>NC_138778.1:216759199-217079199 GCF_965119305.1 Pelophylax lessonae
TCTCATTAGGAGCATGTCTGATGCTGTCAGTCATGCATACAAGCACATGGGGGGCCAAACAAACTACTGAGTACCATTCTGAGTTGCTGCAATGAAATTTCTGCAAAATGTACTAGCCTGCTGCATCATTTATTTTACTTTGATTTTCGGGGTGTCTTTGAATTCAGCCCTCTGTAGGGTGATAATTTTCATTTCCATCAAACGATGTGACATCCTTTCCTTCCTAACACATTGCCCAGTCCATACCAGTATAGATACTAACACATTACCCAGTCCATACCAGTATAGATCCTAACCCAATACCCAGTCCATACCAGTATAGATACTAACACATTACCCAGTCCATACCAGTATAGATCCTAACACATTACCCAGTCCATACCAGTATAGATCCTAACACATTACCCAGTCCATACCAGTATAGATCCTAACACATTACCCAGTCCATACCAGTATGGATCCTAACACATTACCCAGTCCATACCAATATAGATCCTAACACATTACCCAGTCCATACCAGTATAGATATACAGCATGAGATTTTTCCCCATTGAGATCTGATGAGTTTTCAAAGTGTTTTTTTGAAAACATTTTGTTGAGCAGTGTATGTAAGTATGGGAGCTCAGCCAATCAGCACATTAGCAGGGCCTGCAGGTAGTTGTAGGTAGAGGTACCTGTACTTTATACCTGATGGCAGCTTTTATTGTCCATTCTAGCTGTATCCTTATTACCGCTGAGCCGCCCCCCCCCCCCCACTCTTTCCCATAATCCTCCATGGAAGCCTGGATGGCAGACCCAGCAATGACTTCTCCCGGGGATGGAAATAGTTTCCAGGAACGATCGCTTTCTCTATCTCCTCCACATGGTGCTTTGTAATATCAGATCTGAGCAGAGTAATAAAACACAGACCTGGGGGGGGGGGGGGGGGCGGCAGGGGGGGGCGGTAATAGGAAGAAGACTGGATTTCACACCTTGGATCTATAGTGCAATACTTAAAGGGGAACTCCAGACAAACACAACATCCAGGACGCATCACAGGTCCATAGCACCATCCTTCCTTCATAATGTAACAGGACCTGCAGGAGAAGCTCTGCCGTGTTTGACTCCCATGCCTAAGGCTCCGCCCACGGCCACTTATCCCGCCCATTACATCTCCAGAGGAGGAGTTTCTTGGAATGGGGAGCCAACACCTGATTACAGCTTTCCCTTTGCTATACCAGGAAGGGAACAGAGCCATCTAGTGGCAGGAGAGCAAACTACACCTGACCCGACATCCATAAACCCTACAGTGATTTTATATGAATACATTCCTGGCCTATCACAATATACAGCAACCGGAACATCCTCCAGGAAAGCTCCGCCTTTCATTATTAAATACCGCCCTCTGTCAGTGACTTTGTCTAGGCTGAGATGATGTCATCAGTCAGCTGCAGACAGGAGGAAGCATTTCCTCTGTCTCTCCTCTCCTGGTGCTCACACTTCATTTACATGTGCGGCCATTTAACCCGCTTTCTCTGAGCCCAGGTCATCATTCAATCCACTTCCTTTGAGCCCAGGTCATCCTGGACCTGTGACTGGACAGTGCAAGGAGAAGCAGCACAGTGAGGAGCTCATCTCTCGGTCACTCTGCACTCTCCTCCTATCAGCATTCAGAGACTTCTTCTGCAGTTTTTCTGCCTCTAGATGTCCTCAGCTTGATGACCGGCATCATTCAATCCACTTCTTCTGAGCCCAGATCATCATTCAATCCACTTCCTCTGAGCCCAGGTCATCATTCAATCCACTTCCTCTGAGCCCAGGTCATCATTCAATCCACTTCCTCTGAGCCCAGGTCATCATTCAATCCACTTCCTCTGAGCCCAGGTCATCATTCAATTCACTTCCTCTGAGCCCAGGTCATCATTCAATCCACTTCCTCTGAGCCCAGGTCATCATTCAATCCACTTCATCTGAGCCCAGATCATTATTCAATTCACTTCCTCTGAGCCCAGATCATCATTCAATCCACTTCCTCTGAGCCCAGGTCATCATTCAATCCACTTCATCTGAGCCCAGATCATTATTCAATCCACTTCCTCTGAGCCCAGATCATCATTCAATCCACTTCCTCTGAGCCCAGATCATCATTCAGTCCACTTCCTCTGAGCCCAGATCATCATTCAATCCATTTCCTCTGAGCCCAGGTCATCATTCAGTCCACTTCCTCTGAGCCCAGGTCATCATTCAGTCCACTTCCTCTGAGCCCAGGTCATCCCAGATGGGCCACTCTGCTTGTGCTGCTTCTTCTTCCCATACTCAGCCCTGCAAACTTCTTCTGCAGTATTTTATTTCTGCCACTAGATGTCCTCAGCTTGATGACCGGCATCATTCAATCCACTTCCTCTGAGCCCAGATCATCCCAGACGTGCCGCTCTGCTTGTGTTACTTCTTCTTCTCCTACTCAGTCCTACTCTATAGGGACAGCAAGATGTTGATACTAGGTTCCACTTTCTCTGAGCCCAGGTCACCCTGGACCCCCCCCCCAGCCTGTGATTGGACAGTGAAAGGAGAAGCAGCACAGTGAGGAGCTCATCTCTCTGTCACTCTGGTCTCTTCTCCTATCAGCATTCAGAGACTTCTTCTGCAGTATTATATTTCTGCCTCTAGATGTCCTCAGCTTGATGACCAGCATCATCCAATCCACTTCCTCTGAGCCCAGATCATCATTCAGTCCACTTCCTCTGAGCCCAGATCATCATTCAGTCCACTTCCTCTGAGCACATATCATCCCGGACGTGCCACTCTGCTTGTGCTGCTTCTTCTTCCCATACTCAGCCCTGCTCTATAGGGGCAGCAAGAGGTTGATACCAGGTCCCACTTTTTCTGAGCCCAGGTCACCCTGGACCCACCCCCCCCCCAGCCTGTGATTGGACAGTGAAAGGAGAAGCAACACCTTGAGGAGCTCATCTCTCTGTCACTCTGGTCTCTCCTCCTATCAGCAAGGCTCCTTGTGCTGCTTCTTCTTCTCATATTCCAGCCCTGCTGTAAGGGACTGTAAGAGGTTGACATGGGGTCACACTTCCCACTTCCTCTGAGCCCAGGTCATCCTGGACCCACCCTCATCCTGTGACTGGACAGTGAAAGAAGAAGCAGCACAGTGAGGAGCTCTTCTCTCTGTCACTCTGCTCTCTCCTCCTATCAGCATTCAGAGACTTCTTCTGCGGTATTTTATTTCTGCCACTAGATGTCCTCAGCTTGATGACCAGCATCATTCAATCCACTTCCTCTGAGCCCAGGTCACCCTGGACCCACCCCCATCCTGTGACTGGACAGTGAAAGGAGAATCAGCACCAAACTGTATAATACTGCGGGGGATGGTGCGGGGTGGTGGCTGCAAATGCACCCCTGATTGGTCCTCTGAGGGAATAATGGCACCCGTGTGCGACTGCAGGCAGCGCTATGGGAAGATTCCCGCACTGCCATTGGACGGAAGCGGCCCCTATCAGTGATTGGAGGAATCGGTCTCCTTTCTGTGCTGTAACATAGAAATCTGATTCCCTTTATATGAGCGGAGTGATCAGAGGGGAGGAAGTTCCCCGTCCATCAGAGGGGTTCGCTCTTCACATCTCTTCTTCTTTTCTATTATTTTAGGGACTTTGTTTAGGGAAGTATCGGGGGTTGTGTAATCCCCTGTGACTCATTCACCCTGACTTCCCTTCCCCCGAAGAAGATTCTGTGTGAGCAAAACCTATTCTCACCCCATCCCCCGCAGGCCACTGCGATTTTATTCTGCATCAGAATCGCATGGACAGCGTTTATCATGGATTCCAATGGTCCCAGTTCACACCAGTGCAGGCAACAAAAGTAGAACATGGGGCAGATTTTCTGTATGGAACGCACAACGCATCAAAACACCGCAGAAACGCAGAAACGCAGTCCGGATGCATTTTTTACACGTTTTGCATTTTAAATGCATTTTCCTCTTTATTTCTGAACATTTCTCTTCATTCTCCTTTTTTTTTTTTTTTTTTTGTCTGATGCATTTTTGATGCGTTCCAGAGCGTTTTTCATGCATTCCAGATGTTTTTTTTCCTCTTATTTATTTATTTATTCTTTCCTTATTTTTTTGTTATCTTTGATGTAATGCATTTTGATGTGTTTTATAAGTGTTTTTGATGCATTCCAAATGCATTTTTTCCTCTTGTTCTCTTTTTTTTTTTTTTTTTACGTTTTTCTGCGTTTGTTTTATATTTTTTTGTGGTGTAATGCGTTCTGATGCATTTTTGATGCGTTTCAGATGTGTTTTCTTCCTCTTGTTTTCTTTTTTTTTAGTTTTGTCTTCATTTTCCTTGTATTTCTTTTTTTTTTGTGTAATGCGTGCATTTTTGATGCTTTCCAGTGCAGTGCGTTTTTGATGCATTCCAGATGTGTTTTTCCCTCTTGTTTTTTTTGTTTTATTTGATTTTTTTTAAATGTTTCTTTATTTTCCTTTATTTTGTGGTGTAATGCGTTCTGATGCATTTTAGATGCGTTTCTGAGCATTTTTGATGCATTCCAGATGTGTTTTTTCCTCTTGTTTTTTTTTTTCTTTATTTTCCTTATTTATTTATTTTCTTTGATGTAATGCTTTTGATGCATTCCCAAGCATTTTTCATGCATTACAGATGTGTTTTTTCACCATGTTATTTTTTTTTCTTTTTTTAAATTTTTCTTTATTTTTCCTTAAATTATTTTATCTTTGATGTAATGCATTTTAATGCATTTTTGATGCGTTCCCGTGCATTTTTGATGCATTCAAGATGTGTTTTTCCCTCTTGTTATTGTTTTCTTTTTTTTTTTTTTTTTTTTTACATTTTTCTTTATTTTCCTTTATTTTGTGGTTTAATGCGTTCTGATGCATTTTTGATGCATTTCCGAGCATTTTTGATGCATTCCAGATGTGTTTTTTCCTCTTGTTTTTTTTTTCTTCATTTTCCTTATTTATTTATTTTTTTCTTTGATGTAATGCTTTTGATGCTTTCCTAAGCGTTTTTCATGCATTACAGATGTGTTTTTTCCTCATGTTATTTTTTTTTTCTTATTTTAAATTTTTCTTTATTTTCCTTATATTTTTGTGTCTTTGATGTAATGCATTTTTGATGCATTCCCATGCGTTTTTTTATGCATTCCAGATGTGTTTTTCCCTCTTGTTTTTTTGTTTTATTTAATTTTTTTTTACATTTTTCTTTATTTTCCTTTATTTTGTGGTTTAATGCGTTCTGATGCATTTTTGATGCATTTCCGAGCATTTTTGATGCATTCCAGATGTGTTTTTTCCTCTTGTTTTTTTTTTCTTTTCCTTATTTTTTTTTTCTTTGATGTAATTCTTTTGATGCGTTCCCAAGCATTTTTCATGCATTACAGATGTGTTTTTTTCTCATGTTTTTTTTCTTTTGTTTTTTACATTTTTCTTTATTTTCCTTATATTTTTTTGTCTTTGATGTAATGCATTTTAATGCATTTTTGATGCGTTCCCGTGCATTTTTTTATGCATTCCAGATGTGTTTTTCCCTCTTGTTTTTCTGTTTTATTTAATTTTTTTCTACATTTTTCTTTATTTTCCTTTATTTTGTGTTGTAATGCATTCTGATGCATTTTTGATGCGTTTCTGAGCATTTTTGATGCATTCCAGATGTGTTTTTTCCTCTTGTTTTTTTTTTTTCTTTATTGCCCTAATTTTTTTTTTTCTTTGATGTAATGCTTTTGATGCATTCCCAAACATTTTTCATGCATTACAGATGTGTTTTTTCCTCATGTTTTTTTTTTCTTTTTTTTTTTTAAATTTTTCTTTATTTTTCCTTATATTTTTTTGTCTTTGATATAATGCATTCTAATGCATTTTTAATGCGTTCCTGTGCGTTTTTTGATGCATTCAAAATGTGTTTTTTCCTCTTGTTTTCTTTCTTTTTTTTACATTTTTTTTTCTTTTTTTTGGTGGTGTAATGCATTTCCGTGCATTTTTGATGCATTCCAGATGCTTTTTTCCTTTTTTTTATTTCTTTTTTAAAATATTTCTTGATTTTTCATGTATTTATTTTTTTTTTGTGTGTGTAATGTGTTCTGATGCATTTTTTATGTGTACCCATGCTTTTTTGATGCATTCCAGATGCTTTTTTCCTCATTTTCTTTCTTTTTTGAAAATTTTCTTCATTTTTCATGTATTTTCTTTTTTTTGTGTGTGTGTGTAATGCGTTCTGATGCATTCCAGATGTGTTCTTTCCTCTTGTTTTTTTTGTTTTTTTTTAATTTATTTTTTTTATTTCATTTATCTATTTTCCTTGTATTTTTATTCTTCATTTTCCATATATATATATATATTATATATATATATTTATATTTTTATATTATAATATTTTTTTTTTCATTTAATGTGTTCGAATGCGTTTTTGATGTGTTATGCCATATTCCAGTACAGTTTCTTGAATCAAAAATGCATGTAAACATGCATGCAGAAACATATCTGCAATGTATCTAGACTGTGTTCCTGTGGTGTGAACCGACCTTAAGGCCATGTGCGTTCCAGTGCGTTTTTATGTGTTTTTATGCATTCCAGATGCATCCCATACAGAAAAAATACAAAATGTTCTACTCTTGTTGACTGCACTGAAACGCACTGCGCTGGAGTGAATTTTACAATTGAAATCCATGTAAACTACTGGCCATGCGTTTTTAATGCACAGAAAACAATGCAGTGGACTGCATGTGCTGCAAACGACACCTAATTTGAGGTGGGGAAAAAAAGCATCAAAAACATACTTGCAGAAACGCACCTAGAACGCAGAAATTGTGGCACCGTGCCTTCCTGTGCGATTGACATGCGAGAATTTTGAATGGGCTGAAATTGCGTCAGACGGCTGCAAACGTGCATGCGCTACTTTAAGAAACGCACAGCAACTGGATTGCATACTACTGCGGTTCAATGCGATCCGGTGCAGGCAAACGCACTGCATTTGCGATCTGTGTTTGTGGTGTTAAGTTAACATTAAGTGACACACCCGCTCCAGATTACAACCGCAGTGCATTTTGAGCACGGCGCGGGAAACGCGCATGCAACGCAGGTTTCCTGCGCCACGTTCTGTTGTTAATGAGCCCTCAGGCTCCAATCACAGTTCAGCGTTTTGTAGCTTGAACCTCCAAAATGCTGGAGGAGAAAAAAAATCAATAATTCTCCATGAAGACGGCTCACATCTCCACTGCAAGTCACCTGAAGCTCAAAAAAGTTCTGGAGCTTTTTTTGTAGCTCAAATTGGGCAGATTGGTGTGTTTCTGGGGCGTTTTTGTGCACTTTTACACATTTTATCGTGCGTTTTTGTGTGACTTTCTGCTCAAATGCGAAATAAAATAATAATTTGTAATAATATATAAATACATAAATGTAAAATATATACACAAATAACTAAAAATCATCATAAATAAATAGATACAATAAATTAATATTATGTAATAATAAATAAATCATAATTAACCCCTTATCTTAAAAAAATATTAAATAAATTATTATTATTATTATTATTATTATTAATAATAATAATAATAATAATAATAATAACAATAATAATAATAAAATAAATAAACACCCAAACAAACAAAACAAAAAAAATTAATGTATTTTTTTTTCTTTTTTACAAAAAATAATCATAATGTATTATTATTTTTATTTTTATTATTATTATTATTATTATTAATAATAATAATTATATTTTTATTTATTTTGTTATAAAACAAAAAAAATTAATGCATTGTTTTTTTCTTTTTTTAAAAAAATAATCATAATGTATTATTATTTTTATTTTTATTATTATTATTATTAATAATAATAATTATATTTTTATTTATTTTGTTATTTGTTATTATTAATATTACTATTAATAATAATAATAATAATAATAATTATGTCTTTATTTTGTGCTCGGGTTTGGGTGTCAATTTATCATTTATTATTATTATTATTATGTAAGACAAAATATGCAAATAAATACAAATATTTAAATATTTTCATCAATTGTAATCATATCATCATAATCATAACTAAATACAATAAATACCATGTAATAATAAATAAATACATAAATAAATAACCCCTAACCCTAAAACAATGTACATAAAATAATAATAATAATAAAAATAAATAAAATTACACCATTACCCTAACACTAAATAAATAAATAAATAAATGCAATATTATTATTTATGTACATTTTTTAGGGTTAGGGGTTATTTATCTATTTATTTAGTATCACATGGTATTAATGTATTGTATTTATTTATGATTATGATTGATGAAAATATTTAAATATTTTTATTTATTTGCATTTTTTTTTTTACATAATAATAATAGTAATAATATATAAATTGACACCCCGCCCCTAAACAAAATAAATAAATACAATATTATTATTTTATGTACATTTTTTTAGGGTCAGGGGTTATTTATCTATTTATTTATTATCACATGGTATTCATTTATTGTATTTATTTATGATTATATTAATATGATTGATGAAAATATTTAAATATTTTTATCTATTTGCATATTTTTTACATAATAATAATAATAATAAAAAACAAATTGACACCCTAACCCCTTCAACCATTACCATGTAATAATAAATAAATAAGTAAATAACCCCTAACACTAAAACATTTACATAAAATAATAATAATAATAATTATTTATTATTATTATTATTATAATTGATGTAATTTTTATTTAGGGTTAGCGGTTATGTATTTATTATTACATGGTATTCATTTATTGTATTTATTTATGATTATGATGATATGATTATGATTAATGAAAATATTTAAATATTTTTATTTATTTGCATATTTTTTACATAATAATTAAAAAAAATTTACACCCTAACCCATTAACCATTACCATGTAATAAGAAATAAATAAGTAAATAACCCCTAACCCTAAAACATTTACATAAAATATTAATACTGTATTTATTTATTTTGTGTTAGGGTTAGGTTGTCAATTTATTTATTATTATAAGTATTATTATTATTATTATTTTATGTACATTTTTTTAGGGTTAGGGGTTATTTATTTATAATTACATGGTATCAATTTATTTATGATGATATGATTATAATTGATAAAAAATATTTAAATATTTATATTTATTTACTTATTTATTTAATATTTGTTTATTTATTTATTACTATTATTATAAGTATTAGTAGTAGTATCATTATTAACACCCTAACCAAAATAAATAAAAAATGAATAAATAATAATAATAAGACAATAAATAAAATATTAACCCCAAACCCTAACCCCTCCTTTACTCTAACCCCTTACCCTAACAAAAAATAAAAAAGAAATGAATAATAATAAAAAAAGAAATAAAAGCTGATGGAAAAGCTGAAAAACCAAGTAACAAATGATAGTTTTCACTATTGGCTAATTTAAAAAAAAAAGACCAAAGCTAAAAAACGCTGTGTAAAATGCACCAAAATCGGGCATAAAACGTGCTAAAAAAACACGTGGAAAAAAAAACGCTCAAAGACGCTACGCCACTTAGCGATGGTGGCAGAGTGATAGAAATAAATAAAACAAAGAAATATACAATAAAAATATCAGAAGTCCCCGTACCATGAAGAGTTACATTGTGACTGATTCCAAAATAAATCATACTATACAAGCGTTTATAAACGTAAAACTATTGATAAGTATTCCTATTGATTAGTATCCCTATTAATTAGTATCCCTATTGATTAGTATCCTCTCAGTCTGGCGGAAGGCGCTCCTCCTATACTCTGGATCTGGAAGTGCCCTGACTACGCTCTGTATATCTGCAGATGTTATTTTGCAGCAGTGCACCCCAGCAGATCCTCCCTGGATGGTTATCTTGCGCCATTGACAGCCGCTAGCTCCATCCTGAGCCGCCCTAAGCTTGCATACGTCACTTGTAGATGCCGGCTGTATTGATTTATTGCTGATGTGTGAGAGATAGCATATGCAAAATATTCCTGGAATGTACCCCAAAGCCGTGCTGTTCTGTTTGGATCGCACGCCCACCAAAATATCAGAGTGACATCATCATCGCTGCTACTTCCTCTCTACAGAAATACATTGTATGGCGTCCCCTACAGGTTCATTTAAGGCTTGCTTTACACCTTCCAGACGTGTGCAGGACCAAAAGATTTGTTTCGTTTCCTTTTGTTTTCATTCTGTATTTAAATAAATTTGTTTAGTTAAATTCGTTATATTCGTTTTATTCATTTTGCTAGTTTCGTATTCGAATTCGAAAAATCTGACCGCATTTGACTAAGCAAGGTCCATAAAGACATGGACCTCTTAAGACATCAGCATACCAAGACATTTTGGACAATTTCATGCTCCCAACTTTGTGGGAACAGTTTGTCCCCTTCCTGTTCCAACATGACTGCACACCAGTGCACAAAGCAAGGTCTTTAAAGACATGGATGAGCGAGTTTGGGGTGGAGGAACTTGACTGCCCTGCACAGAGTCCTGACCTCACAAATGTGCTTCTGGAAGAATGGTCAAACGTTATGTTTGGCGTAAAAGCAACACAGCTCATCACCCTGAACACACCATCCCCACTGTGAAACATGGTGGTGGCAGCATCATGGTTTGGGCCTGCTTTTCTTCAGCAGGGACAGGGAAGATGGCTAAAATTGATGGGAAGATGGATGGAGCCAAATACAGGACCATTCTGGAAGAAAACCTGATGGAGTCTGCAAAAGACCTGAGACTGGGACGGAGATTTGTCTTCCAACAAGACAATGATCCAAAACCTAAAGCAAAATCTACAATGGAATGGTTCACAAATAAACATATCCAGGTGTTAGAATGGCCAAGTCAAAGTCCAGACCTGAATCCAATCGAGAATCTGTGGAAAGAACTGAAAACTGCTGTTCACAAACGCTCTCCATCCAACCTCACTGAGCTTGAGCGGTTTTGCAAGGAGGAATGGGCAAAAGACATACCCCAAGCGACTTACAGCTGTAATCGCAGCAAAAGGTGGCACTACAAAGTATTAACTTTAGGGGGCTGAATAATTTTGCACGCCCAATTTTTCAGTTTTTTATTTGTTTAAAAAAAGTTTGAAATATCCAATAAATTTCGTTCCACTTCATGATTGTCCCACTTGTTGTTGATTCTTCACAAAAAAAAATTACAGTTTTATATCTTTATGTTTGAAGCCTGAAATGTGGCAAAAGGTCGCAAAGTTCAAGGGGGCCGAATACTTTCGCAAGGCACTGTAAGTATTCAGGGCCGGACTGGCCTACCGGGATATTTCCCGGTGGGCCGCCGGCCCTGGGGCCGCTTTAAGATGGGGCCTCCCGCAGCTGCAGCGCCGCTTTAAGCATTGTGGCCGGGCCGGCTGCTATTATAATGGCCGCGGCGCTGCAGCCCCATCCCCGTCCTCCGCTCTCGCTGTGCTCTAAACAGAGAGTGACTCTGTGAGGCTGTGAGCGGCATGACGTCACTTTCGGCGGGGGCGGCTGCACGGCGGTGGATCAAGTCTGAGTGACTGGCTGCCTGCAAGACTGTCACGGCACCGACTCTTCATGAGATGGGATCATCAGGAGGAAGGTATGTGAGCACCATACCGCTGGAGGGGGGCACACAACTTACACTGCAACTCAGTGCTTTAAGTGGCCCAAAAGAGGTGCCGGTACTCTTTTATAGCCTATACATTTTTTCACCCCCCCACCCCACATCAGGGTCCCCACAGAGCACCCCCCCTGGCCGGGGTTGGGACTCCGGAGCAGGGGGACTCACTGGTGGTGACTGGTCTGGCTCTGGAGTGGGAAATATTCTTGGGGGGGGGCAATTGAGGGGGCAGATGTCCAAAATGAGCGTACTGGTACACTAAGGCGCACGGAGAGGTGGCGGTACGCTCGAGCCATATTTGGAAGTGGTGGTACTGAGTACCAGTGCATACCGGCCCACTTAAAGCACTGCTGCAACTGTACTGGGGAGTGAAGGTTGGGGGCTTACTGAGGGGTCTGTACTGGAAGGGGGTCTGTACTGGCAGGGGGGCTTACTGAGGGGTCTGTACTGGGAGGGGGGCTTACTGAGGGGTCTGTACTGGGGGGAGGGGGGCTTACTGAGGGGTCTGTACTGGAAGGGGGTCTGTACTGGGGGGAGGGGGGCTTACTGAGGGGTCTGTACTGGGAGGGGGGCTTACTGAGGGGTCTGTACTGGGAGGGGGGCTTACTGAAGGGTCTGTACTAGGTGGGGGGCTTACTGAGGGGTCTGTGCTGGAAGGGGGCTTACTAAGGGGTCTGTGCTGGAAGGGGGGCCTACTGGGGGGTCTGTACTGGGAGGGGAACTTACTGAGGGGTCTGTACTGGGAAGGGGGCTTACTAAAGGGGTCTGTACTAGGGGGGCTTACTGAGGGGTCTGTACTGGGAGCGGGGCTTACTGAGGGGTCTGTACTTGGAGGGGGGTTTACTGAAGGGTCTGTACTGGGAGGGGGGCTTACTGAGGGGTGGCGCTGGTATAATGATGCAATGCTATGGGGCTGGTATGTCATTTTTTCCAGGGCTGGTTTTCATACCCAGTCCAGCCCTGTAAGTATTCCTCACCTCCCTTAACCACCATTTAAGCCCTCTTCTGGGAAGGCTGTCCACAAGGTTTAGGAGTGTCTATGGGAATGTTTGACCATTCTTCCAGAAGCGCATTTGTGAGGTCAGGACTCTGTGCAGGCCAGTCAAGTTCCTCCACCCCAAACTCGCTCATCCATGTCTTTATGGACCTTGCTTTGTGCACTGGTGCGCAGTCATGTTGGAACAGGAAGGGGCCATCCCCAAACTGTTCCCACAAAGTTGGGAGCATGAAATTGTTCAAAATGTCTTGGTATGCTGACGCCTTAAGAGTTCCCTTCACTGGAACTAAGGGGCCAAGCCCAACCCCTGAAAAACAACCCCACACCATAATCCCCCCTCCACCAAATTATTTGCACCAGTGCACAAAGACATGGATGAGCGAGTTTGGGGTGGAGGAACTTGACTGGCCTGCACAGAGTCCTGACCTCAAGCCGATAAAACACCTTTGGGATGAATTAGAGGGGAGACTGCGAGCCAGGCCTTCTTGTCCAACATCAGTGCCTGACCTCACAAATGGGCCTCTGGAAGAATGGTCAAACACTCCCATAGACACACTCCTAAACCTTGTGGACAGCCTTCCCAGAAGAGTTGAAGCTGTTATAGCTGCAAAGGGTGGGCCAACTCAATATTGAACCCTAAGAACTAAGACTGGGATGCCAATAAAGTTCATGTGCGACGCGTGTAAAGGTAGGCGTCCCAATACTTTTGGTAATGTAGTGTATTTCCTCAACTGCTTTGCAATCAAAAAAACATAAAATTGCATTGCAGATCAGATTGCTCCAACAAGTTGCAGCCAGGGTTGCCAACCTCCCGTGGCATTTTTTATGAGAAAAAAATATGGTAAACTATTAATAAACTTTATATAAAAAAATAAAAAATATGGTAAACTATTAATAAACTTTATATAAAAAAATAAAAAATATGGTAAACTATTAATAAACTTTATATAAAAAGAAAAAAATATGGTAAACTATTAATAATCTTTATATAAAAAAAAATAAAAATATGGTAAACTATTATTAAACTTTATATAACAAAAAAAAATATGGTAAACTATTAATAAACTTTATATAAAAAGAAAAAAAATATGGGAAACTATTAATAAACTTTATATAAAAAGAAAAAAAATATGGGAAACTATTAATAAACTTTATATAAAAAGAAAAAAAATATGGTAAACTATTAATAAACTTTATATAAAAAGAAAAAAAATATGGGAAACTATTAATAAACTTTATATAAAAAGAAAAAAAATATGGGAAATTATTAATAAACTTTATATAAAAAGAAAAAAAAATATGGTAAACTATTAATAAACTTTATATAAAAAAATAAGTAAAAATATGGTAAACTATTAATAAACTTTATATAAAAAGAAAAAAAAAATATGGGAAACTTACTGAAGGGGCACATTTTTTACTGACAACCTGAAAAATGACAGAACTCCAATGAAAAGCAAAAACGATCGATATTTATACAGTATGAACAGGATATGGAAACACTGACAATACACATAGCAAGTCATTTGCCGTTTTTACACCTACAAAAATCAGCACAGCATGACAAATGATCAGCTCTGATATTCACAGACAGTTGTAAACATCACTGCTTTTTTTGCAAACTGTCAGTAAATTTACTGACGGCTGGCAACCCTGGTTGCAGCATGTGTGGCCAGTTTAGGGCACCTCCAGCTGGGGACTAATATTTAACATTTACTTGGTTCATGCAAACAGACCAACCCCCCCATACACACTCAAATCTGGGGCTAGCATTATAAATCTCTAAAGTGCTGCACCCAGTTGGTGGCACCAGGTGGAGCCAGGCTGTGCCATCCGCATGCAGTCCATGGACTCACCGTATTGGTCGGGTTCTGGACGGATCGCTCCATCTCTGGACGGCTCCCTCTTCTTCTCTGCGCACACAGCCGGCTGGCTCTGCTTACTCTTGGCTCGCTCAGCTGCATCACATCTGCCAGATACAGGAAGTTCACAGCTGTCTGTTCAAACCTCGATAAGAAGAACCCAAGAACGATCGTCCTCACACCAAATACAAATGTTATATTAGTCGCCTGTCATTGTGTGCACCCGTCCTGTAAGGGGGGTTCCGCACCTTCGCAGTCACTGCGCATTTTGCTGAAGTTTAATCTGCTTATATTTTGCCTTCCCACTAGCTGTAATCCATAATCATCAACATTAAAAGAAAGAAATGCAACTTTTTGAAACTTTTTGATGATATTCTAAGTTTATGAAATGCATCATATACACAGCGCACTCCTGAGCCTTGCACCCTGTACATAGCGCACTCCTGAGCCCTGCACCCTGTACATAGCACACTCATGAACCTTTCACCCTGTACATAGCGCATTCCTAAGCCTTGCACCATATAGATAGCACACTTCTGAGCCTTGCACCCTGTACAAATCTTACTCCGGAGCCTTGCACCCTGTACATAGCGCACTTCTGAGCCTTGCAGCCTGTACATTGCAAACTCCTGAACCTTTCACCCTATACATAGCGCATTCCTAAGCCTTTCACCCTGTGCATATCTTACTCCTGAGCCTTGCACCCTGTACATAGCGCACTCTTGAACCTTTTTCCCTTTACACAGCACACTTCTGAGCCTTGCACCCTGTACATCGCACACTCCTGAGCCTTAATCCATGTATATATTGCACTCCTAAACCTTACACCCAGTACATAGTGCACTCCTGAACCCGAAACCCTGTATGTATAACACTATTGAGCCTTGCACCCTGTACATAGCGTGCTCTTGAGCCTTGCACTCTGTATATATATATATATATCACACTCCAGGACCTTGCACCCTGTACATAGCACACTCCTGAACCATGCACCCTGTATATATCACACTGCTGAACCTTGTACCCTGTTCATAGCGCGCTGCAGAACTTTGCACCCTGTACATAGCGCACTCCTGAACCTTGCAGCCTGTATGTATAACACTATTGAGCTTTGCATCCTGCAAATAACACACTCCTGAGCATTAAACCATTTACATAGCGCACTGCTAAGGCTTGAACCCTGTACATAGCAGACTACTGAGCCCTGCACCCAGAGCTTTGCACCCTGTACATAGCGCACTCCTGACTGAACCTTTCGCCCTGTACGTAGCGCACTACTGAGCTTTGCATACTGTACATAGAACACTCCTGAGCCTTACACCCTGTACAAAGCGTGCTCTTGAGCCTTGCACCCTGTATATATAGCGCACTCCTGAACCTTGCACCCTGTACATAGCGCACTCCTGAACCTTGTACCCTGTATATATCACACTTCTGAATCTTGTACCCTGTACATAGCGCACTGCTGAACTTTGCACCCTGTATGTATAACACTATTGAGCTTTGCACCCTGTACATAGCACACTCCTGAGCATTGAACCATTTACATAGCGCACTCCTAAGGCTTGCACCCTGTACATAGCAGACTTTTTTTTTTTATAATGGTTATGGCAACAATCAATGACTTATAGTTGGACTGCGACATTGCGGTGGACAATCTGCCACTAACTGACACTTTTTGGGAACCAATGACACTAATACAGTGATCAGTGCTAAAAAATATGCACTGTCACTGTACTGACACTGGCTGGGAAGGGGTAAAACATCAGGGGCGATCAAAGGGTTAAATGTGTGCCTAGCCAGTGTTTATGTGTGTACAGTGCTGCTTTTACTTAGGGATGTGTGCCTTGCAGGGAAACAAAACCTAGCACATCCCCGCTGACAGGACGGAGGTCTGCATTGTTTACATTGAGAGAGTTTCGTCCTGTGCCTCTCCTTGCCGATCAGCGGGTGCCAGTGGACATCCATTGGCCGGCACCCGCTGATCAGCTTTGCCCCATACCAGGAAGAACAGAGTTACGTATATATACACGATTTTGCACAGAGCAGCCACCCTGTAGCAATAAATCTGCTATAGGGCAGTTGGCTAGCAGTAAAGTGTATTGTTTAAAGGAAGGCAGTTTAAATACCTAAATGTGACCTGAAATCAACCTCTTGCAGTACCTGTAAAGCAGAGCTCAGACTTGGGGAGGTAGACACAGCACAAGAAGCCAATAAACTGATGGGCTGAAAAGAAGCATGCTGATAGTAGTAGAGAGCAGAGTGACCGAGAGATGATCTAGTGATAGGGTGGGGGTGGGTAGTCACAGGTTGGGGACGAGTCCGGGATGATCTCTTTTCACTGGCTAGTCACAGGTCGGAGGCAAGTCCCGGATGATCTCTTTCCACTGGCTAGTCACAGGTTGGGGGCGAGTCCAGGATGATCTCTTTTCACTGGCTAGTCATAGGTTGGGGGCGAGTCCCGGATGATCTCTTTTTCCTGACTGGTCACAGGTCGGGGGCAAGTCTGGAATGATCTCTTTTCACTGGCTAGTCACCGGTCTGGGGCGAGTCTGGGATGATCTCTTTTCACTGGCTAGTCACAGGTTGGGGGTGAGTCCCAGATGATCTCTTTTTACTGGCTAGTCACAGGTTCGGGGGTGAGTCTGGGATGATCTCTTTCCACTTGCTAGTCACAGGTTGGGGGCGAGTCCCGGGTGATCTCTTTTTACTGGCTGGTCACAGGTTTGGGGGCGAGTCCGGGATGATCTCTTTCCACTGGCTAGTCACAGGTTGGGGGCGAGTCCCGGATGATCTCTTTTCACTGGCTGGTCACAGGTCGGGGGCGAGTCCGGGATGATCTCTTTTCACTGGCTAGTCACCGGTTGGGGGCGAGTCCGGGATGATCTCTTTTCACTGGCTAGTCACAGGTCGGGGGTGAGTCCCGGATAATCTCTTTCCACTAGCTAGTCACGGGCGAGTCCCGGATTATCTCTTTTTACTGGCTGGTCACAGGTTCGGGGGCGAGTCCGGGATGATCTCTTTTCACTGGCTAGTCACCGGTCGGGGGTGAGTCCGGGATGATCTCTTTTCACTGGCCAGTCACAGGTCAGGGGCGAGTCCGGGATTATCTCTTTTTACTGGCTGGTTAAAGGTCGGGGCGAGTCAGGGATGATCTCTTTTCACTGGCTAGTCACAGGTCGGGGGCAAGTCCGGGATGATCTCTTTTCACTGGCTAGTCACAGGTTGGGGGCGAGTCCGGGATGATCTCTTTTCACTGGCCAGTCACAGGTCAGGGGCGAGTCCGGGATGATCTCTTTTACTGGCTGGTTAAAGGTCGGGGCGAGTCCGGGATGATCTCTTTTCACTGGCTAGTCACAGGTTGGGGGCGAGTCTGGGATGATCTCTTTTCTCTGGCTAGTCACAGGTTGGGGGCGAGTCCGGGATGATCTCTTTTCACTGGCTAATCACAGGTTGGGGGCGAGTCCCGGATGATCTCTTTTTACTGGCTAGTCACAGGTCGGGGGCGAGTCCAGGATGATCTCTTTTCACTGGCTAGTCACAGGTTGAGGGCGAGTCCCGGATAAACTCTTTTTACTGGCTGGTCACAGGTTGGGGGCGAGTCTGGGATTATCTCTTTTCACTGGCTGGTCACAGGATGGGGGCGAGTCTGGGGTGATCTCTTTTCACTGGCTAGTCACAGGTTGGGGGCGAGCCCCGGATGATGTCTTTTTATGGCTAGTCACAGGTTGGGGGCGAGTCCGGGATGTTCTCTTTCCACTGGCTAGTCACAGGTTGGGGGCGAGTCCCGGATGATCTCTTTTCACTGGCTGGTCACAGGTTCGGGGGCGAGTCCGGGATGATCTCTTTTCACTGGCTAGTCACCGGTTGGGGGCGAGTCCAGGATGATCTCTTTTCACTGGCTAGTCACAGGTCGGGGGCGAGTCCAGGATGATCTCTTTTCACTGGCTAGTCACAGGTGGGGGGTGAGGCTGAGATGATCTCTTTTCACTGGCTAGTCACAGGTCGGGAGTGAGTCCCGGATGATCTCTTTTTACTGGCTGGTCACAGGTTCAGGGGCGAGTCCCGGATGGTGTCTTTTTACTGGCTAGTCACAGGTCAGGGGCGAGTCCAGGATGATCTCTTTATACTGGCTGGTCACAGGTTGGGGGCAAGTCCAGAATGTTCTCTTTTTACTGGCTGGTCACAGGTTGGGGGCGAGTCCCGGATGATCTCTTTTTACTGGCTGGTCACAGGTTGGGGGCGAGTCCGGAATGTTCTCTTTTTACTGGCTGGTCACAGGTGGGCGGCGAGTCCGGGATGATCACTTTTCACTGGCTAGTCACAGGTCGGGGGCGAGTCAGGGATGATCTTTTCACTGGCTAGTCACAGGATGGGGGTGAGTCCGGGATGCTCTCTTTTCACTGGCTAGTCACAGGTTGGGGGCAAGTCCCAGATGGTGTCTTTTTACTGGCTAGTCACAGCTCGGGGGCAAGTCCAGGATGTTCTCTATTTACTGGCTGGTCATAGGTTGGGGGCGAGTCTGGGATGATCTCTTTTCACTGGCTAGTCACAGGTTGGGGGCGAGTCCTGGATTATCTCTTTTCACTGGCTGGTCACAGGTTCGGGGGCGAGTCCGGGATGATCTCTTTTCACTGGCTAGTCACAGGTCGGGGGCGAGTCTGGGATGATCTCTTATCACTGGCTAGTCACAGGTCGGGGGTGAGTCCCGGATAATCTCTTTCCACTGGCTAGTCACAGGTTGGGGGCGAGTCCCGGATGATATCTTCTTACTGGCTGGTCACAGGTTCGGGGGCGAGTCCGGGATGATCTCTTTTCACTGGCTAGTCACCGGTCGGGGGTGAGTCCGGGATGATCTCTTTTCACTGGCCAGTCACAGGTCAGGGGCGAGTCCGGGATGATCTCTTTTTACTGGCTGGTTAAAGGTCGGGGGCGAGTCAGGGATGATCTCTTTTCACTGGCTAGTCACAGGTCGGGGGCAAGTCCGGGATGATCTCTTTTCACTGGCTAGTCACAGGTCGGGGGCGAGTCCGGGATGATCTCTTTTCACTGGCTAGTCACAGGTTGGGGGCGAGTCTGGGATGATCTCTTTTCACTGGCCAGTCACAGGTCAGGGGCGAGTCCGGGATGATCTCTTTTTACTGGCTGGTTAAAGGTCGGGGGCGAGTCAGGGATGATCTCTTTTCAATGGCTAGTCACAGGTCGGGGGCAAGTCCGGGATGATCTCTTTTCACTGGCTAGTCACAGGTCGGGGGCGAGTCCGGGATGATCTCTTTTCACTGGCTAGTCACAGGTTGGGGGCGAGTCTGGGATGATCTCTTTTCACTGGGTAGTCAAAGGGTTTGGGGGCAAGTCTTGGATGATCTCTTTTCACTGGCTAGTCACAGGATGGGGGCGAGTCCGGGATGATCTCTTTTTACTGGCTAGTCACAGGTTGGGGGCGAGTCCGGGATGATCTCTTTTCACTGGCTAAACGCAGGTTGAGGGCGAGTCAGGGATGATCTCTTTTCACTGGCTAGTCACAGGTTGGGGGGCGAGTTCCGAATGAGCTCTTTCTACTGGCTGGTCACAGGATGGGGGCGAGTCCGGGATGATCTCTTTTCACTTGCTAGTCACCGGTTGGGGGCGAGTCCCGGATGATCTCTTTTTTCTGGCTAGTCATAGGTCGGGGGTGAGTCCAGGATGATCTCTTTTCACTGGCTAGTCACAGGTTGAGGGCGAGTCCCGGATAAACTCTTTTTACTGGCTGGTCACAGGTTGGGGGCGAGTCTGGGATGATCTCTTTTCACTGGCTGGTCACAGGATGGGGGGCGAGTCTGGGGTGATTTCTTTTCACTGGCTGGTCACATGTTGGGGGCGAGCCCCGGATGATGTCTTTTTAGTGGCTAGTCACAGGTTGGGGGCGAGTCCGGGATGATCTCTTTTCACTGGCTAGTCACAGGTGGGGGGCGAGTCAGGGATGATCTCTTTTCACTGGCTAGTCACAGGATGGGGGAGAGTCCGGAATGTTCTCTTTTTACTGGCTAGTCACAGGTTGGGGGCAAGTCCGGGATGTTCTCTATTTACTGGCTGGTCACAGGTTGGGGGCGAGTCTGGGGTGATTTCTTTTCACTGGCTTGTCACAGGATGGGGGGCGAGTCTGGGGTGATTTCTTTTCACTGGCTGGTCACAGGTTGGGGGCGAGTCCCGGATGATGTCTTTTTAGTGGCTAGTCACAGGTTGGGGGCGAGTCCGGGATGATCTCTTTTCACTGGCTAGTCACAGGTCGGGGGCGAGTCAGGGATGATCTCTTTTCACTGGCTAGTCACAGGATGGGGGCGAGTCCCGGATGATCTCTTTTTACTGGCTGGTCACAGTTTGGGGGCGAGTCCCGGATGATCTCTTTTTACTGGCTGGTCACAGGTTGGGGGCGAGTCCGGGATGATCTCTTTTTACTGGCTGGTCACAGGTTGCATCCGGGATGATGTGGGCTCAGAGGAAATGGGTTGAATTATGCAGTCTGGTATTGTAAGTAAGGAGCCCAAGGGCCCACCCACAGCCCAGAGCATCAGAGAGAAGAGGAGAGGGCTGACTGCAGGGGGGAGCCAGGGGTGACCAAAAGTAAGTTACTTTTTAACCCCTTGTCACCAGGTTTGTCTACATGTTGGTGGATCTAAAAGAGATTGTACAATTAGATTCTTATATCAACTTGTTCTTTTCCTTTTGTATAGAGTAAGGGAGGGTTATAATCCCTGTCAGTTTTTTTTTTTGCCATCTGTGTCCTATTGGGGGAGATTTTCCTTCACTTCCTTTTCCATAGACAAAACAGGAAGTGATTGTGATTGTCACCAAAACTAGTGTCTCCGCTGGAAGATTTCCCATCTATCCCTGTTCTGAGGACAACCCAAAATGTAGGATTTCCTTAACTTTTCACTCTCAGTGATAACTGTTAACAGGACACATCTCACTAACGGGGGCACAAACAGACAGCTATAAAATATACAGTATCTCACAAAAGTGAGTACACCCCTCACATTTTTGTAAATATTTTATTCTATCTTTTCATGTGACAACACTGAAGAAATTACACTTTGCTACAATGTAAAGTAGTGAGTGTACAGCTTGTATAACAGTGTAAATTTCCAGTCCCCTCAAAATATTCAACACACAGCCATTAATGTCTAAACCGCTGGCAATAAAAGTGTTAATATTTTGTGTGGCCACCATTATTTTCCAGCACTGCTTTAAACCTCTTGGGCATGGAGTTCACCAGAGCTTCACAGGTTGCCACTGGAGTCCTCTTCCACTCCTCCATGATGACATCACAGAGCTGGTGGATGTTAGAGACCTTGCGCTCCTCCACCTTCCGTTTGAGGATGCCCCACAGATGCTCAATAGAGTTTAGATCTGGAGACATGCTTGGCCAGTCCATCACCTTTACCCTCAGCTTCTTTAGCAAGGCAGTGGTCATCTTGGAGGTGTGTTTGGGGTGGTTATCATGTTGGAATACTGCCCTGCGGCCCAGTCTCCGAAGGGAGGGGATCATGCTCTGCTTCAGTATGTCACAGTACATGTTGGCATTCATGGTTCTCTCAATGAACTGTAGCTCCCCAGTTCTGGCAGCCCCAGACCATGATACTCCCACCACCATGCTTTACTGTAGGCAAGACACACTTGTCTTTTTACACCTCACCTGGTTGCCGTCACCAGGTGAACCAAATAAGTTTATATTGGTCTCATCAGACCACAGGAGAATCTTCCAGTAATCCATGTCCTTAGTCTGCTTGTCTTCAGCAAACTGTTTGCGGGCTTTCTTGTGCATCATCTTTAGAAGAGGCTTCCTTCTGGGATGACAGCCATGCAGACCAATTTGATGCAGTGTGCGGCGTATGGTCAGAGCACTGACAGGCTGACCCCCCACCCCTTCAACCTCTGCAGCAATGCTGGCAGCACTCATGCGTCTTTTTCCCAAAGACAACCTCTGGATATGAGGCTGAGCACGTGCACTCAACTTCTTTGGTCGACCATGGCAAAGCCTGTTCTAAATGGAACCTGTCCTGTTGAACTGCTGTATGGTCTTGGCCACCGTGCTGCAGCTCAGTTTCAGGGTCTTTGCAATCTTCTTATAGCCTAGGGCGACCGTGTTTATGTAGAGCAACAATTCTTTCTTTCAGATCCTCAGAGAGTTCTTTGCCATGAGGTGCCATGTCGAACTTCCAGGGGACCAGTATGAGAGAGTGAGAGCGATAACACCAAATTTAAACACACCTGCTTCCCATTCACATCTGAGACCTTGTAACACTAACGAGTCACATGACACCGGGGAGGGAGAATGGCTAATTGGGCCTAATTAGGACATATGTGTATGTATTATATGGAATATTGGAATATTAGATTAAATTGACATGAAATATATATATATATACAGTGGGTACGGAAAGTATTCAGACCCCCTTAAATTTTTCACTCTTTGTTAGCTGTGTTTGATTATAGTGATTGGACTTGATTAGGAAAGCCACACACCTGTCTTCCAGATCACAATGCATGTCAGAGCAAATGAGAATCATGAGGTCAAAGGAACTGCCTAGAAGAGCTCAGAGACAGAATTGTGGCAAGGCACAGATCTGGCCAAGGTTACAAAAAGATTTCTGCTGCACTTAAGGTTCCTAAGAGCACAGTGGCCTCCATAATCCTCAAATGGAAGACGTTTGGGACGACCAGAACCCTTCCTAGAGCTGGCCGTTCGGCCAAACTGAGCTATCGGGGGAGAAGAGCCTTGGTGAGAGAGGTAAAGAAGAACCCAAAGATCACTGTGGCTGAGCTCCAGAGATGCAGTCAGGAGATGGGAGAAAGTTGTAGAAAGTCAACCATCACTGCAGCCCTCCACCAGTTGGGGCTTTATGGCAGAGTGGTCCGACGGAAGCCTCTCCTCAGTGTAAGACACATGAAAGCCTGCATGGAGTTTGCTAAAAAACACCTGAAGGACTCCAAGATGGTGAGAAATAAGATTCTCTGGTCTGATGAGACCAAAATAGAACTTTTTGGCCCTAATTCTAAGCGGTATGTGTGGAGAAAACCAGGCACTGCTCATCACCTGTCCAATACAGTCCCAACAGTGAAGCATGGTGGTGGCAGCATCATGCTGTGGGGGTGTTTTTCAGCTGCAGGGACAGGACGACTGGTTGCAATCGAGGGAAAGATTAATGTGGCCAAGTACAGGGATATCCTGGACAAAAACCTTCTCCAGAGTGCTCTGGACCTCAGACTGGGCCGAAGGTTTACCTTCCAACAAGACAATGACCCTAAGCACACAGCTAAAATAACGAAGGAGTGGCTTCACAACAACTCCGTGACTGTTCTTGAATGGCCCAGCCAGAGCCCTGACTTAAACCCAATTGAGCATCTCTGGAGAGACCTAAAAATGGCTGTCCACCAACATTTACCATCCAACCTGACAGAACTGGAGAGGATCTGCAAGGAGGAATGGCAGAGGATCCCCAAATCCAGGTGTGAAAGACTTGTTGCATCTTTCCCAAAAAGACTCCTGGCTGTATTAGATCAAAAGGGGGCTTCTACTAAATACTGAGCAAAGGGTCTGAATACTTAGGACCATGTGATATTTCAGTTTTTCTTTTTTAATAAATCTGCAACAATGTCAACAATTCTGTGTTTTTCTGTCAGTATGGGGTGCTATGTGTACATTCATGAGGAAGAAGAATGAACTTAAATGATTTTAGCAAATGGCTGCAATATAACAAAGAGTGAAAAATGTAAGGGGGTCTGAATACTTTCTGTACCCACTGTATATATACACATATATATGTATAAAAAATTATTAAATATGTATAATATATATATATATATATATATATATATATATATATATATATATATATATATATATATATATATATATATAATGAACATATATATTTTATATATATATGTATTATATATATATATATATATATATATATATATTAAATATGTATAACATATATATATATATATATATATATATATATATAAAAATATATATATTAAATATGTATAACATATATATATATATATATATACACATACACACACACACACATATATATATATGTATAAAAAATATATATATTAAATATGTATAACATATATATATATATATATATATATATATATATATATATATATATATATATATATATATATATATATATATATAAAATCCATTATGAACAGGAGCTTTGATTTCTAATGGTAGATTCCCTTTATAATTACAGAAGAGGAGTTTCCTAGGATTGATTGATTGGACCTACAATGGAGATCCTCTAGTAGTCCTCTAAGCTCACCGGTTTGCTGCCATCTGCAGGTGATATCTAGTACTTCCTCCAACCATGCCTTTGCCAGCTGCTTAACCACTTAAGCCCCAGCCCTATTTAGGACACTTTTTGTTAACAGGTTAAAATCAGTATTTTTTCCTAGAACACTACTTAGAACCCCTAAACATTATATATATTTTTTAGCAAAGACTCTGGAGAATAAAATGCTGGTCATAAAAAATTTTTTTTCCTATTTATTTTATTTTTTTTAACTTTATTACAGGTTTTTAAAAAAAAAAAAAAATCTGATCACTTTTATTGCTGTCACAAGCAATGTAAACATCCCTTGTGACACCAATATGCAGTGACAGGTACTCTTTATGGAGGGATCGAGGGTCTAAAAGACCCCAAACCCCTCCACTACACTTCCATGTATTCATTTTTGCATACAGCCGTTTTTTAAATCTGCCGCCTTTTGCAGCAGATTAACCCGGACGTGACGTCATGGACGCCGCCTCTGGGTTACGTCATCGGAGACCCGATCGCAGCCGCTTCCTTGTTAGATCGGGACTCCATCCAGCCCGCGGACATGCCGGCTGGGTGCTCGGGTCTCCCGGTGGGACGGGAGGCCCGAGCAAAGTCACGGAAGGCGGCGGAAGGGGGGGGGCGTCCCCTCCCGCTCACCAGGGTAACGATCAAGCGGCTCCCAAGCCGCATCGGTCGTTACCGACGGAAAGCCGACCATCGGCTCTAAACCACGGTACCGGTGCTAGAGGCATCACCCCGGTATAATACCGCAAAGTTTGCCAACGTAGTCCTACGTCACTTTGCGGTAAGTGGTTAAATCTAGCATGCTATAGTTTGGATGACATGAAGAACGAGTAAACAAGAATTAGGTGGGGGGAAAAAAGAGGCATGGGGGTACTCAATATTTTTACATTTCCGAGTTGCTCAGTCTGCGGAGTTTGAGAATAATGATGAATTTGATAAAACGACTCATTCTGCAACAAAACTAAAAAAAACATTTGGGAAGAATATCAATGATTCTTCAGAATTTCCAACGGAGCGATGTGCCAGTAAGAGACATTAGAATCGTCACGGTCGTCACTTTCCGTACCTGATGACGAATCTTCCCACCAATCGCTATCGCTCAGTTCTTCAAGTAACTCAGTTTCGCTGTCGCTGTTTTCCAGTTCGTCTAAAAGCGCTTTTGCGCGAAAAGAACGCTTTTTGGACACCATGGTCGTTCTCTATTTTCCAGGCACAACGCACTGGAAAAGCACAGGCAGGGCACTGGAAAACTCACCAGGTGAAATTCTGAGGTGAAATTGGATGATACAGTGTAATCTGTTAGGATCACAGCTTTGTATCATCTCATTTGGTGCATTTACATTTTTGAAATTGCTGTCGGTTCCACCCTCCTGTGTCGCAACGCTCGTAGGGAGGGAACCGGAAGACAGGTGCCGGCATCGGCCGAGCACAGAGCGGGAGGATGGCTGGAGGACGGCGGGGGAGGATGGCGGGAGAGGACGGCAGGGGAGGACGGCAGGGGAGGACGGCGGGAGAGGACGGCGGGAGAGGACGGCGGGAGAGGACGGCGGGAGAGGACGGCAGGGGAGGACGGCAGGGGAGGAACGGCAGGGGAGGATGGCAGGAGAGGACGGCGGGAGGACCGCGGGGGATTGCAGGGAAGGTGAGTAACGTTCTGGGGTAATCCCGAGTGTGGCTCGGAGTTACCGCTTTTGGTACTCTATATTAACCCCGAGCCACACCCGGGAATACCGCTAGGGAGGTTAAGGCAATGTGATATTTGCATAACTCCTCCCAAGGGCCAGCCCACTGGGCTGAGGTTAGACACATGCAATTCGTACAAATGTTTCGTTATACGGAAATTCAGATGTATCCGATTTTTAGAATTACAATTAATAGTAACAAATAATGATCCAAAATTGTGGATGAAATTTAAATACTTTTCAAATTGAATACTTTTTTGAATCCAATTTGAATTTACAAAGAGAATAAAATAGAATAGAAAAAAAAAAGAAATAGAATATTATAGAGTAAAACAGAGCTGAATAAAATAATAGAAAAAAAAATGAATAGAAAAAAAAAGGACAGAATAGAAAATAAAGGAATAGAATAGCATAGAAAGAATTGAGTAAAACAGATCAAAATAGAATAGAAAATAAAAGAAAAGAATAAAATTAGATAGAATAGAAAATAAATGAATAAAAATAGAATAGAATAAAATAGAAAGAATATAACCTTCTTCTGAAATTCGAATAGAATACGTTTGAATAGAAAATAATAGAATGGAAAATAGAAAGAATATAACAATTTTCTGAAATTTATATAGAACAAATTTGAATGAAATAGAAAAGAATAGACTAGAATAAATAATAGAAATTAATAGAATAAAATAGAAAGAATATAACAGTTTTCTGAAATTTGAATAGAATAAATTTCAATTTCGAATAGAAAAGAATAGAATATAATAGAAAAAAAAAAGAACAGAATAGAAAATAAAAAAATAGAATAGATAGAATATAACCATCTTCCAAAATTGGAATTTCTATATTTGAATATAATATAAAAGAATAGAATAAACAATAGAAAACAATAGAATAAAATAGAAAGAATATAATCGTTTTCTGAAATTCAAACGGAATAAATTTGAATAGGATAGAAAAGAATAGAATAGAATAAAATAGAAAGAATATAACAATTTTCTAAAATTTGTGTAGAATAAATTTGAATGGAATTGAAAAGAATAGAATAAATAATAGAAAACTATAGAATAAAATAGAAAGAATATAACAGTTTTTCTGAAATTTGAATAGAATAAATTTGAATTTCGAATAGAAAAGAATATAATAGAAAAAAAAAGAACAGAAAATAAAATAAAAAAATAGAATAGAAAGAATATAACCATCTTCCAAAATTGGAATTTCAAATAGAATAAATTTGAATAGAATATAAAAGAATATAATATTAGAAAACAATAGAATAAAATAGAAATAATATAATTGTTTTCTGAAATTCAAATGGAATAAATTTGAATAGAAAAGAATAGAATAAAAAAGAAAGAATATAACAATTTTCTGAAATTTGTATAGAATAAATTTGAATGGAATAGAATAGAATAAATAATAGAAACCAATAGAATAAAATAGAAAGAATATAACATATTTCTGAAATTTGAATAGAATAAATTGGAATTTTGAATAGAAAAGAATAGAATATAATAGAAAAAAAAAGAACAGAAAATAAAATAAAAAAAAATAGAATAGAAAGAATATAACCATCTTCCAAAATTGGAATTTCTAATAGAATAAATTTGAATAGAATATAAAAGAATAGAATAAACAATAGAAAACAATAGAATAAAATAGAAAGAATATAATCGTTTTCTGAAATTCAAATGGAATAAATTTGAATAGAATAGAAAAGAATAGAATAGAATAAAATAGAAAGAATATAACAATTTTCTGAAATTTGTATAGAATAAATTTGAATGGAATAGAAAAGAATAGAATAGAATAAATAATAGAATACAATAGAATAAAATAGAAAGAATATAACAGTTTTCTGAAATTTGAATAGAATAAATTAGAATTTCGAATAGAAAAGAATAGAATATAATAATAAAAAAAAAAAGAATAGAAAATAAAATAAAAAAATAGAATAGAAAGAATATAACCATGTTCCAAAATTGGAATTTCTAATAGAAAAAAATTGGATGGAATATAAAAGAATAGAATAAATAGAAAACAATAGAATAAAATAGAAAGAATATAATAGTTTTCTGAAATTCAAATGGAATAAATTAGAATTTTGAATAGAATAAATTTGAATTTCAAATAGAATAAATTTGAATATAAAAGAAAAGAACAGAATAGAAAATAAAAAAAAATAACATGAAATAGAAAGAATATAACCATCTTCCAAAATGTATTCAAATTTGAATGGAATTTCGAAAAGATTTGAATAAACGAAACAAATTCCGAAACACCAATTTATGTAAAAAAAATCGAAAAGCTGAGGCCTCTTGAGTGCTGCGGCCGGGTGCTGTGATGTCATCATCCCAGCTGGCCCCTCCTACCAGCCATTACTTAGAGAAGCCCAGAGACCCAGTGATGACATCAATAGAAGAAAAAAAAAGTATGTAAAAAAAAAAAAAAACTTTTGTGGCATGTCTTTGTTGGGGACATGCGGGGACCAGGGAAGGCCACATATAAGCGATTTGGCTGGCTTACATTTAACCTTTTCATTTAGCACCAATAATGAAGTCATTAAATACAGTTGAGGCTGAGGAATAAAGCATATTTGTATGAGATGTGAGATGACGGCTCTGCTTGCGGTTCTCTAAAAATAAAGTGAAAAGATGAAACAGAAAAAAAAGAGGAATATAAAAATGTTCAGCTGAATTCCGCAGGATGTCTGCAACTTCCTGACCTGACAAATGCAGCCAGTGCTGCGGGCAACGCATTCACCGCAGTGTACTGACATCACACACAAAGTTCAACTTTTAAATAAAAAATAAAAAAACGTTAGACAGAAATAAAATAAAAGTCCAATTATTTGCCCTAGGTGCAATCTCCCGTTGGGGAAATTTCCTCTCACACAATATTCCAGTGGCAATGGCCAGCAGGACAAAGAATTTGCCACCAGAATAGGAATAGAGGGGGAAATCTTCTATACCTCATCCAGTGACAGTTGTCGAAGAGATGTTTTCTAAGTTTAGAGAGATTTATTCTTACTTCCTGCTGTGGTCCCAGGACAGGAAGCAAAGAGAAATCTCCCCAAGAGGCTAAATAAGGAGAGTTTTAACCATTTTGTTCTGTAGCTGAAATTTAGAAAGTCCCGCTATAAAAATCTGTGAGCAGGATAGAGGGGAAATCTTCTATACCTCATCCAGTGACAGCTGTCTAAGAGGACATTTCTTCTCAGTTTAGAGAGATTTGTTCTTTTTTTTTTTTTTTAGAGAGATTTGTTCTTATTTGCTGCTGTGGTCCCAGGACAGGAAGCAAAGAGAAATCTCTCCATGGGATAAAGGATTTGCCACCAGAACAGGAAGAGAGGGGGAAATCTTCTATACCTCTTCCAGTAACAGTTGTCAAGGAGGAGATTTCTTCTCAGTTTAGAGAGATTTGTTCTTTTTTTTTTTTTAGAGAGATTTGTTCTTATTTGCTGCTGTGGTCCCAGGACAGGAAGCAAAGAGAAATCTCTCCATGGGATAAAGGATTTGCCACCAGAATAGGAAGAGAGGGGAAATCTTCTATACCTCATCCAATGACAGTTGTCTAAGAGATTTCTTCTCAGTGTAGAGAGGTTTATTCTTACTTCCAGCTCTTGTCCCAGGACAGGAAGCGAAGAGAAATCTCCCCAAGGAACAAACTTTTTGCCCCTAGGACATGAATAGAGGGGGAAATCTTCTATACCTCATCCAGGGACAGTTGTCTAAGAGATTTCTTCTCAGTTTAGAGAGATTTATTCTTACTTCCTGCTGTGGTCCCAGGACAGGAAGCAAAGAGAAATCTCCCCAAGAGGCTAAATAAGGAGAGTTTTAACCATTTTGTTCTGTAGCTGAAATTTAGAAAGTCCCGCTATAAAAATCTGTGAGCAGGATAGAGGGGAAATCTTCTATACCTCATCCAGTGACAGCTGTCTAAGAGGACATTTCTTCTCAGTTTAGAGAGATTTGTTCTTTTTTTTTTTTTTAGAGAGATTTGTTCTTATTTGCTGCTGTGGTCCCAGGACAGGAAGCAAAGAGAAATCTCTCCATGGGATAAAGGATTTGCCACCAGAACAGGAAGAGAGGGGGAAATCTTCTATACCTCTTCCAGTAACAGTTGTCTAAGAGATTTCTTCTCAGTGTAGAGAGATTTATTCTTACTTCCTGCTCTTGTCCCAGTACAGGAAGCAAAGAGAAATCTCCCCAAGGAACAAACGTTTTGCCACCAGAACAGGAACAGAGGGGGAAACTTCTATGCCTCATCCAGTGATAGTTGTCTAAGAGATTTCTGCTCAGTTTAGAGAGATTTATTCTCACTTCCTGCTGTGGTCTCAGGACAGGAAGCGAAAAGAAATCTCCCCAAGGGACAAACATTTTTCCCCTAGGACAGGAATAGTGGGGGAAATCTTCTATACCTCATCCAGTGATAGTTGTCTAAGGAGAAGATGCTGGCTCCGGGGTAGGACCGTTGGACAGGCACTGCCAGCATTGCATGGAGTTGTGGTGCTGCACTGTTCACTTGACTGAGTCACGTTTAATGGCAGTCCTGCAGCTTAACCACTTAAGCCCCGGAAGATTTTACCCCCTTCCTGACCAGGGCCTATTTTGCGATTCGGCACTGCGTTATTTTAACGGACAATTGCGCGATCATGCGACGCTCTACCTAAACGAATTTGGCGTCCTTTTTTTCCCCACAAACAGAGCTTTCTTTTGGTGGCATTTGATCACCTGTACGATTTTTTGATCATGCGCTATAAACAAAAAAAGAGCGACAATTTTGCAAAAATAACAATATTTTTCAAATTTTTTTATATGAAATTCCCCCCCCCCCAAAAAATGTAAAAATCAAATTTTTTTTAACATTTTAGGCCAAAAAAAAAAAAAAAAATCGCAAAAAGCGTATTTTGATTGGTTTGCGCAAAATTTATTGCGTTTACTAACAAAGGGAAATATTTTTGTTGTTTTTTTTTTTAACGCGTAATGGCGGCGATCTGCGATTTTTTTTGCGGGACTGCGACATTGCGGCGGACAGATCGGACCCTTGACTGACATTTTTGACACTTTTGGGGGTACCAGTGACATTACTACAGTAATCAGTGCTATACATATGCACTGTTACTGTAAAATTACACTAGCAGGGAAGGAGTTAACTTTATTTGAGAGGGAGGGGTTATGTGTGTCCTAGGGGCGTGCTTCTAACTGTGATTGGCTTTGGCTGTGTGTGTAAGAACAGAGATCCAACGGTCCTACATAGTAGAACCGTTTGATCATCATTCTTACACAGGGGAGAATGACAGGCGGCTTGTTTACATTAGCCACCTGCCTTTCTCCTGCCTTTCTCCCGCTGTCACAGAGGATCGTGAGTGCCCGGCGGACATCGGGTCCGCCGGGCACACGCGCGGTTGGTGGGGGTGGGGGTGGGGGGGGTGGGGGGGGGGGTTTGGTCCATGACTGAGCGGGAGCTCCCCACACCCTTACAGGCTAGCGACGTAGCCCTACGTCGCTCTACCTGTGAGGGGCTGACTGCCGACGTAAATAGTCGTGCGGCAGTCGGCAAGTGGTTAAAGTGGAGCTTCCCCATATCCAACACCTACAGTATTTCCTACTGGTAGCGAATACCTTTTGTCTAAAATCTTTGAAAATAGACAAGAAAAAAAAAAAAATTACCTTTTTTTATTTAAAATTCCCGCACTTCTGGCCTCATTGCTGCAGCGAGGTACGTCATTTCCAGCCTTCGTTTGCTCCTGGGATACCAATGTCATTAATCCAGGGAGCCAATGGGCATCCTCCGCTGCTGGCATCATGTTATTTCAAAACCGGAAATTACGGAAACCTCAGCTCCTGAGATTGCTAGGGGTTCCTCGAGTAATGGGCAATTTCTGCCTCTCAGATAAGTTCCCAATGACACCATTGTTCCTTTTAGCTCTCTGTAAAGGGGGTAATTCTTCCCAATGATGACAAGTGTAAGGAGCATTCTTCCCACTGACTGTCACACTAATGTATCATGACTGAGTTGTAGATTTTTAATTTTTAGCAGGGGTTCCCCGATACCAGAAATGTATTTCAGTTCATACCAGTATAGACCCTAACACATTGTCCATCCCAGTATAGATCCTAACACATTACCCAGTCCATCCCAGTATAGATCCTAACACATTACCCAGTCCATCCCAGTATAGATCCTAACACATTACGCAGTCCATACCAGTATAGATCCTAACACATTACCCAGTCCATACCAGTATGGATCCTAACACATTACCCAGTCCATACCAGTATGGATCCTAACACATTACCCAGTCCATACCAGTATGGATCCTAACACATTACCCAGTCCATACCAGTATGGATCCTAACACATTACCCAGTCCATACCAGTATAGATCCTAACACATTACCCAGTCCATCCCAGTATGGATCCTAACACATTACCCAGTCCATACCAGTATGGATCCTAAAACATTACCCAGTCCATACCAGTATGGATCCTAACACATTACCCAGTCCATACCAGTATAGATCCTAACACATTACCCAGTCCATACCAGTATGGATCCTAACACATTACCCAGTCCATACCAGTATGGATCCTAACACATTACCCAGTCCATACCAGTATGGATCCTAAAACATTACCCAGTTCATCCCAGTATAGATCCTAACACATTACCCAGTCCATCCCAGTATAGATCCTAACACATTACCCAGTCCATCCCAGTATAGATCCTAACACATTACCCAGTCCATACCAGTATGGATCCTAACACATTACCCAGTCCATACCAGTATGGATCCTAACACATTACCCAGTCCATATCAGTATAGATCCTAACACATTACCCAGTCCATACCAGTATAGATCCTAACACATTACCCAGTCCATACCAGTATAGATCCTAACACATTACCCAGTCCATACCGGTATAGATCCTAACACATTACCCAGTCCATACCGGTATAGATCCTAACACATTACCCAGTCCACACCAGTATAGATCCTAAAACATTACCCAGTCCATACCAGTATAGATCCTAAAACATTACCCAGTCCATACCAGTATAGATCCTAACACATTACCCAGTCCATACCAGTATGGATCCTAACACATTACCCAGTCAATACCAGTATGGATCCTAACACATTACCCAGTCCATACCAGTATGGATCCTAATACATTACCCAGTCCATACCAGTATGGATCCTAATACCTTACCCAGTCCATACCAGTATGGATCCTAACACATTACCCAGTCCATACCAGTATAGATCCTAGCACATTACCCAGTCCATACCAGTATACATCCTAACACATTACTGGGGTACCTGGATGATCTGCTTTTACAAGTGGAGTCTTCGTCCGCCTTGTTGGACAACTTGAAGATTACTCTGCAAGTGCTGAGGGAGTTCAATATGATTCGGAATCTTCAGAAGTTTGCCATGGTTCTGTCCACCTAGTCTATCTGGGTCTGACTTTGGACTCATCCTCAGCCAGAGTGTTTCTTCCTCGGGAGAAACTTCAAAAAGTCGCAGGAGGCAATTCTGCTTTTGCTGACCAGCAGACGGTCGTCTGTTCGGACTTGCATGCACCTGTACCAGTGGGGAGGGGTCCTCGGTACAGATTGTGCTCAAGGGGTCTGGTCTCAGGAAGAGTCCAGACTACCGATCAATGTACTGGAGCTCCGAGCGATCAGACTTTGTCTGGATCATTGGACAAGTCGTCTCCAAAGGTGTTCAATCAGACAATGCCAAGGCCGTGGCCTATGTCAATCACCAAGGGGGCACAAGAAGTGTCCTGGAGGGTCGGGAAGTAGCCAACATTCTAAGGTGGGCAGAAGATTTGTTCCAGCCTTCTCTGCTGTGCACATTCAAGGGGTGGAAAATTGGCCAGCAGACTATCTCAGTCGACAGGCGTTAGACCAGGGAGAATGGTATCTTCATCAGGAGGTGTTTCATCAGTGGTGGGGTACTCCAGAGGTTGAAAGCCAGGTGCTGAAGGACAGTGGGTTGTCTAACTTGGTGATTCCTATGCTGTTAAAAGCTAGAAAATCTACTTCTAGGAAGATTTACCATTGTGCGTGGAAGCTGTACATTGCATGGTGTGAATCCCTCCTAGTTCTCCCTGGTTTCTTCTCAGTGGCTCGGATCTTGGCTTTCCTCCAACGAGGTGTTGTGCAGCGCCTGGCCTTGAGTACCATCAAGGGCCAGGTCTCGGCGCTGGTGGGTTTTTTCCAACGTCCCTTGGCCACACACTCCTTGGTGCATACTTTTCTCCAGGATGTGGGACACTTGGTTCCTCCGGTGCCGTCTCCATTGGCGCCACGGCACCTCAATTTGGTGTTGTCCATTCTCCAGAAGCCTCCCTTTGAAAATATTTGGAAGATTGCCCTGCTTACATTGACTCAGAAGGTGGCCTTTTTGGTGGCCATTAATTTGGCGCACAGGGTGTCTGAACTGGCGGCATTGCCTTGTCCTTCACCTTACCTGGTGGTTCACAGGGATAAGGTGGTTCTGCATCCATGTCCGTCGTTCCTTCCGAAGGTCGTCTCTGACTTTTATCTGAATGAAGACATTGTGTTGCCCTCCCTGTGTCCCAAGCCTAAGCATGCTAAGGAAGTTGCCTTGCACTCCCTGGATGTGGTTCGGGCAATAAGGGTGTATCTGACAGCTACGGAGTCTATTAGGAAATCAGACTCACTATTTGTCCTCACGGATGGACTTCGCAAGGGGCTGGCTACTTTTGTTGCAACCATTTCCAAATGGATCAGACTGTAGATCAGGCTTATTCTATTAAGGGTCAGGTTCCTCCTTACCATGTCAAGGAGCACTCTACTTGAGTGCTTAGTGCCTCCTGAGCCGTTCGTCATCAGGCATCAGTGATGCAGGCGGCTACCTGATTGTCTGTACCCACATTCACAAAGTTTTATAAAGTGGATGTGTTGGCATCTGCAGATGCTTCTTTTGGCAGCAAAGTTTTGCAGGCTGCTGTTTAGAGGACTTGTCTTTTTTGATGGTGTTTTTTTTTCAGGTGAGCTCCAGTTGTTGACAGTTGAGCTCCAAGGTACCTGGTTGGCTATATATAGCTTTGGTGAAGTTTGTTTTTTGTGCTGTTCCCACCCCTCATGTTTGACACTGCTTTGGGATGCCCCTATCTATGGTCAAGAAGATGAAGAGTTGTGTCCGTCAATGAACGAAAGAGATAATAGGATTTTTGTCTTACCATAAAATCCATTTCTCTGATGTTCATTGAAGGAAACAGCACCCGCCCCTCTATGGAGTTGGGTTTTTTTCCTACTGACACTGCTTGTTACAAAACTGAATACCTATAGCAGGAAGTAGGAGTATACCCCCAGGGACTGCCCCATAGGCATGTTCAAGCCTTTTCTCTGCCTAGTGTCCTACGCCTGTAGGGGGCAGTATAACCCTACAGACAAAAAGATGAAGAGCTGTGTCCGTCAATGAACTAATGAGAAAATAAAATTTTTGTCTTACCATAAAATTCTTTTCTCTGATGTTCATTGAAGGACACAGCACCCGCCCCTCTATGGAGTTGGGTTTTTCCTACTGACACTGCTTGTTACAAAACTGAATACCTATAGCAGGAAGTAGGAGTATACCCCCAGGGACTGCCCCATAGGCATGTTCAAGCCTTTTCTCTGCCTAGTGTCCTACTCCTGTAGGGGGCAGTATAACCCTACAGACAAAAAGATGAAGAGCTGTGTCCGTCAATGAACTAATGAGAAAATAAATTTTTTGTCTTACCATAAAATTCATTTCTCTGATGTTCATTGAAGGACACAGCACCCGCCCCTCTATGGAGTTGGGTTTTTTTCCTACTGACACTGCTTGTTACAAAACTGAATACCTATAGCAGGAAGTAGGAGTATACCCCCAGGGACTGCCCCATAGGCATGTTCAAGCTTTTTCTCTGCCTAGTGTCCTAATCCTGTAGGAGGCAGTATAACCCTACGGTCAAGAAGATGAAGAGGTGTGTCCGTCAATGAACGAATGAGAAAATAGGATTTTTGTCTTACCGTAAAATTCATTTCTCTGATGTTCATTGAAGGACACAGCACCCGCCCCTCTATGGAGTTGGGTTTTTTCCTACTGACACTGCTTGTTACAAAACTGAATACCTATAGCAGGAAGTAGGAGTATACCCCCAGGGACTGCCCCATAGGCATGTTCAAGCTTTTTCTCTGCCTAGTGTCCTACTCCTGTAAGGGGCAGTATAACCCTACGGACAAAAAGATGAAGAGGTGTGTCCATCAATGAACATCAGAGAAATGGATTTTACGGTAAGACAAAAATCCCACATTTTTTTTTATTTCCTGCTATAAAACATACCCAATAAAAACATTTAAAAAAATCAAAAATTTTCATGGATTTAGGCCAATTTGTATTCTGCTATATATTTTTGGTAAAAAAAATCCTAATAAGCGTATGTTGATTGGTTTGCACAAAAGTTATAGCGTCTACAAACTATGGGATAGATTTATTGCCTTTTTATTGTTTTTACTAGTAAAGGCAGTGATTAGCGATTTTTAGCGGGACTGCGACATTGTGGCAGACAAATCTGACACTAAAGGCCCGTACACACGTACCGATCGTCGGCATACAAACGTCGGTGGACGAAGGATCTGCCGATTGTACGCGTGTTAGTATGGTGCCTCCGACAGATGTCTGCGCACAATCCGCGGACAAAAGTCTTTCGTGCAAACATGAAAATATTTGTATGCCGACACCAGAACGGACGATTGTTCGCCTGTCAGTACACAATTCGGCCGACAGACCGCAGATTTGCAAGACTGGGCATGCTCAGAAAATAGAAAACACAGGGAAAGTTAACCATTACATGACATCACTTCTGCAGTCGGCGGACAAAATTCTTGTGCTGTCCTTGTGCTGTCTTTGCACTTTTCAGCAGACACCGACATCCCGGGGAGAAAAGAGGAACATTTGTAAGCCGACCATCGGTACGTGTGTACGGGGCTTAAAGCCCCGTACACACGTAGCGATTGTCGGCCGAACGATCGGCCGTCTTATGTCCGGTGCTGACCTGGCGGTTGAAAAGTGCTAAAGACTGCACACGAATTTTGTCGGCCAACAGCCGACTGCAGAAATGATGTCATGTGATGGTTAACTTTCCGTGTGTTTTTTCTTCTCTGAGCATGCCCAGTCTTGCTCATCTGCTGTTTGTCGGCCGAATTCTGTACTGACTGAGGAACAATCGGCCGTTCTGGTGACGGCCAACAAAAATTTTAAAGCCTGCACACCAGATTCTGTTCGGCCGAAAAGTCGCAGTCGGTTGTCGGAAGCATCATACTAACAAGCCGACAATCGGCCGATCGGACGTTGGCCGAATATTTACGGCCGACAATCGCTACGTGTGTACGGGCCTTAATGGGCCATACACACTATAAGATTTTCTGAAGACTTTTTCCTTTAGACTTACCAAAACCATATAATATGAGGTCAAACCTAAACACTTTCAATTTGTATGCAATCTGGCAGGCCCTTGCACTACATAGAAAAGGTAAATCTGAAGGAAAAAGTCTTCAGAAAGTCTTATAGTGTGTATGGCCCATAAGTTACACTTTTTGAGGACCAGTGGCACCAATATAGTGATCAGTGCTTTAAAAAAAAAAAAAATGTACTGTTACTGTTAAAATGACACTGGCAGGGAATGGGTTAACACCAGGGGTGGTTAAGTGAGCTCCTATGGAGTGCTTTCTAACTGTGGGGGGGAGCGGATGCACTAGAGGAAGAGAGAAATCGGAGTTCCAGCTTAGCTGAAACACAAGATCTCTCTTTTTCTCACTGACAGGCAGATCGGCGTTGTCATTCCGCCTAACGATCAGTGGGTTCCAGCGGCCATCGCACCCGCTGATTGGCTCCTGCTGTGTCCAATCACAGCGGGAGCGGCGCACGGCCCCGACATTCCCTGCACAAAATCACGTACATGTATGTGATTTTGCGCAGCCGGGCCGCCCTTCCGCAGTATTAATGTGGTATGCGGTCCGGAACTGGTTAATGTGAGATCTTGGGTCAAAAAGACCTCAGACCTCACATTTACACTTAAAATAAAAAAATGGCCCTACATAAATCTCCAGGGACAGATGGGTTCTCTGCGGAATACTATAAATTAATGGCCCCCGTTATAACCCCTCATCTGGTCACAATATTCAATGAAGCACCTGCAATTAGCAAATTCCCACGCGAAATGCTTCAGGCTACGGTGGTGACCATTCCCAAATCTGGTAAGTCAACCGATTCCCCTTTAAACTTTAGGCCTATCTCCCTACTAAACGTGGATCTGAAAATTTATGCTAAGGTCTTAGCTAATAGACTTTTTTATTGCACTTCCTTCCTCATAGGGCTGGATCAAGTCGGATTTGTAAAAGGCAGACAAGCCCCAGACGGCACTCGTCGCATGATTAACCTCTTGAAATTCGTCGAACACGCTCCGGCCCCTTCAGTCTTTTTGGCACTAGATGCCGAAAAGGCCTTTGATAGGGTGCATTGGGGGTATCTATCCAAGACTCTCCTAAAATTTGGTTTTAGCGGATTTATCCACTCCGCAATTATGGCCCTCTATTCTAACCCCTCAGCGAAAGTTCTTACCAACGGAATTTTGTCTGACACCTTCGATTTGACTAACGGAACTCGTCAGGGATGCCCTTTATCGCCAATAATCTTCTCTTTAGCAATTGAACCATTAGCAGAGGCCGTTAGATCTAATGGCGTCATTAAAGGTATACAGACAGGTCACCTGGAACACAAACTAGGACTCTTTGCGGATGATATAATTTTGACGCTAACTGACCCACACTCATCTCTATGTGAGCTCCAATCCCTTATTCGCGTATTCGGCCGTGTGTCATACTATAAAGTTAATACGAGTAAATGCTTTGCTCTTCCGATCTCTGTCCCGGCAGCTGAAGTGATTAAACTTAAATCCACCTTCCCTTGTAATTGGGAAGCCCCTTCAATCACTTACTTGGGTATTCAACTCACCTCCCCGGTCTCTAAATTGTATCAGTGCAACATGGTACCTCTACTGACCAACATTGAGGAAGAATTTTCCCAAATTAGGAAAGTTCATCTCTCTTGGCTGGGAAGGATCGCTGCGTATAGGATGCAAATTCTCCCGAAACTTTTGTATTATTTCAGGACTCTACTAATTCCGATCCCACAAATATTTTTCAACAAGCTTGCTTGCCAGTTACGGAGGTTCATCTGGGATGGGAAGCCTCCTAGAATAGCGCTTTCCACACTGTATAAACCCTATAACTTGGGAGGGGTAGACCTCCCGAATGCACAAGCCTATTACCGTGCAGCTATTTTATCTCAGGCCCGATATATCACTGCGATACGCTGAGGAAGTCCCGCCCACAGACGATACGCGTGCGCAAGGGGGAGGAGATCGTGACGTCACTCGTAGCCCCTGTTAGCAGAGTGTTCCGCTCTGTCTGGAGATCAGCTGGATTGCTGTACTGCTCCTTTTTGCATTACCTTGAAGAGAGATGCCCTCTGTGATTGCTGTCCTGGTCAGGATTTTCACATTGCTGGGAGTGTACTTTTAAGGCTGTCTTTTCACAGCCTACAGGTGAGAGGCTAGCACCTCTGGTGAAGGATTGCACTGAACAAGCACTTGTGTCCTATCTACCACAGCATAGCCTGCATGGAAGTTCCTGGCTTCTTTCTGAAATGTGTAGCCTCTCATGGGGCCCCGTACTGACCCTGGGCCCTCGGGCAGTGCCCTAATCCCCGAATGGTCAGTCCGCCCCTGGGTGTCAGTGGACATGTCTCCGCTTACACCCGCTGCCCCATAGGGATGCAGGGAGCATCCAATCAGGTCCGCCTGAAAAACTGACAGGTGGATTGGATCTCCCGTGTGAAAGGGGCCTTAGTGGGTCCTAAAGACAGGAGTGGAGAACCACTAGCCAAGGTGTTAGAAGGGGGGAGATGGAGCATTTTTAAGACTAGATTAAAATTCCAGGAGGAACCACTTTTGTAAAAGGACCCTCAAAAATTTTTTTACAGTCCCTCCAAAGACCCTTTGCACTGCCAATCAGCGGGTGCAATGGCCGCTGGAACCCACTGATCGTTAGGCGGAATGACAACGCCGATCTGCCTGTCAGTGAGAAAAAGAGAGATCTTGTGTTTCAGCTAAGCTGGAACTCCGATTTCTCTCTTCCTCTAGTGCATCCGCTCCCCCCCACAGTTAGAAAGCACTCCATAGGAGCTCACTTAACCACCCCTGGTGTTAACCCATTCCCTGCCAGTGTCATTTTAACAGTAACAGTACATTTTTTTTTTTTTAAAGCACTGATCACTATATTGGTGCCACTGGTCCTCAAAAAGTGTAACTTATGGGCCATACACACTATAAGACTTTCTGAAGACTTTTTCCTTCAGATTTACCTTTTCTATGTAGTGCAAGGGCCTGCCAGATTGCATACACATTGAAAGTGTTTAGGTTTGACCTCATATTATATGGTTTTGGTAAATCTAAAGGAAAAAGTCTTCAGAAAATCTTATAGTGTGTATGGCCTATAAGACAAAGAAAGTCATCAGTGAGTACGAGTGTTTAGCTATTGGTGCAATCTGCGTCATGTTCATTAGTTGCGTCTAAATAAAGGAGAACAACTCAATGGAAACTTCAATACAAGTAAAAAAAAAAAAAAAAAAAGGATAAAAAGTAATTTAATTTTTTGGATTGCGAAAAAGAAAAGAAAAAAAAAAAAAACAATGATATGCTAAAAAAGGATTGGCCTGCAGACTCCGACATTGCAAATTCATTGAACACGATGACAATGGTGTGCGTTGTGTGTATAGTCATGGTGGCCTGGTGGTAGGGGGTGGGGATGAGGAATATATTGTGTACAGGTAGTAACAGCCTGGGAAGCCCAGCTTCTCCTATGTAAGGAGGAGAGCAGCCCACACACTGACCTACCGCCTGCAAAATACTTCAGTGTTTACACAGAACCTGTAGATCAGGACGCTCTCCAGCAATGGAATGCAGGATGATGGCGGGTTAAGGCAGAGGCTTGCAGATCAAATTCCAGAACTAGAATGCTGGCCTTGGAATCATAACTGGAATTCATATAAAAGACCACATCCTCCACTCCGGCCTCCATGTTGTCCATCTTTAAGGCTCCATAAACAGTCATTTTATTCATATTGTACAGTCTATGTAGACCAGTCTTTGGGTTGGGGAGCAGCAGCGGCGCTCAGTCTGTGGTGGAGCGGCGATACCAGAAGCGGGCTCGGAAGTCGTCGCTGCAGGTCATGAACCCGGGGTTGGTGGGAGAGTGAACGATGCAGCGTACGATGTTGTTGTGACCCAGCGAGAGGAGGTTGCGGCGCTCAGCCGTTCTTGAGTCCCAGCAGCACAGGCTGATCGTCCGTTCGTCGGGGAGAAGGACGTAGTCTTCGGTGTGGTTGAATACGGCTTGAGTCCGGTGAACCTGGCGTCCGCTCAGCCCGGCACCTGCATGGTGAGAATTGCAAGAGTTCACCACAATGAAAAAACAATAGAAATAAAAAGTGTGGTGGCAGCAAAGCTTTAACCACTTCCCGCCTGCCCTATTGGTAAATGACGGCGGGGAGGGGGTTGCTTCATCCTGACCGGACGTCATATGACGGCGGCAGGATAATGTGCTCTGCGCGCCCCCCGGGGGGCGCGGAGATCGGTGATGCGGCGTGTCACTCTTAGGCTCTTTACCATGTGACCAGCTGTGTCCAATTACAGCTGGCCACATAGTAAATAGGAAGAGCCGTTGATCTGCTTTCCTTAGTTCGAGTAGAGGAGAGCCCATCTGTGGCTCTCCTGACAGGGGGGGTTTGCACTGGTAATCAGAGCATTGATTACCAGTACAGACCCTTTAGGGGGGGTGCCACTAGAACCACCAGGGATGCCCACCCATGACCCCACGGAAGCCCACCCATGACCCCAAGGATGCCCACCATGGCCACCAGGGATGACAATCAGGGCTCAGGGAGCCCTCCAGTGCCCTCCCCATCAGTGCTGCCCACCAATGCCCTCCCAATCAGTGCTGCTCGCCAGTGCCCATCATTGCCATCTATCAGTGCCACCCACCAGTGCCGGCTAGCAGTGCCACCTATCAGTGACCATCAGTGCCGCCTATCAGTGCCACCCATCACTGACCAGCAGTGCCACCTATCAGTGCTGCATATCAGTGCCACATATCCGTGCCGTATATTAGTGCCACCCCATCAGTGCCGCCTCATCAGTGCAGGAAAAAAACATATTTTACAAAATTGTATAAGAAACAAAAAACTTTTTTTTCCCTAAACTTTTTGGTCTTTTTTTATTTGTGTAGCAAAAAATAAAAAAACTTGCAGTGATTAAATACCACCAAAAGAAAGCTCTATTTGTGGAAAAAAAATTGCATAAATTTGGTTTAGGTACAGGGTTGCATGACCGCACAATTTTCATTCAAAATTCAACAGCGCTAAAACTTGAAAGTTGGCCTGGGCAGGAAGGGGGTGAAAGTGCCCGGTATTGAAGTGGTTAAAGTGATTTTAAAGTCTCTATTTAAAAAAAAAAAAAACATATTATACTTACCTGCTCTGTCAAGGCTGGCCCTACCATGGGTCCTGCTGGGTCCATTGGACCCAGCAAGCATTTTTGGAGGGGCGGCAAATTAGGCCCCGAAACTAGGGGGGCCATGTGCCCTGGGCCCCAACTTGAGAGGGGTGCCACCAGCCCCCCAGAGCCAAATTAAGAATGACAGGTATGAAGGCAGGCTTTTATTGGCCAGCCTGTATTTGTAGGAGGAGTCTGGGGGGTATATATTCCTCCTCCTCTGGCAGGCACATGTCGGTTTGTTTCCTTCTGTTTCTCTTCCACCCGTATACCCCCCCCCTTTTTCTATTTTCAGACACCTGTATAACTTATAAGTATGCCCTCTTTTAGGTATACTGACCAGCACGACTTTGGCACACGTCAGGTTGTGGTAGTTACGGATATCGCATTTCTCGTTGAAGACTCAGACTACAAATGTCCGCAGGCAGTGCTAACACACTGGCTGGTTGGATTGGGATGTACCTGTCACTGATTGGTGGGTGTAATTTTTTTTTTCTAAGGGGGGGGGGGGGGCAGCATTTCATTCTTGAACCCAGGCAGCACAATGTCCTCTGTCCCATGGTTTTGCACAGTGCAGACCGGATCCTCCTCCTCTTGGGTCCCTCGTTGCTGCTCCTAGCCCCTCCCTCCTGTCAAGTGCCCCCCACAGCAAGCAGCTTGCTGTGGAGGCACATGAGCCAAGCTGCAACTCAGTGTGTTCATTCAGACACAGAGCTGCGGTTTGGCCCCGAACCCTCTCTCTCTCTCCTGATTGGCTGACTTTGATGGACAGCCGTGGGAGCCAATGGCCCCGCAGCGGTGTTTCAGCCACTCAGGAGAGAAAGTCCTGGGTGGCCAAGGGACTCATGGACATCGCTGGACAGAGATGGGGGCTCAGGTGAGGGGGTGCTTGGGAGGCTGCTACACACAGAAGGCTTTTTATCTTAATGCATAGTAGGATAAAAAACCTTCTGACTTTACAATTTCCGTAAAGTGATTGTAAATGGGAGGCCTCGGGCGATACACCGCCGTCACTAATCTACAGCCGTTACAGCCCAAAATTTACACAGCATTTCAGAAATCATACATGCAACCCACTGAGCCTTCCACCTCCTTTCTCTGACATGGGACAGCAGCATTTCTCAACCAGGGTTCCTCCAGATGTTGCTGGGGGTTCATTGAGCAATGAGCAATTTCTGCCTCTCAGATAACTTCCCCTGACATCATTGATCTTTTTAGCTATCTGGAAGAAAGTAATTCTTCCCAATGACCACAAGTGTAAGGAGCATTCATCCCACTGACCATCACACTAATGTATCATGAGTTGTAAATATAGTCATTATTAGCCGGGGTTCCCTGAGACCTGAAAATTATTTCAAGGGTTCCTCTGTTGAAAAGGTTGAGAAAGTCTCTTCTACAGGCCGACTTCCATTGCTAAACCGCAACACAGCGCTTCCCCCTGCTGGTCACAGGAGGCTCTGCCATCCCAGCTAAAGTTGTTTTAACTGCTTCAATACTGGGCACTTTCACCCCCTTCCTGCCAAGACCGATATTCAGCGCCATCACACAATGAGAATTGCGCAGTCATGCAGCGCTGTACCCAAATGACATTTTTTTTTTAAAAATGTTAAACACGAATAGAATTTTCTTTTGGTGGTATTTAAATCACAGCTGGATTTTTTTTATTTATTTTTATTTTTTTTTTAAATGAAAAAAAGGCAAACTTTAACCACTTGCTGTCTGCTCACTGCGGCAAAGTGGCTCTTGTAGGTCTGACGACGTAGACCTACGTCGCCAGACACTCCCCCCTTCTCGGCGGCGCGCCGCCGGAGGCGCGCTCCCGCTGTATTCAGTCACAGCGGCAGTCGGGCCAGGGGAGGAGATGCGGTGATCGCCGCTGCTCTTCCCCGATCGTCGGGGAATCGAGTCTGGAGATCTGCCCGCTTGTGTAAACAAAGCGGGTGGATCTCCTAAGTGACAGGCAGGGTGAGATTGCAGAGTTCAGCATAGCTGAACCTGCGATCTGTCCTTGTGTCACTCAGTCACCTCCCCCCACACACGTCAGTAAGCACCAGGCATACATTAACCCCTCCCTCTCCAATAAAATTATTCCCTTCCCTGCCAGTGTCATTTTTACAGTAACAGTGCATATGTATAGCACTGATTACTGTAGTAATGTCATTGATAACCCCAAAAGTGTCAAAAATGTCAGTCAAGGGTCAGATCTGTCCGCCGCAATGTCGCAGTCTGGAAAAAAAAAAAAAAAAGATAGTCGCCATTACTCGTTAAAAAAAAAAAAAAAAAAAACACCAAAAATGACAGAAATCTTTCCCTTAGTTAGTAAACGCAATAACTTTTGCGCAAACCAATCAAAACACGCGTATTGCAATTTTTTTTACCAAAAATATGTAGCAGAAAACAAATTGGCCAAAAATGATAAAAAATTTTTGATTTTTACATTTTTTTGGGGGGGGGGGGGGATTTCATATAAAAAAAAAATATTGTTATTTTTTCAAAATTTACGCTCTTTTTTTTGTTTATAGCGCAAAAAGTAAAAATCGCACAGGTGATCAAATACCACCAAAAGAAAGCTCGGTTTGTGGGAAAAAAAGGACATCAATTTCATTTGGGTACGGTGTCGCATGACCGCGCAATTGTCAGTTAAAGTCGCACAGTGCCGAATCGCAAAAAGTGGCCTGGACGTAAGATAGCAAAATCCTCCGGTGGTAAAGTGGTTAAAAAAAAAAAAAAAAGTTTTAGTTTGTCAGTAAATAAGTCATTTTTATCCTTCACTGATATGCGCTGATGAAGGCGGGCACTGATGGGCTGCACTAATGAGCACTGATGAGGCAGCATTATGCCACACTGATATGTGGCACTGATAAGCACTTATATGCAATGAGGAGGCACAAATAGGTGGCACTGATGAGCACTAAAAGGCATCACTGATGTGCACTGATTGGTGTCAATGGATGGACACTGCTGTGGCTGCACAGATTACCTTTACAGGTCTCTCCTCTGCCGCTGATCGGCTCTCCTCGTCTCGCACTGTCAGTATGAGGCGCGGAGATCTAAAAAAAATGGCACTTCTGTGTTAACACGTGACCGGCTGTGATTGGACGCAGCCGATCACATGGGTAAAGAGCCGCGCCACTGAGATCGGGGTGGCGCCGTGTCCTAGGAACGCGGCGCATCTACACAACTTGCTGTGCACCCCCACCATGAGACTGGGCTGACTTCATAGGACGTCGGCCCAGAACGAGAGGAGAACCCGCTCGCTGTGTAGTAAAAGTCCACCTTTTTTTTTTTTGGTAATTATATATATATATATATATATATATATATATATATATATATATATATATATATATATATTTATTTATTTATTTATATTTATATATTTTTTTATTTTTATTTTTTTAAATAAATAAAATATAGATATTTTTTTTTTTTTTTTTTGTTTGGGAGCCTGCACCTAAAACTTTGCACCCATGATTAGTGGATTGCAGGTGCTTCTTCCAGCTCCCAGTCCATACAGAGAGAAGGAATTTTAGCTGGAGTGTCAATGGACTTAGGGCTCGTTTATACTTGCTTTCGGCTTTAACACACATTAAAGTGGTAATAAAAGGTTTAAAAAACAAAAAAGCAAACACGTTATTACTTACCTGCTCTGTGAAGTGATTTTGCAAAGAGGAGCCCCAATCCTCCTCTTCTCAGGCTCCTCACCGGCACTCCTGGCTCCTTCCCCTTGACCAGTGCCCCCAAAAGCAAGCCACTTGCTATGGGGGCACTGGTGCCTGCTGGTTCCCCAAGCCCTGCTCTATGCCTCCATAAGACACATGGAGCCCCGCCCCCCACTTTCGCCTGATTAGCTCAGCCAATCAGGAGAGGGAGTCCTAGGACATCCAATGTTCTCGTGCACATCGCTGGATTGAGAGAGGTCTCAAGTGAGTATTATGGGGGCTGCTACTGTTAAAAAGCTTGAAAACGCCAACCGCTTCAACATGCTTTTTTTTTTTTTGCATTTTTGATGCCTAAGTGCTGCTTTTTTTAAGCTTTAATGAAGCTTGGAAAATGCCCTATGTGTTGATTTTCTATTTGTTTTAAATGGGCTCGGTAGAAACCCGGCTCGGTAGTACCCCCCCCCCCCCAAATCAGCAGATCCTCTGTAGTAACCACCAGCTCTGCTGATCCCCCTCTCAGTAGTAACCCCCAGCTCTGCTGATCCCCCTCTCAGTAGTAACCCCCAGCTCTGCTGATCCCCCTCTCAGTAGTAACCCACAGCTCTGCTGATCCCCCCTCTCAGTAGTAACCCACAGCTCTGCTGATCCCCCCTCTCAGTAGTAACCCACAGCTCTGCTGATCCCCCCTCTCAGTAGTAACCCACAGCTCTGCTGATCCCCCCTCTCAGTAGTAACCCACAGCTCTGCTGATCCCCCCTCTCAGTAGTAACCCACAGCTCTGCTGATCCCCCCTCTCAGTAGTAAGCCACAGCTCTGCTGATCCCCCCCCTCTCAGTAGTAAGCCACAGCTCTGCTGATCCCCCCCCTCTCAGTAGTAAGCCACAGCTCTGCTGATCCCCCCCTCTCAGTAGTAAGCCACAGCTCTGCTGATCCCCCCTTCTCAGTAGTAAGCCACAGCTCTGCTGATCCCCCCCTCTCAGTAGTAAGCCACAGCTCTGCTGATCCCCCCTTCTCAGTAGTAAGCCACAGCTCTGCTGATCCCCCCTCTCAGTAGTAAGCCACAGCTCTGCTGATCCCCCCTCTCAGTAGTAGCCCACAGCTCTGCTGATCCCCCCTCTCAGTAGTAACCCACAGCTCTGCCGATTGCCCTCTCAGTAGTAACCCCCAGCTCTGCTGATCCCCCCTCTCAGTAGCAACCTCCAGCTCTGCTGATCCCTCCCTCGCTAAGTAGTAACCCCCAGCTCTGCTGATCCCCCTCTCAGTAGTAACCCCCAGCTCTGCTGATCCCTCCCTCGCTAAGTAGTAACCCCCACCGCTGCTGATCCTCCGCTCAGTAGTAACCCCCAGCTCTGCTGATCTTCTGGTTTGCTGATCCTCCTCGCTCTGGTTCCCTGTACACTGTCACATGGAGGTAGGTGATGGGGTGTCCTAATGTCACACCCTAAATACAATTGTAAGATACAAAAAGGGTGCTAATGGGAAATCACACATACAGAACAGCAGAAGAGCAGAGAGTATGATGTGGCTATCAGCCGCAGGATTTATGTATGGTGACCCAACAGCCTCCAGGGACTAGGACTGGGCTTCTCTGCTTCATCCTGCACAACTCACAGATGGAATGACACCACAAGTATTTCTTTATCAATCTTTGTGCTGCTTTTTCCAAATAGTAATGAGTAGGCTTGCAATCTTCATCATGATTCAGACTCTTCACAATGTGGCGGCTTCTGGGACAAGCACCAAGCCGGGGTTCTGGGTTCATTTCCCACCATAACCATCTTAATTAATAGAAATTAGAGGCACCCCCTGTGTCTGTGTGGGTGTCACCCAGATGCCTCTATTTCCCCCCTCAAAAAGTAAAGTCCCACTGGTTTGCTCCCTCCCCAAAGCCTGCCTGTACCCAATCAAATTATTTGCTCTAGCTTTTAGCCTTGACCTCAATGCACGGTTTCATTGGGCAACTGTGTGGCAAATGAGGTTTAACGTTGATAATGTTATTAGCCATTTATGAACGGGAAGATTTTCCCCCTGAGCCCCGGTTCACACTACTGCGTGTGCGGGGTTCGCATGTCATGTCGGAGCGCACTGCTCCGACATGACATGCGATCAGCTGTGCGGTGCGAGTTTAGCCATACAGTTTGTATGGCTAAATTCGCACCGCACCCGCAGCAAACACGCACAGGAGGCATTTTTGCTGCCGCATCAGGATCGGATCGCACAGCGGTTCACACTTGTGCGATCCGATCCTGTGCGAACTGCACGATCGCACTGCGATATGCGATCAAACTGGGGGTGTCGTTAAGATTACATTGACACCCCCAGCGGATCGCATATGGCAGTGTGAACTGCCGGGGGTGCGTGTGCGATGCGGGAACAGGCTGCGAATTCGCAGCCTTCCCGCATCGCATCAGTGTGAACCGAGCCTTAAAGAGGTTGTAAACCCACTTTGTTTACATTTACCTATAGGTAAGCCTACATTAAGGCTTACCTGTAGGTGCTATAAATATCTCCTAAACTTGCACCATTTAGGAGATATTTACATTGCATGCAGCCGATGACGTCATCGGCGCATGCGCTCTGAAGGAACGGCCGCCCGTGCTGTTCCTTCAAATCCCAGTGCTGTGAACGGCGGCTTCCGCGCGCATGCGCAGGAGTGATGTAATCGCGCCCCCGGCCAATCAGATGGCCGGGGGACGAGATCCAGGAAGCAGGACGGCCTAACATGTCGGCCGTCCTGTCGGCACTGAGGGGGCTTTGTTTTTAGGCAAGTACTTCATAATGAGCTAGTATGCGATGTATACTAGCTCATTATGCCTTTGTCTTTACAGGGTTTTTTTTTTCACATTTTTTAAAGCGGGTATACTTCCTCTTTAATGACCAGGCCATATTTTGCGATTCAGCACTGCGTTACTTTAATGGACAATTGCGCGGTCGTGCGACGCTGTACTTATTAAATCAATGTCCTTTTTCCCACAAATAGAGATTTCTTTTGGGGGTATTTGATCACCTCTGCGATTTTTATTTTTTGCGCTATAAACAAAAAAAAAAAAAATTATATATATATATATATATATATTTTTTTTTTACATTCAATACAATTAAAAAAGCAAAATCTTTACATTTTAGGCCAATTTGTTTTCTGCTACTTTTTTTTGGTAAAAAAAAAAGAAAAAAAAAAAAAAATCACAATAAGCGTATTTTGATTGGTTTGTGCAAAAGTTATCGCGTCTACAAACTATGGGAAAGATCAATTTGTTTTTTTGTTTTTTTTACTAGTAATGGCGGCGATCTGCAATTTTTAGTGGGACTGCGACATTGCGGGGGACATCTGGATAATATTTATAGGTAAAGTTGAACCAGGGAATATCTAATTGCCTCTTGGGGAATCAGAAAGGAATTCTTGTCCCCGCTGGAGCAAATTCGTTAAGGCTTTATTGGTGTTTTTTTAACCTTCCTCTGGACTAACTGTGGGTATAGAATTATGTATATAGGATCGTATACATTTTGTTTTTCCCCCCTTCTGTTGGTTGCACTGGATGGACTTGTGTCTTTTTTAACCGGTTGCCGACCGCCGCAAGTACATATACTGCGGTGGTCAGTCCCGGCCAGGCAAAGTGACGTATGGGTACGTCACTAGCCTGTCACTGGCTTGTGAGCCAATAGCGGGCGAGCGTGCGTCCGCGGAGGCGCGCGCCCGCCCTGGCTCGTTCCCTAACAAGTCAGTGCGTGTGACCGGCGGACCCGATGTCCCCCGGTCACTCACGATCGTGCGCCGTGAAGGGAGAAAAGCAGGCGGCTAATGTAAACAAAGCCATGTCATTCTTCCCTGTGTAAGAATGGAGCTCACACGGTTCTACTATGTAGGACTGTTGATCTCTGTTCTTACACTAGTAGCCATGTCCAATGACAGTTAGAAACACGCCCCTAGGGACACACTTAACCTCCTTCCCCGCCAGTGTCATTATTACAGTAACAGTGCATATTTATAGCACTGATTACTGTAGTAATGTCACTGGTACCCCCAAAAGTGTCAAAAATGTCAGTCAAGGGTCCGATCTGTCCGCCGCAATCCCACAAAAAAAAAAAAAACAGTAATCGCCACCATTACTCGTTAAAAAAAAAACAAAACAACATAAATGACAAAAATATTTCCCGTAGTAAAGGCAATAACTTTTGCACAAACCAATCAAAATACGCTTATTGTGATTTTTTTTACCAAGCATGGTAGCAGAAAACAAAATTGGCCAAAAATGTTAAAAAAATTTTGATTTTTACATTTTTTTGGGGAATGTCATAAAAAAAAAAAAAAAATGTGAAAAATATTGTTATTTTTGCAAAATTTTCACTCTTTTTTTTGTTTATAGCGCATGATCAAAAAAAAAAAAAAAATATATCGCACATGTGATCAAATACCACCAAAAGAAAGCTCCGTTTGTGGGGAAAAAAAAAAAAAAAGGACATCAAATTCGTTGTAGGTACAGCGTCGCACGACCGCACAATTGTCCGTTAAAAAGTCACGCAGTGCCGAATCGCAAAATACCCCCCTGATCGGAATGGGGGTAAAATCTTTCGGGGCTTAAGTGGTTAACCAGACCAACAATGTAGCCAATCACAGTGTGGAACTTACCTGTATACTTAACCAGCATCCGTCCTGTGGAGATCTCCCACAGCTTGGCCACAGAGTCCTTCCCGCTGGACAGGATATATTTGGAATTTTTGGAGAAGATGGCGGAGCAGACCTCGGCCCCGTCGTGGGCCTTGTCCCACGTGTTGACGCAGCGGTTGGACACGCCGTCCCACAGCTTAATGCTGCCGTCCTTGCTGCAAGTGACGTAGGTGTTGGCGGTGGGGTTATAGTTGACGGAGCAGATGGCGTCTGTGTGCTGGTCCTGAGGGTTGCAGGAGACGAAGCACTGGAAGGTATTGACGTCGTAAAGGCGTAGGGTTGGGTGTTGCGTACCAACAATGATGAAGTCTCCTGACGGATGGAAAGAAATCGATCGCAACATCTCTGCTTCCTGGGAAAATTAGAGAAGGAGCGTAAGGCCTTGTTCACACCATGCATGCAGAAAAACTGATGGACCTCACAGATTTCACTTGCAGAGACACGAGTTTTCATGCAGGTTTCAGTGAGTTGTACATTTTGCAAATTCCTGTGCAGAAAAAATCTGCATGTGTTACCAGTGTTGTGGTGTGAACAGCAGTGCTGTATCTTGGCCTAGGCCAACAAGGCCCAGGACTAGGGCAGCACTTTGCAGGGGGGCAGCAAAAAAGCTACACCACGCACGAGTAAAAAACAGCCTCCTCCCGCCTCCCCCACTAAAAAGAGTTCCTGACGGCTTGCGCTACACACTTTTAGTATAGTGCCAGTCTTATAGGGCGAACTGGGCATTAGGGCAGGGTCCAGGAGGCAAATCAGTCTTGCATCCCCATAAAGCGGTCACCCTGCTACCTCCTGGTATGATATGGTATGGTATGATGATGGGCACTGCTGAGGCTGAACTTATGGGAACTGATGAGGCTACACTGATGGGCACTGATAGACTGTGGCTGTGGTTTAAAGATGACAGGGCGGGGCATAAACAGGAAGAGGTGTGGCCTTTACAGGAAGGGGTGGGTTATATTTTAATTAGGGGGTGCACAAGTTTAGTCAGGCCTAGGGCAGCACAAAACCTAAATACACCACTGGTGAACAGGGCACATAGAAAACAATTGTTTTTTTTTTTTGTGCCCTTGCAAAACACGTGCAGAAAAACTGATGTCTCTGCACCATGGTGCAAATGAGGCCTGGGGGTTTCTACACACAGCCACAGGATAATGTTCACTGCACGGCTATAAGAAAGTAATATTTCTATCACCATGTGCTTTTTTTTTGAGCCATTTATGCCCGACCTCCAGGTCAACAGCATTCAAGGTGGTGGCAGAGAAAATGATTTCCCTTCTGTAGTTTTAAAATGCTACCTACTACCAGAAACCGCTCAACTGTACAATTACAACGCCTGAAAGCTGAGACTAAGAACTGCTGCTACTTAAAGTGGAGTTCCACCCATTTTAAAATGGGTGGAACTCCACTTTAAAGTGGGAGTAAACTCCCATCTCTGACTTTAACCTATAGCTAAGCCTAAAATAACTGTTTAGGAGATATTTAATGTACATACAGCCGATGACATCACCGGTGCATGCACTCTGAAGGAACAGCCAACTGGAGTCCGCGAGCCTGGAAGGAAGACAGGTGAAGATGGAAGCGCCTGCAGCGGTGACAGCGTGGCGCTGGAAGGCTTCGTTTTCAGGTAAGTTGAACATAATGTGCTAGTATGCAATGCATACTAAACACATTATGACATTACCTCTCAGGTAAAAAAGCTGGGTTATACTTACTGATAACTCCTTTTCTAATAGTCTTCCAGGACAGCCCATGAGACGTTAGGCTCCTCCCCCAGGGACAGGAAACACATTCCAAAATTAAAATAAAAGGCGGTCCCTTAGTCCTCACCTTCAGTATTTCATGAGAACCACAGGACACCCTGTAAAACATATAGATATATAGACACATATCATACATTATACATAATACCAGATAGTTCGGGTGGGAATCCGGCTGTCCTGGAAGACTATTAGAAAAGGAGTTATCAGTAAGTATAACCCAGCTTTTCTCAAAGTCGTCTTCCAGGACAGCCCATGAGACGATGAGCAAGCACTTACCAGTCTAGGGAGGGACAACTGCCTGGAGCACCTTTCGACCAAACGCCTGTTCCTGAGAAGAGAGGAGGTCCAGGCGATAATGTCTAACAAAGGTCGAAAAGTTAGACCAGGTAGCTGCCTTACAGATTTGGTCTGGTGAGGCACCGGCCCTTTCAGCCCAAGACGTGGACAATGCTCTAGTAGAGTGTGCAGTAATGAAAGGTGGAGCCACCTTTTTCACTATATAGGCTTCTGTGATAGCCTGTTTGATCCATCTAGCTAAGGTTGCCTTAGAAGCTTTTTCCCCCTTTATGGGAGCCGGAAAATTGTAAAAACAAAGTATCAGTCTTCCTGAAGGTTTTAGTCACCTCCAGGTATCTCAGGAGGGCTCTTCTGACATCCAAACAGCTAAATTCTTTCTCTTTATTGTTGTTCGGGAAATTGCAAAAGGAAGGAAGGACTATGTCCTGAGTCCTATGAAAAGAAGAGACCCTTTTTGGCAAAAATCCTGGATCTGTTTTTAGCACAATCCTGTCATCAAAAATCATAAGAAAAGGTTCTCTGATTGAGAGAGCCTGTAATTCGCTAACTCTTCTAGCTGAAGTTATAGCTACTAAAAATAAAGTTTTTAGGGTGAGCATTTTTACTGATAGGTCTACCAAGGGTTCAAACGGACTGGTAACCAAGGCCTGGAGTACCAGGGATAGATTCCAAGCTGGACACGTTTTAAGCACGGTTGGCTTTGTCCGGGCAATTGCTCTGAAAAAGGCATTCACATTTGGGTCTTCTCTAAGGGAAAACTGAAGAAAGACACTAAGGGCGGCAGCCTGTACCTTTAAAGTCCCTAAGGAGAGACCTTTGTCTATGCCTTCCTGAAAAAAATCCAAGATAGTTGGTATATCTGGGGAATGTCTCTGATTCTCCATCATCCAAAAATGAAATTTCTTCCAGATTTTAGCATACATTTTTCTAGTGACCGGCTTTCGACAGCTGGTCAATGTTTTGATGACTCTGTCTGAGAACCCCTGAGAGCCTAGTATTTGTTCCTCAGATACCAGGCCGTCAGGTTTAGGGTCCTGAGAAATGGATGGACCACCGGACCTTGTGTTAAGAGATCTGGTCTCCAAGGTAAGGTCATTGGAGGTTGCGCTGCCAACGCCTGAAGGCGTGCAAACCATGGCCTTTTGGGCCAGTATGGGGTTATCAGTATCATCTCTGTATCTTCTAGGATGAATTTCTGAAGAACCTGTGGGATCAATCTGATCGGAGGAAATGCGTAACAGAGTCTGACTTTCCAGGGGTGGGCGAAAGCGTCTATGCCTAACGCCTGATCCCCTTGAGTTATGGAAAAGAATTTTTCTGTTTTCCTGTTTGCCTGGGAGGCAAATAGATCCACTACCGGTAGGCCCCATGAGGTTGTGATTTTGAGAAACACCTCTGGGTTGAGGGACCAATTGTCCTGGTTCATCTGGTGGCGGCTGAGATGGTCTGCCAGATAATTCTGCGTCCCTTTTAGGTGAATGGCCGAAATGGATGTTAGGTTCCGCTCGGCCCAGACAAAGATTTTCTGTGCAATGGCTTGTAGGCCCAGACTTCGAGTACCTCCCTGCTTGTTCAGGTACGCTACCGTTGCTATATTGTCTGACCTGATCTGTAGATGGCTCCCTTCTACCTCTACCTGAAAAAACTCCAAGGCCTTTTGGACCGCCATAAGTTCTTTTTGGTTTGATGAAGACTTCCTTTGTGCTGGGGACCATGTACCCTGCGCCCATCTGTCCTGCAGATATGCTCCCCATCCGGAAGCGCTTGCATCCGTGGTAATCCTCTGTGATACCTGGATGGTCCAGTTTAGCCCTCTTGATAGGTGAAGAGAGGATCTCCACCACCAAAGAGTCCTTTTTATCTTGGTGGGAATCCTTACTTTTTGTTCCAAGGAACTTGACTGCCCATCCCAATTCTGTAGAAAGAATTTTTGGAGTGGACGTTGTTGGAACCTTGCCCAGGGGACTGCTGGGAAACAGGAGGTCATCAAGCCTATCACTCTTGTGACATCCCTCAGAGAGACCCATAAGTTGGTCTGTAAGGAGGCAACCATCAGGTTCATTTTCTCCATCTTGCACTGAGGGAGGAAGATCATCTGATCCCGTGAGGAGATTTCGTAACCCAGGTAGGTCACTCTTTGTGAGGGTACCAGGCAAGACTTTTGTCTGTTGATTATCCAGCCTAGGGAAGTTAAGAATTCCTGAACTATGAGGAGGTCGGCTTCCAGTTTCTGGTATGATTCTGCCACTACCAAGATGTCGTCCAGGTAGGGGGTGATCATGATAGCTTTTAGCCTTAGAGGGGCTAGTGCTTCCCCTAGGACTTTGGTAAAAATCCGTGGGGCTGAGGACAGCCCGAAGGGCAGTGCCCTGAACTGGAAGTGCTTGACTTCCGGTCCTATCTTTACTGCTAGCCTCAGGAATTTCTGATAGGATGTGTGTATGGGGATGTGAAAATACGCATCTTTCAAATCTAGGGTTGCCATGAAACACCCTGGGAACAGTAGGTTCCCTATGGAGTATATTGATTCCATGCGAAAACGTTTGTATGCTATTGAAAGGTTCAGATTGCGTAAGTTCAGGATCAGTCGATGACTTCCTGAGGGTTTTTGAATCACAAAGATGTGAGAATAAAACCCTGTTCCTTGTTCTTCTCTGGGGACTGGGATAATAACTTTTTGATCTAATAGGTCCCCTAACTGAAGACTCAAGGCGGAGGCCTTGACTGGATCCCTGGGAAGATTTGTGATCAGGATCCTTTCTGGAGGTTGAAGACAGAACTCCAGCCTGTGTCCTTGGCCTACTAGGTCCAGAATAAAAGGGCTGGAAGTAATCTTCTTCCACAGTGGGAGGAAGGCCCCTAATCTTCCTCCCACTCTGAGAAGGGAGTCATTGGGGCTGGTTGGGGCGTTTAGGAGGGTTAAACAGGATGTTACCCCTCCCCTTTCCTTTATGCCCCGTCCAATGTTTTTTGAAATTTTGCTGAGTTTCAAAAGACTTCTGCTGTTTGCCCCTGCCACGAAAATTCCTCTGAGCATAGGGGAATTTTTTCTTATCTGGGAATCCCTTCTTTTTATCCGCTGTACGCTCCAGGGCTTCTGTTAGGCCTGGGCCAAAAAGGTGGTCGCCTGTGAAGGGAAGACCACAAAGGCGAGATTTAGAAGTAACATCTCCCGACCATGTCTTGAGCCATAGGCTTCTTCTGGCCGTATTAGCTAAAGCTGAGGTCCTTGCTGCCATTCTTACAGCTTCAGCTGAAGAATCCGCCAGGAATCCTATTGCCTGGAATAAGAGTGGAAATGATTTATTAATCTGTTCCCTCGATGTTCCTGCAGTCAAGTGTGTTTGGATTTGAGATAGCCACAGCTCCAGGTGTCTGGCTATGCAGGTGGATGCCAGGGCTGGCTTTAAGCTCATAATGGAGGCTTCCCAGACCCTACGTAAAGAGATATCTGTTCTCTTATCCATAGGGTCTTTTAGTGCTCCTGAATCCTCAAATGCCAAGTCAGTTCCTTTGGAGATTCTGTCAAGAGAGGCATCCAGCTTAGGGATTTTGTTCCAGGGCTGTTCCACACTTTCGTCAAATGGATACCTTCTTTTTAAGTTTCTTGGAAAAAAAGGCTTTTTATCAGGAGAATTCCATTCCTGTTTAATCACATCCAATAGTGAGCTATGCACAGGGAACACTCTAGCATGCTTTTTATGACTAGCGTACATTAAGTCATGCTTAGAGAGATGCACTTCTTCCTCCTCAATCTCTAGAGTGGTATAAACCGCTTTGAGTAGATCATCTACATCCTCCAGGCTCAGTTTAAAGTTGGAGCTATCATGGGAAACATTGCTTTTTGGTTCCTCTCCTGATCCTGATCCCTCTGCAGAAGAGTGGGAAGAAGAAACTTCCTCCTCCAAAACCAATGGGTCAATTAGGGATGGTGGAGCCTGAGCTGGGGTGGAAGGCTGGGCTGGTGCCTGCATCTTTTCAATGAGAGTCCTGAATGAACTAAATGTACTTTTTAGCTCATCTCTCACTGAGGACAGCATTTTCTGGGTAGAGACTGCAGAATCGTCTCTGACCAGTTTAGCTATGCATGCCCGGCACACTGCTTTGTTCCAAGAGGAACTCAATTTTTCTCCGCATACAGCACATTTCTTTTTGGGGGGCTGAGGTGGATTATTGTCCTGAGCCTTGGCCTGGAAGATAAAAGACAAGGGAATTTAATTAGAGATACTTGTCCTCCTCCCACCTCCCACTTTTCCCCCTCCACCTTGTGGATAGAAAAGGGGGAGCGGTGCTGCTTAACCCCTGCCCCTAACGATAGAAAAGAGAGGGGGGAAGGGGAACGGAGTTCCTAACAGGTACCTGCAAATAGGGTGTCGTTCCCCCTTGCTTACCTGAGAGGTGCCGATGCCAGAGCCGACTTCCGCCGCCTGTGCGGCTGCTGCCGTGGTGTCCATCGCTCTGTATGGTGGTCCCAGCAACTGCTGTTTCCCCTAACATCGGTCGCCCATTTGAACTCTCTGTTCGCGCCTTCGGAAACTGGAACGAGGGTTTCCGGCGCCCGCGGATGCCATCACTGCGCCGGAAGTGACACTGTCACTTCCCGTGAGGCCAGAGTGGATACGCTGAGTTCCGCCCCCTCCGTCTTTGGCGCCAACTTCAAAATTTCTTCCGAAGTTAGCGGTTCACGGGTACACAGCACTGCTGCTCCAAGGAACCGGCCGACCAACGGAGTGAACTCCCCAACGCTCCACCAGACAGCATCCGTAGTCCTGCCGAGAGGCTAGGAGAACAGGAGACAGCGGTCAGCCCCTATTGCGGCACTAAGGGGTACCGCTATGGGCCGAGGAGATGCATCTTTCCAAGTCTTTCCATGGACAGTCCAGGAGACCGGGAGCTTCAGTTCCAGGAACATGTTACCCCCTGTCCGGAGGAAACAAAAATACTGAAGGTGAGGACTAAGGGACCGCCTTTTATTTTAATTTTGGAATGTGTTTCCTGTCCCTGGGGGAGGAGCCTAACGTCTCATGGGCTGTCCTGGAAGACGACTTTGAGAAAAAAAGAAAAAGAAAAAAAAAACAAAAAAAAAACACGTTCAGCTGTTTACTACAGCTTTAAAGGGTTAGTTCACCTTTTCAGAAGAAATGAAAAAAGGTGAACTAACACCAGACACCACGTGTCAAACACAAAGACCAGGGGCTGAACCCGGCCCACCAGGCCATTTTATGTTGCCCTCCCACCCATTACTTTTTTTAGCTGTAACGTGGTGAGGGACAGGAGACATGAGGGCTGTGGGGTGAGCTGTGGATAGCATTGGGAAAAAAAAAAAAAAAAAAAAAAGAAAAAACTATTCACTCTGTACGCAGCGCAACCCTCCACCCTGCACTCTGTACGCAGCGCAACCCTCCACCCTGCACTCTGTACGCAGCGCAACCCTCCACCCTGCACTCTGTACGCAGCGCAACCCTCCACCCTGCACTCTGTACGCAGCGCAACCCTCCACCCTGCACTCTGTACGCAGCGCAACCCTCCACCCTGCACTCTGTACGCAGCGCAACCCTCCACCGTACGCAGCGCAACCCTCCACCCTGCACTCTGTACGCAGAGCAACCCTCCACCCTGCACTCTGTACGCAGCGCAACCCTCCACCCTGCACTCAGCGCAACCCTCCACCCTGCACGCAGCGCAACCCTCCACCCTGCACGCAGCGCAACCCTCCACCCTGCACGCAGCGCAACCCTCCACCCTGCACTCTGTACGCAGCGCAACCCTCCACCCTGCACTCTGTACGCAGCGCAACCCTCCACCCTGCACTCTGTACGCAGCGCAACCCTCCACCCTGCACTCTGTACGCAGCGCAACCCTCCACCGTACGCAGCGCAACCCTCCACCCTGCACTCTGTACGCAGCGCAACCCTCCACCCTGCACGCAACGCAACCCTCCACCCTGCACGCAGCGCAACCCTCCACCCTGCACGCAGCGCAACCCTCCACCCTGCACGCAGCGCAACCCTCCACGCAGCGCAACCCTCCACCCTGCACGCAGCGCAACCCTCCACCCTGCACGCTGCGCAACCCTCCACCCTGCACGCTGCGCAACCCTCCACCCTGCACGCTGCGCAACCCTCCACCCTGCGCAACCCTCCACCCTGCACTCAGCGCAACCCTCCACCCTGCACTCAGCGCAACCCTCCACCCTGCACTCAGCGCAACCCTCCACCCTGCACTCAGCGCAACCCTCCACCCTGCACTCTGTAAGCAGCGCAACCCTCCACCCTGCACTCTGTACGCAGCGCAACCCTCCACCCTGCACTCTGTACGCAGCGCAACCCTCCACCCTGTACGCAGCGCAACCCTCCACCCTGTACGCAGCGCAACCCTCCACCCTGTACGCAGCGCAACCCTCCACCCTGTACGCAGCGCAACCCGCCACCCTGTACGCAGCGCAACCCTCCACCCTGTACGCAGCGCAACCCTCCACCCTGTACGCAGCACAACCCTGAACTCTGAATGCCATGTAGTACACAGAGTGCTCCTGTACCCTATGGACAATGCACCTCTGGACCCTGCACCCTGTGCGCAACTCACCCCTGGACCCTGCGCGCAACTCACCCCTGCACACTGTACGTAACACGCTCCTGAACCTGGCACTCTGTATGGCCCTTTGAGGACAACTGTAATGCTGATGCGGCCCACAATAAAATTTAATTCGACACCCCTGCCCAATCCCCACTGCACTTTGTGGGCAATACAGTTTTACCATCCACACATCCTGGTGTAGCAGTTCTGGGGTTTGAAAAACATGCTGTTCTCTTCTTTCCCTAGGGAACAGGTCAGAGTGGTTCTAATTGATCAGCATGGTCCAGTGTCAATGCTAACTAAGCAGAACCACTCAGATCTGTCCCTGTATCCCTAGAACAGGAAGAATGGCTGGATAGCTTTTACAAGCAGCAGGAAGAGACCTCCCCTCCCGCTGCTTTACCGGAGATCTCCCATCCCAGAGGGAGTCCCAATGGACCAGCTGCTGCTTCAGCTGGCGGATTATAGAACCCAGCAAAGACTGGATCAGCTATGTTGGGCTCTATAAACTAGGAACCCTGAAGCAATGACGTCACATCACTTTCTAGTTGCCCGGATGTAAACTGCAGCATTTGTTGAAATAAAAAGCATTTGATTGCACCGATCTTGGTGTGATCAAATGCTTTTAAGAGCAGAGGAGGGATTTGGGGTCTAAAAGACCCCATATTTCTCCATTAGGAGTACCCATCACGTGCCTATTGCTCTCACAAGGATGTTTACATTACTTGTGACAACAATAAAAGTGATGAAAAAAAAAAAAAATTGAAGAGACAGTGTAAAAAAAAAAATAAAAAAAAATAATTCTGACATGCCCCCATCCCCTTGCGCTCCGCGCAAAGCCAAATTCGGTCCTGCACACAGCGATTGTCCCACACGTGAGGTATCAGCTCGAACGTCAAATAATGAGCAGTAATTGTAGAACCAAACATCCAGTGTAAATCTGAAGTGGTAACCTGTAAAGACTTTTAAAGCAGGGGTCTCCAAACTTTCTAATCAAGGGGCCAGTTTACGGTTCTTCAGACTCAGTGGGGGCTGAACATGTGGCCAGTGGGAGAAAACAATGCCCCATCATTGGTGTCAGTGTGGGGGTGGGGGGAAATAGTGCCCCATCATTGGTATCAGTGGGAGGAATAGTGTCCCATCATTGGTATCAGTGGGAGGAATAGTGCCCCATCATTGGTATCAGTGGGAGGAATAGTGCCCCGTCATTGGTATCAGTAGGAGGAATAGTGCCCCATCATTGGTATCAGTGGGAGGAGTAGTGCCCCATCATTGGTATCAGTGGGAGGAGTAGTGTCCCATCATTGGTGTCAGTGGGAGGAATAGTGCCCCATCATTGGGGTCAGTGGGAGGAATAGTGCCCCATCATTGGTGTCAGTGGGGGGGGATAGTGCCCCATCATTGGGGTCAGTGGGGGGGGATAGTGCCCCATCATTGGTGTCAGTGGGGGGGGATAGTGCCCCATCATTGGTGTCAGTGGGGGGGGATAGTGCCCCATCATTGGTGTCAGTGGGGGGGGATAGTGCCCCATCATTGGTGTCAGTGGGGGGGGATAGTGCCCCATCATTGGTGTCAGTGGGGGGAATAGTGCCCCATCATTGGTGTCAGTGGGGGGGAATAGTGCCCCATCATTGGTGTCAGTGGGGGGGAATAGTGCCCCATCATTGGTGTCAGTGGGGGGGAATAGTGCCCCATCATTGGTGTCAGTGGGGGGGAATAGTGCCCCATCATTGGTGTCAGTGGGGGGGGGGGGGGGAATAGTGCCCCATCATTGGTGTCAGTGGGGGGGGAATAGTGCCCCATCATTGGTGTCAGTGGGGGGGGAATAGTGCCCCATCATTGATGTCAGTGGGAAGAATAGTGCCCCATCATTGGTGTCAGTGGGAAGAATAGTGCCCCATCATTGGTGTCAGTGGGGGAGGAATAGTGCCCCATCATTGGTATCAGTGGAAGGAATAGTGCCCCATCATTGGTATCAGTGGGAGGAATAGTGCCCCATCATTGGTATCAGTGGGAGGAATAGTGCCCCATCATTGGTGTCAGTGGGAAGAATAGTGCCCCATCATTGGTGTCAGTGGGAAGAATAGTGCCCCATCATTGGTGTCAGTGGGGGGAATAGTGCCCCATCATTGGTGTCAGTGGGAGGAATCCAGTGGGAGTGTCCCAAGGGCCCGATAAAGGCAAGCAAAGGAACGCATCAGGCCCCCGGGCCGCAGTTTGGAGACCACTGTTTTAAAAGCGATAGTATTTAAATTGGGTTATGCATTTTCTTTTACATTAAAATTCAAAAAAAAAGTGTAATTTTTTTCACAGAAAAATAAACCACTGCCGAAATACCACGTGAAGAAAAAATTGCAAAAATCAACCATTTTATTCTCTAGGACCACGGCTTTAAAAAACTATATATAATGTTTGGGGGTTCCAAGTAATTTTATAGCAAAAAATATTGATTTTTTACATGTAAACAAAAAGTGTCAGAAAAAGCGTATTCTTCAAGTGGTTAATTTGCACCTTCAAACCTTGTCTTCTTAATCAGTGTTCCTCAACTCCGGTCCTCGGGGCCCACTAACAGGCCAGGTTTGCAAGATAACTGAAATACATCACAGGGGATCTCATTTGCTGCTCAGTGATTGCAGTATTCAGGTCTGCATCTCTCCAAGGTAATACTTAAAATCTGGCCTGTTAGTGGGCCCCGAGGACCGGAGTTGAGGACCACTGCTCTAAATGATTGCAAGTAATTTGGGGCATGGCTGTGCTCTGTCTTTGAGAAAGCCCGTATTGGAATAGGAAGTTCTAAGACAAGGCTTGACAAATTTGCCTGAAATCTAGGAGCCAGCTAAAAAAGTTAGGAGCCAGTTTTTTTTTTGTTTTTTTTTAAACCAACAACCAAGCTTTATTTATTAAAACGGATAATAAATTTACACAGAAATACGACTAGAACCCCACTCTCCTCTATAGCGCAATTGGATGGAAACAGACTGTCTGTTTCCATCCGATGCCATCTGATCCGATCCACGGGATGGATAGAAAATAGAACCACCATCCATCTGTTATTGGCGGACAGGATCAGATAGCGGCAGATTACTGCTCCATAAAGGAGAATGAAGGGTCCGATCAGGTCTGCCTGAAAAACTGACAGGCGGACCTTATCAGACAGCCCGTGTGAAAGGGGCCTTCGGCTGTGGCATGGCGATGAGAAAAAAAAAAAAAAATAAAAATAAAAAAAAAAAGATTTTTATATATATATATATATATATATATATATATATATATATATATATATATATATATATATATATATATATATATATATATATATATAAATAACTTACCTTTAAGCAAAAGGTAACTGGGCAGGGAGACGAAGCCTGCAAAAACTTCCCTCTAATCTCCTCTTTGGAAGGAGATGGGAAGGCATTGAGAACAGGCAGTGGAAACAGTCATTACTCCCGGCCACCACAAGAGGGCGCCAGTTCCCCATTGGAAGCCTCTCATCTCACAGAAGAAGGCCGAAAAGCCGGGGGCCTCAATTTTTGGACGGCGCGGAAGTCCGTGCACTCGGGGAGGAGGTGGGGGGCGCAAAAGGGACAGGACACCTCATGCAGAGCACCCCAGGCGCCAGGTCGCTAATTCTAGTCGCAAATGCGACCTGGTGCCTGGGGTTTGTCGAGCCCTGTTCTAAGAGCTCTGGAGGGCCAACCGACACATGAGCGTTGCATATGGAATCTACCAGTGTCTGCTCTCGGCACGCCACCATACAGTACACAAGCCTGGCTGTATCCTTCCATATGGACCAGGCTGTCACTCACCTGGATGTACTTAAAGGCTCTTTTGGCTGACGGTTTGGAGTAATCGAATAGTTTCAGGGTGTAATCTTTGGATCCCGAGGCCAATATCTGTTCAGTTGGGTGGAACGCCAGACACGTGACTTCATCAACATGGTCATACAAAGTCCGGATGACGGGATGGTTTTCCATGTTCTGTTGGGCGGTCTCATTCATCATCACCTATAAAATCGACAGAGTCAAAGAAATTCGGTTTCAACAACTGTGGAGTCGTGGAAATTCTAGAGGCTGCAAGGAAACTTTATCTAGCGGTTACCTCTATAGGCATTGCGCTCTTGGCCAGCATCCTCTCCGTGTCCAGAATCTTGATGGAGGCATCAGCGGAGCCCGTTGCGATCAGCTGACCGTCCCGGCTGTACGTGGCCACGCGGCAGGGACCCTTGTGGGAGGTGACGTAGCACGTCTCGTACTCCGAGGCCTCCGGTGACATCGTCTGTACATCTGCGTCAAACTCCAGGTCAATACCGGTTCCAGGGGCCACCGTATCCGACCGGCCAATGGCGTACTGCACAGCGCTGTCATCGTTTTCCATACCTTAAAGCGACAAAACACAACTGGTGGTCGTCTTTTTTTTTTTTTTTTTAACTGGCGGCAGAGTGGACATGGATGACCTCAGTTTACTCACCTACTTTGATGAGGTGGAGAAGCTGCTCAGACGGGGCGCACACGGAAGTCATTTTGATCTCGTTGATCAGCCCGTTGGCGAGGTTGACGTGTCCATCGTAGAGGAGCTGGCTGATGATCAGCTTGTAGAGCTGGTGGCGATCTTTCAGCGTGATCTTGTATCTGAACATTGTGACAGGAGAGGCACTGCAGTCTGCAAAAGAGAACAAAACTTTTACAGTGCCTTGAAAAAGTATTCATACCCCTTGAAATTTTCCACATTTTGTCATGTTACAGCCAAAAACGTAAATGTATTTTATTGGAATTTTGTTATAGACCGACACAAAGTGGCACATAATTGTGAAGTGGAAGGAAAATGATAAATGATTTTTAACATTTTTTACAAATAAATGTGAAAAAAGTGTGGCGTGCATTAGTATTCACCCCCGACCCCCTTTACTCTGATACCCCTAACTAAAATCTAATGGAACCAATTGCCTTCAGAAGTCACCTAATTAGTAAATAGAGTCCACCTGTGTGCAAGTTAATCTCAGCATAAATACAGCTGTTCTGTGAAGCCCTCAGAGGTTCGTTAGAGAACCTTAGAAGAACAAACAGCACCATGAAGGCCAAGGAACACACCAGACAGGTCAGGTCAAGTTTTGAACATCTCACAGAGCGCTGTTCAATCTATCATCAGAAAAAGGAAAGAGTATGGCACAACTGCAACCCTACCAAGACATGGCCGTCCACCTAAACTGACCTGCCGGGCAAGGAGAGCATTCATCAGAGAAGCAGCCAAGAGGCCCATGGGAACTCTGGAGGAGCTGCAGAGATCCACAGCTCAGGTGGGAGAATCTGTCCACAGGACAACTATTAGTCGGCACTCCACAAATCTGCCCTTTATGGAAGAGTGGAAGAAGAAAGCCATTGGTGAGAGAAATCCAAAAGAAGTCCCAATTGCAGTTTGCGAGAAGCCATGTGGGGGACACAGCAAACATGTGGAAGAAGGCGCTCTGGTCAGATGAGACCAAAATTAAAAGGAGTCGTAAAGTCAGAAAGTTTTTTATCTTAATGCATTCTAGGAGGGAGGGATCTCCCAGGGACCTTAATGTAAAGGGGAGGGGGGAGGGATCTGCCAGGGACTCCAACGTAAAGGGGAGGGGGGAGGGATCTGCCAGGGACCACAACGTAAAGGGGAGGGGGGAGGGATCTGCCAGGGACCCCAACGTAAAGGGGAGGGATCTGCCAGGGACCCCAACGTAAAGGGGAGGGATCTGCCAGGGACCCCAACGTAAAGGGGAGGGGGGAGGGATCTGCTAGGGACCCCAATGTAAAGGAGTGCGAAGAGGAATCTGCAGGGGACGGGAGCGGAAACTGCAAGGAACCCCAAAGTAAAGGGGAGAGGGAGGAATCTGCAGGGGACCCCAATGTAAAGAGGATAGGGTGAAATCTGCCAGGGACCCTGATGTAAAGGGGAGAGGGGGGGGGGGGAATCTGCCGTGGAGCCCAATGTAAAAGGGAAAAGAATCTTGTGGGGACCTCGATGTAAAGGGGGGGGGGGGTAATCTTGCAGGGAAAAGGACGTATAGGGGGGGGGGGGGGACTCTGAAGGGAATTGTAGTGAATTTATTATGGGGCGCTTGTACTAAAAAGTTCAAAGACCCCTGTTCCAAAGGGTAGGCCAGTGGTTGTGTAAGTAAGAAGGTCGATCCTATTGGTGTGACAAGTTATCTTCCTGGTGGATCACATTGCTCCCCCTTTTACCTTGCAGCCAAAATCTTCCAGTGCTGCTGGGGTAATACAAGCGGAGGAACCTGTCATAGGCAGTCAAGAATGCCAACTATACCCACTCTTTCTACTTCCCTCCTCCATTCATAAAAGCTGTACTACAGCTTCATCAGTGAAACAATCTAGGAATAGAGGAGGTGGACCTTTCATTAATCCGACAATCCTCCATTCTCAGAGTGCTTTTCATCGACGAATAGCATGGCTTTTATGAATAGAGAGGGGGGGGGGGGGGGCAGAAAGTGCCTATATACCAAGTGCTCAGCTTGTATGAACTCCATAGCACTGGACGATCATGGCTGCAAGAGTGGAGAATCAGAGGGGGGAGCAGCATCCAATAGCAAAAGGGCGCCCTTCACATTGACTATAAGGACCGTCTCTTGTTTTGATTTTTTTTTTTTAAGTTTTAACTAAACTTGGGCTTTAAAGTGGTTGTAAACCTCAGATAGGAAATATGAACAAAGCATATCCCTCTATAGCAGGGATCTTCAAACTACGGCCCCCCCAGGTGTTTAGGAACTACAATTCCCATCATGCCTAGTCATGTCTGTGAATGTCAGAGTTTTACAATGCCTCATGGGATGTGTAGTCCCACAACATCTGGAGGGCCGTAGTTTGAGGATCCCTGCAGTCTATAGTGTCTAATTGTCTCAGGCCAGAGCACTGTCATTTGGGTTGATTTACTAAAACTGGAGCGCTCAGAATCTAGTGCAGCTGTGCATATTAGCCAATCAGCTTCTAACTTCAGCTTGTTCAATTTAGCTTTGACAATAAAACCTGGAAGCTGATTGGTTAGTTATACAGAGCTGCACCAGATTTTGCACTCTGTTTTGGTAAATCAACCCAATTTTTCTCCGCTGCCTCCTTCCTCTTCTATCTGCATAAGTCAATTCTGACTTTCCTGATAACAAGAGGAAAAAAGGTGATAGGGGAGGGAGCTCCAGCACACAGCCTGTGATTGACAGCCTCAGCTCTGTTCCTGTGGAAAGGGGGAAGGGTGTCCCTTTTCTCCAATAGGCTCTCCTTGCGGAGCTCTGCAATGTCTCATCCCCATGTTTTCTGACAGCTCGGACAAGCTTTATATTACAGCACATTGAACTGTAGAGAAGACTGCAGATAAACAGGTACAATGTATGTAGGAGGATTTGTTTAACCACTTACCGCCCGCCCGCCGTCATATGACGGCGGGACGGTGCGGCTATTATCCTGGGCGGACGTCATATGACGTGACCCAGGAAATGCACGGCAGGCGCGCGATCGCGGGCGCGCCGCCGTGCACTGCCGGTGTCGGGGTGTCCCCGGGACACCCCCCCGTCACCGGCAGGGGGGAAACAGCCACTGGGCGTGGCTGTTTCCCACGTGATCGGCTGTGTTCCAATGACACAGCCGATCACAATGGAGGCGGCCGGGAGATGACCGCGCATGCGCGATCGGGAGCGCGCAGCGCGGTCATGTCGGTGTCACTGTGTTCCGTAGGAACACAGCTGTCACCGGCAATAGTAAACAGTCACTGATAGTGACTGTTTACTATGTGATCGGCTGTGAATCCATTCACAGCCGATCAGAAAATGTAAACAAAGAGCAGTAACTCACTGTTACTAGCTCTTCTCTCCTCATACAGTTTCCAGTGTGAGGGGAGAAGAGCTAGAAACATTGAGTTACTGCTCTGTACACATGTAAAAGTAAAATCACACTAATAAAGGTCCCCCCACACAGTCCTCAGCCCCCCCCAATGTCACCAGTCACCTCATCAGTGCCCAGAAATTGACACCCATAACGTTCACATGTGAGCGCAGCGATCGCAGGCAGAATCACCGCGATTCTGCCCGCAATCCGGAAATCATTGCAAATTGCGGGACGCCTGTGCGTTGCCCGTTTTTTGCAATAGCACCCCAAACGCTGTGCGATGTTTCTGCGATTTCCGCCTGCCGAATCGCGGTAACATCGCGCAAACAACGCATGACGCCCAAAAAAGGTACAAGAGCTTCTTTGGGGCGTCATGCGTTGTTTGCGTGATGTTACCTCAATTCGGCAGGCGGAAATCGCAGAAACATCGCACAGCGTTTGGGGTGCTATTGCAAATCACGGGCAACGCACAGGCGTCCCGCAATTTGCAATGATTTCTGGATCGCGGGCAGAATCGCAGTGATTCTGCCCGTGATCGCTACGCTCACATGTGAACATAGCCTAAAGTTCACCGGTCACCAGAGACTGCCATCAGTACCGCCGTGCACCATCGCCCGTCACCTGTCACCCATCAGTGACCATCGCCCGTCACCTGTCACCCCATCAATCACCGTCACCTGTCACCCCATCAGTGATCGTCACTTGTCACCCCATCAATCATCGTCACATGTCACCCCGTCAGTGATTGTCATCTGTCACCCCATCAATCATCGTCACTTGTCACCTCATCAATCATCGTCACCTGTCACCCCATCAGTCATCGTCACCTGTCACCCCATCAGTCATTGTCACCTGTCACCCCATCAGTCATTGTCACCTGTCACCCCATCAGTCATCGTCACCTGTCACCCCATCAGTCATCGTCACCTGTTTGCCATATGCATGCAATCACTTACTGACCGCCTAACGACTATATGCGTCGGCCATTAAAAGCTAAATACTGGGGTTATGGCAGCAGATAGCCCCCATAACCCCGGTATTTTTTGAAACGGCGGGCGGTCGGCTTTCAGATAAGGGTGGTCCCAGTGGCGGATTCGCCGCGGAATTACCCTTACGGTGCAGGGGAAGAGGTGCCCCCCCCCCTCCTGCCGCGTCCCAGACGTTTTCCCAGCTTACCGGACCCGCCGACAGCGGGGAAAACTATCCGGTCCCGGATCCTCAGAGACAGGAAGTCGAGTGAGGGCAAGATGGCCCTCACTCAACTCTATGGTCTTGGAGGACCGGAGCTACGTCAAAAGACGTTGCCTAGCAACCGGTTTAAAGGGCCGCTTTTTTTTTTTCTTTTTTTTTTTTTCCTCTTTCAACAATTTTTTTTTTTCTTTTCTTTTTTAGTGTAGTTGTGAGGTGTGAGGTCTTTTTGACCCCAGATCTCACAATAAAGAGGACCTGTCATGCCTATTTCTATTACAAGGGATGTTTACATTCCTTGTAATAGGAATAAAAATGATCAAAACATTTTTTTTTTTTAAACTGTGTAAAAATAAAAAAATAATAAATAAAATAAATAGGAAAAAAAAAAAAAATAAAAAATTAAAGCGCCCTGTCCCCGTTAGCTCGCGCGCAGAAGCAAACGCATACGCAATTCCCGCCCACATATGTAAACGATGTTCAAACCATACATGTGAGGTATCGCCGCGATCGTTAGAGCGAGAGCAATAATTTGAGCCCTAGACCTCCTCTGTAACTCTAAGCTAGTAACCTGCAGAAATTTTTAAAATGTTGCCTATGGGGATTTTTAAGTACCAATGTTTGGCGCCATTCTGTGAGCATGCGCAATTTTGAAGCATGACATGTTGGGTATCTAATTACTCGGCGTAACATTATCTTTCACATTATGGAAAAAAATTGTGCTAAATTTACTGTTTTCTTATTTTTTAGTTCAAAAAAGTGAATTTTTTTCAAAAAAATCGCATCTGGAAGACTGCTGCGCAAATATGGTGTGATAAAAAATATTGCAACGATCTCCATTTTATTCTCTAGGGTCTCTGCTAAAAAAAAATATATAATGTTTGGGGGTTCCAAGTAATTTTCTAGCAAAAAAAATGATTTTAGCTTGTAAACACCAAGTGTCAAAAAATAGGCCCAGTCTTAAAGTGGATAAATGGACAACTTTGTGTAAAGCGCTACTTGGATGTTAGGCCTATGTGTGTGGCCAGGCTGTGAAAAAGTGTTACACATGTGGTATCGCCATACTCAGGAGGAATAGCAGAATGTATTTTGGGGTGCAATTTTTGCTATGTACATGCTATGTGTTAGAAATATTGCATAAATGGACAGCTTTGTGTAAAAAAAAAAAATGTGTTTTCATTTTCTTTCCACATTTTCCAAAAACTTGTGGAAAAAAATGACATATTCAAAAGACTCATTATGCCTCAAAAATTATACGTTGGGCTGTTTGCTTTCCAAAATGGGGTCATTTTATGGGGGTTTCCATTGTCCTGGTGCTCCAGGGCCTTCAAAAGTGCGATAGGTTGTCAGGAAATTATATGTGTAATTTGTGCTCCTAGAATGCCGGACGGGGCTACTTGAATGTTAGGCCTCTGTATGTGGCCAGGCTGTGAAAAAGTCTCACACATGTGGTATCGCCATACTCAGGAGGAGTAGTAGAATGTGTTTTGGGGTGTAGTTGCAAGTATACATGTGCTGTGTGAGAGAAATAACCTGTTAATATGGCAATTTGTAAAAAAAAAAAAAAAAAAAAAAAAAATCTTCATTTTGCAAAGAGTTGTGGGAAAAAATGACAACTTCAAAAAACTCTCCATGCCCCTTATTAAATACCTTGGAATGTCTACTTTCCAAAAAGGGGTCATTTGGGGGGTATTTGTACTTTTCTGACTTTTTAGTGTCTCAAGAAATGAGATAGGCCTTCAGTACATCAGGTGTGAGCAAGTGTGATCAATTTTCAATGATTCGCACCATAGCTTGTGGACTCTATAACTTTCACAAAGACCAAATAATGTACACTTACTTAGGTTATTTTTACCAAAGATAAGTAGCAGTATAAATTTTGGCCAAAATTTGTGAAGAAAAATGACTAATTTGCAAAATTTTATGACAGAAACAAAGAAAAATTTGTTTTTTCACGATATTTTCAGTCTTTTTTTATTTATAGCACAAAAAATAAAAAACCCAGTATTGATCAAATACCATCAAAAGAAAGCTCTATTTGTGTGAAAAAAAGGACACAATTTTTGTATGGGTACAGTGTTGCATGACTGAGTAATTCTCAGTCAAAGTGTGAGAGCGCTGAAAGCTGAAAATCGGTCTGGGCAGGAAGGGGGTGAAAGTGCACTGTAGGCAAGTGGTTAATCTCTGTGTATTACCTGAGGCCGGTCCATTCACTGGGTATATGTGAGGATTTACAACCACTTTAAAGTCCCATTCCAGGATAAAACTATTTTTTGTCTCTTACGCCAACCCCTTTATAAACTGTTCAATGAGAAATTCTCCCGTCCTCACCTCGTAAAGCCAGATATACTTGTTCTTGATTCAGAGAGGACCCCCCCAACCACAGGACATCCAGTAGGAAGTATCCATGTCATGCTGGGACCGAGATGGCCACCTCTGAATTTGGTCATTGTGAATTCAGCACGGCTATGCCCACTCATCCTTCTCCTCCTCCTCTTGGAGGACGACGTACTCTGGATGCAGAGAGAACCCCCCAGCTGCTGGACATCCAGCGGGAAGGTTCTAGGTCATGCAGGCACAGGAGGTGAACACTTCTAAATTTGGCAACCATGAATCCAGCACTGCAATGCCTCGAGAACATCAGTCCCTTCTGGATCCTGTGAGGACCCCCCACCATTGGACATCCAATAGGAAGTGTCCATGTCATGCAGGCACTGAGGTGGACACCTCTGAATTCGGTAATTGTGAATCCAGCACTGCTATGTCCACTCATCCTTCTGTGATGATGACGTCCTCTGGATGCAGAGAGAACCCCCCAGTTGCTGGACATCCAGTAGAAAGCGTCCATCTCATGCAGGTACAGGAGGTGAACACTTCTAAATTCAGCAACCATAAATCCAGCACTGCAATGTGTCTCCAGAACATCAGTCTCTTCTGGATCCAGTGAGGACCCCCTCACCATCGGACATCCAATAGGAAGTGTCCATGTCATGCAGGCACTGAGGTGGACACTTCTAAATTCGGCAATCGTGAAGCATTACAGTGCCCACTCCTCCTTCTCCAGTAAAGAAGACGTCCTCTGGATCCAGAGTGAACCCCCAGCTGCTGGACATCCAGTAGGAAGTGACCATGTAATGTGGGCACGGAGGTGAACACTTCTAAATTCGGCAACCATGAATCCAGCACTGCAATGCCTCTTGAGAACATCAGTCTCTTCTGGATCCAGTGAGGACCCCCTCACCACTGGACATCCAATAGGAAGTGTCCATGTCATGCAGGCACTGAGGTGGACACCTCTGAATTCGGTAATTGTGAATACAGCACTGCTATGCCCACTCATTCTTCTCCTGTGATGATGACGTCCTCTGGATCCAGAGAGAACCCCCCAGTTGCTGGACATCCAGTAGAAAGCATCCATCCCATACAGATACTGAGGTGAACACATCTAAATTCAGCAACCATGAATCCAGCACTGCAATGCCTCTCGAGAACATCAGGTTCTTCTGGATCCAGTGAGAACCCCCCCACCATTGGACATCCAGTAGGAAGTGTCCATGTCATGCAGGCACTGAGGTGGACACCTCTAAATTCGGTAACCATGAATCCAGTACTGCAATGCCTCGTGAGAACGCCAATCCCTTACCAACCCCCTCCTGTGATGACGCTGTCTTCTGGATCCAGTGTGGACTCCTTCACCATTGGACATCCAGTAGGAAGTGTCCATGTCATGCTGGCACCGAGATGGACACCTCTGAATTTGGTAATTGTGAATCCAGCACTGCTATGCCCACTCATCCTTCTCCTCTCGGAGGACGACGTACTCTGGATGCAGAGAGAACCCCCCCAGCTGCTGGACATCCAGTAGGAAGTGACCATGTAATGTGGGCACGGAGGTGAACACTTCTAAATTCGGCAACCATGAATCCAGCACTGTAATGCCTCTCGAGAACATCAGTCCCTTCTGGATCCAGTGAGGACCCCCCACCATTGGACATCCAATAGGAAGAGTCCATGTCAAGGAGGCACTGAGATGGACACCTCTGAATTCGATAATTGTGAATCCAGCACTGCTATGCCCACTCATCCTTCTGTGATGATGACGTCCTCTGGATCCAGAGAGAACCCCCCAGTTGCTGGACATCCAGTAGAAAGCGTCCATCTCATGCAGGTACAGGAGGTGAACACTTCTAAATTCAGCAACCATGAATCCAGCACTGCAATGTGTCTCAAGAACATCAGTCCCTTCTGGATCGAGTGAGGACCCCCTCACCATTGGACATCCAATAGGAAGTGTCCATGTCATGCAGGCACTGGGAGGTGGACACTTCTAAATTCTGTAATTGTGAACCCAGCATTACAGTGCCCACTCCTCCTTCTCCAGTAAAGAAGACGTCCTCTGGATCCAGAGTGAACCCCCAGCTGCTGGACATCCAGTAGGAAGTGACCATGTAATGCAGGCACTGAGGTGGACACCTCCGAATTCGGTAATTGCGAACCCAGCACTGCAGTGCCCACTCCTCCTTCTCCTGTAAAGACAACTTACTCTGGATCCAGAGAGCACCCCCCCCCCCTCCTGCTGCTGTACATCCAATAGGACGTCTCTATGTCATGCTGGCACTGAGGTGGACACCTGAATTCAGGAATTGTGAATCCAGCACTGCAGTGCCCACTCCTTCTAGTGTGCAGTCAATGTCCTCTGGATCAAAACAGCATCCCCCATTCCTGCTGCTGGACATCCAGTAGGAAGGTTCTATGTCATGCAGGCATGGAGGTGGACACCTCTAAATTCGGCAACCATGAATCCAGTACTGCAGTGCCTCATGAGAACGCCAATCCCCTACCCCTCCCTCCTGTGACGACACTGTCCTCTTCTGGATCCAGTGTGGACTCCCTCACAATTGGACATCCAGTAGGAAGGGTCTATGCCATGCAGGCACTGAGATGGACACCTCTGAATTCAGTAATTGTGAACCCAGCACTGCTATGCCCACTCATCCTTCTGTGATGATGACGTCCTCTGGATCCAGAGAGAACCCCCCAGTTGCTGGACATCCAGTAGAAAGCGTCCATCTCATGCAGGTACAGGAGGTGAACACTTCTAAATTCAGCAACCATGAATCCAGCACTGCAATGTGTCTCAAGAACATCAGTCCCTTCTGGATCGAGTGAGGACCCCCTCACCATTGGACATCCAATAGGAAGTGTCCATGTCATGCAGGAACTGGGAGGTGGACACTTCTAAATTCTGTAATTGTGAACCCAGCATTACAGTGCCCACTCCTCCTTCTCCAGTAAAGAAGACGTCCTCTGGATCCAGAGTGAACCCCCAGCTGCTGGACATCCAGTAGGAAGTGACCATGTAATGCAGGCACTGAGGTGGACACCTCCGAATTCGGTAATTGCGAACCCAGCACTGCAGTGCCCACTCCTCCTTCTCCTGTAAAGACAACTTACTCTGGATCCAGAGAGCACCCCCCCCCCTCCTGCTGCTGTACATCCAATAGGACGTCTCTATGTCATGCTGGCACTGAGGTGGACACCTGAATTCAGGAATTGTGAATCCAGCACTGCAGTGCCCACTCCTTCTAGTGTGCAGTCAATGTCCTCTGGATCAAAACAGCATCCCCCATTCCTGCTGCTGGACATCCAGTAGGAAGGTTCTATGTCATGCAGGCACTGAGGTGGACACCTCTAAATTCGGCAACCATGAATCCAGTACTGCAGTGCCTCATGAGAACGCCAATCCCCTACCCCTCCCTCCTGTGACGACACTGTCCTCTTCTGGATCCAGTGTGGACTGCCTCACAATTGGACATCCAGTAGGAAGGGTCTATGCCATGCAGGCACTGAGATGGACGCCTCTGAATTCAGTAATTGTGAACCCAGCACTGCTATGCCCACTCATCCTTCTCCTCCTCCTCCTGTGATGATGACGTCCTCTGGATGCAGAGAGAACCCCCCAGCTGCTGGACATCCAGTAGAAGTATCCATGTCATGCAGGCACTTCTATTCGGCAACCATGAATCCAGAACTGCAATGCCTCTCGAGAACATCAGTTCCTTCTGGATTCAGTGAGGACCCCCTCACCACTGGACATCCAATAGCAAGTGTCAATGTCATGCAGGTACAGGAGGTGAATACATCTAAATTCAGCAACCATGAATCCAGCACTGCAATGTGTCTCCAGAACATCAGTCCCTTCTGGATCCAGTGAGGACCCCCCACCATTGGACATCCAATAGGAAGTGTCCATGTCATGCAGGCACTGAGGAGGACACCTCTGAATTCGGTAATTGTGAACCCAGCATTACAGTGCCCACTCCTCCTTCTCCAGTAAAGATGACGTCCTCTGGATCCAGAGAGAACCCCTTTCTGCTGGACATCCAGTGACCATGTCATGCGGACACTTCTAAATTCAGCGACCATGAATCCAGAACTGCAATGCATTCCGAGAATGCCAGTTCCTTGCCACACCCCCCACCCCCTCATGAGATGACGTTGTCCTCTTCTGGATCCAGTGAGGACCCCTCACCACTCGACATCCAATAGAAAGTGTCCATGTCATGCAGTTACTGGAGGTGGACACCTCTGGATTTAGCAACTACGGTGCCCACCCCCCACCTGAGACCCCCGGTTACTTGCTGCCCTCCCCCTCTGAGGAGGACAATGTCTTCTGGATCCTGAGAGAACCCCTGCCACTGGACATCCCATAGGAAGTGTCCATGTCACACACAGGCACTGGGGACACCCAAAGAAAGGCCCAAGCAGGGAGCAAACAGCAGAGAAGACTCAGAACTCCTGAATCCCACCCTGAGCCCAGAACCTCCTCCTCTGACAATAATATCACTTCCAGGATGTTCTGCAATGAAAACCCCCCATACACAGGTCATACACCATACAATCCCCCCATACACAGGTCATACACCATACAATCCCCCCATACACAGGTCATACACCATATAAACTGGTTGTACAATCTCAGGCACTTCCATTACATAGAGGACTGTACAATCAGATTGCATAGTGTATGTGGTCAGTTGTAAACAATGCAATCCTTCCACTACAGACAAGTACCCACAATAAGAAATCTGACTGGCTCCCTGCATAATTAAACAACCCCCTCCATACCTCCACAGCACCCCACCCGGAGAATATCTCACCTCTGTGTACACAGGAGGTCGGTTGTGGGCTCGCAGATGGCGCTTGAATGGTAGAATGAACGAGTGTGACGTCACAAAAACGCGACGAAACCTGTCTACAGGCGTCGCATGTCCCTTTTTTTGTGTTGCAACGGCGCATGCGCATCTCACGACACTAACCAGATGCCTGCGCATGCGCGTTTACCGTCCCTATGAGACGCAGTGGGCGGACCCCCAACGGTTTTTCCGCCCTCAGCCAATAGGAGGGGAGCAGCTCGCTCGTTTCAGCGAATCAGCGTGCAAAACGGTTTAAAGCGCTTTATAAGCGGGCGGTTTGAACTGGCGAAGACGTCGCGCGGACTTTGCATGGTATAAGGACGGAGTGTTGCCGGACTGAGGCGGATTGTGGGCCGAGAACTGGTTGTCATAGTGACAGTGCTGTGAGGGCCGAGAGCTGGGAACCCTTCTGCTGAGTAAGTGGAGGTGGCCGGTTATTCCCCATAGGCCTCCCCCCTTCATCCCCAGGAGGCGCCCCCTCATAGGCCTCCCCTTCATCCACAGGAGGTGTCCCCCCCCCCCCATAGGTCTCCCCCTTCAGCTCCAGGAGGTAATTCATCCCCATGAGGTGTTTCCCCCCTCCTTCCCCAGAAGGTGTCCCCCCCCATAGGCCCCCCTTCAGCCCCAGGAGGTGTTATTCCTCCCCCATAGGCCCCCTTCATCCCCATGAGGTGTCCCCCCCCCCCCATTCAGCCCCAGGAGGTATTGCCCCCCCATTCAGCCCCAGGAGGTATTTCCCCCCCTCATAGGCCTCCCCTTCATCCACAGGAGGTGTCCCCTCTCCCCCCCCCCCCTTAGGCCTCCCCCTTCATCCCCTGGAGGTGTCCCCCGCCCCCCCATTCAGCCCCAGGAGGTATTTCCCCCCCCTCATAGGCCTCCCCTTCATCCAGAGGAGGTGTCCCCCCCCCCCCCCCCTTAGGCCTCCCCTTCATCCCCTGGAGGTGTCCCCCACCCCCCCATAGCCCCCCCATTCAGCCCCAGGAGGTATTTCCCCCCCTCATAGGCCTCCCCTTCATCCACAGGAGGTGTCCCCTCCCCCCCCCCCTTAGGCCTCCCCCTTCATCCCCTGGAGGTGTCCCCTGCCCCCCCATTCAGCCCCAGGAGGTATTCCCCCCCCCCCCCTCATAGGCCTCCCCTTCATCCACAGGAGGTGTCCCCTCCCCCCCCCCATAGGCCTCCCCTTCAACCCCCCCCCCCCCCCACAGGAGGTTTATATCCATCCCCCCCCCCCTCCATAGGCCTTCCCTTCATCCCCAGGTGTATTACTCCCCCTGCCCCCCCTACATAGGCCACCCCTTCACCCCCAGGTGTATTATCCCCCCCCCCTTCCATAGGCCTCCCCTTCATCCCCAGGTGTATTCCCCCCCCCCCTTCCATAGGCCTCCCCTTCATCCCCAGGTGTATTATCCCCCCCCCCCCCTTCCATAGGCCTCCCCTTCATCCCCAGGTGTATTATCCCCCCCCCTTCCATAGGCCTCCCCTTCACCCCCCAGGTGTATTATCCCCCCCCCTTCCATAGGCCTCCCCTTCATCCCCAGGTGTATTATCCCCCCCCCTTCCATAGGCCTCCCCTTCACCCCCAGGTGTATTATCCCCCCCCCCTTCCATAGGCCTCCCCTTCATCCCCAGGTGTATTATCCCCCCCCCTTCCATAGGCCTCCCCTTCATCCCCAGGTGTATTATCCCCCCCCCTTCCATAGGCCTCCCCTTCACCCCCAGGTGTATTATCCCCCCCCCCTTCCATAGGCCTCCCCTTCACCCCCAGGTGTATTATCCCCCCCCCTTCCATAGGCCACCCCTTCACCCCCAGGTGTATTATCCCCCCCCCCCTTCCATAGGCCTCCCCTTCACCCCCAGGAGCTGTGTTGCAGGCAGGAAGAGGTGGTGAAATCCCTGCAGTGGTTGACTGAAAGTAGGAACGGGTACCTGTAAAAACTGGGGCTCCTCCCCCCCCCCCCCTACAAGGGACCACACTATAGAGTTGCAGGGTGGAGCCATTGAGCTTGGTGAAATGTGGCCCCAAGGAGTCCCCTCACCTGTCATGTGCCCATAAACATACATTGGGGGTCTAATGTAGATATGTAGACAGCCCAGCCTTTTTTTGGGGCCCAATATAAATCAGCAAAGGGAAGACTAAATTGCTAGCAATCATCTCATCCATTTATTGTGCCCGTAAAGGGGTGATGCTGGAGTTGGAGGGACCCAAATAGAGCCATAAAGGGGGGGTGGGATGTGACCCCCCCCCCCCCCCAGGAGCTAGCAATCTTTCCTCATTGTAATGTGGCTGCATGCATGATGGGAGTCCAGCAGAGTGACTCTCTGGAGGTGACTGCACCTGCAAATGTTTGGCACCCCCAATCCTGTGATATTGAAGGCGGAGACCTTGTACCGGCCCCAGGCTTACTTATATTTTCATGGACTTTGCACTTCTAGGACGACCCCCCCCCCAAGTTCTCGGTCACTCGTGTACATTGGCCCAGTTCCCTGGGAAGAAATAAGTTACAATTGCTGGGTTGTTTCTGAGGTCATTGCCTGGCTGTAGTTTTCTCTAGAACTGCTTTGGAACAAGTATTCATACTGATGAGGTAGAATGCCTCATCCGCCTGAGGCTTGGGGTGCATCTTGTGAGACCCCCAAGTCATGTGACATGTGAAATCCTATGCTAGTCAATGGGGGCTGTCATAAAGTAGAACTATAGGCAAAATTTTATTTTGGATAGAGCAAGGGAGGGTTATAATTCTTGTCGGGTTTTTTTTTTCCCCATTTGTGTCCCATTGCGAAGATTTCCCTTCACTTCTGTCCCATAGCCAAGCAGGAAAGGACAGAAAATTAAGGGCTCTGTCGGCGGACTCTGTTTATCTCAGCGGAGGATCGATCCGCTGATCCCCCGATGAGCAGAATGACAGCTGTTCTCTGCAATGTGTGTGGAGACACAGCTGTCAGTTCCCCATACATCTCTATGGGGGAATCGGATGGGAACGGACCGTCGGTCCGTTCTTATCCGATCCCATGCAATCCGCTGGACGGATGGAAAATAGGGTTTCCATCCGTCAAGATTTGACAGATTGAATCTCAGCGGAGGTGTCTCCACTGACATCCGATTCCCCCCCATAGGGATGCATGGGGGAACCGTTCAGATCCGCCAAAAAACTGACAGGCCGATCTGAACGGTCTGCCTGTGTGAAAGGGGCCTTAGGGAATTCCTTGCCCCCCCCCAGCTCACCAGAACTAGTGTCCCCACTGGAAGATTTCCCCTCTATTACCTCTCTGGGGACAACCCATTATTTGGCATTTTTTTTTACTTACACTTTTATTGATAACGGGACAAATGGAGAGGGAGGAATCTCACGAATGGGGGCACTAACAGGTGTTCTAACCCCCCCCCCCCCCTCGCTTCTATCCAAACTAAAAAAAAGTTTTGCCATTAGTTACACTTTAACCACTTAAGCCCCGGAATCATGCGCTATAAACAAAAAAGAAAGCGTCAATTTTGCAAAAATAACTATTTTTCACATTTTTTTTTTTTATATGAAATTCCCCAAAAAAAAAATGTAAAAATCAAAATTTTTTAACATTTTCGGTCAATTTGTTTTATGCTTCATATGTTTGGTCAAAAAAAATTGCAAAAAGTTATTGCGTTTACTAACAAAGGGAAAGATTTTTGTTTTTTCTTAACGCGTAATGGCAGCGATCTGCGATTTTTTTTTTTTTTTTTTTTTTTTTTTTTTTTTTTTTTTTTTTTTTTTTTTTTTTTTTTGCGCGGCGGACAGATTGGACCCTTGACTGACATTTTTGACACTTTTGGGGTTACCAGTGACATTACTGCAGTAATCAGTGCTATACATATGCACTGTTACTGTAAAAATGACACTGGCAGGGAAGGGGTTAACTGTATTGGAGAGGGAGGGGTTAAGTGTGTCCTAGGGGCGTGCTTTCTACTGTGAAGGGACATGGCTATTGGTGTAAAAACAGAGATCAACGGTCCTACATAGTAGAACCGTTTGATCTTCATTTTTACACAGGGGAGAATGACAGGCAGCTTGTTTATATAAGCCGTCCGCCTTTCTCCCTTCACCGGAGCGATCGTGAGTGACCGGCGGACGATCGGGTCCGCCGGTCACACGCACTGACTTGTCAGTGAACGGGGCGGGCGCGCTATTGGCTCATAAGTCAGTGACAGGCGAGTGATGTACCCCTATGTCACTCTGCCTGGCCGGGGCTGACCGCCGCAGTATATAGTCGTGTGGCGGTCGGCAACCGGTTAAAGCATTTGTAAACCAAAAAAAAAATAAAAAATCCCCTTTCCTTTAAGGTTATACAGTGCTTGTGCTGTGTAATTTGGCCTCCTGTATCACCTGAAATACCTGGCTGATCCTGCCTGGTGCTGCCCTCCCCTCTGTAAACCGACCATGGTCTATCATGGCATTCTGAGCCCTGACACCATGGTCAGTTTACGTGCCTCCGTCATCCGCAGCTCTCCTGTCCTCTCCCTCCCTGCTTGTCAGCTCTGGTTGTTCCCTGGCCCTCCCCTCCTGCTGGTATATAAGTGTTTGGGCTAAATCCCCTCTGCTATAGTAAATGATGTGCCCCAGGGCAGGGTTTTTTGGCAAAAATAAACTTGTATACTTTTTTTTTTTTTGCATGGGTGAACACACATGCAATGTTCTGGCAAGCGCACTGCATTTTGCAATCTGTTTCGGGGGATCATTCATGGAACATAAAGCCCCTGTTGACACTGTGCCAATTTTGGCATGCAGTTTGTCATGTCGAATCGCATGTCAAATCGGAAGCCTATTGCCGGTAACGGCACCGGTTCACACGGAGAGCAGGTTTGAAACCATTCAGCTGAACATGCATGATTTCAAACTCGCATGTCAGTATCAGTTCAGGGGCTATTTGACAGACCTCTGTATGGGTTCATGCACAGATTTCTATTAAAATCGCCAAGAAATCGATGCTGCGCAGCAAAGTCAGGGTTGCACCAATTTGGCCAGTGACGTTGTCGGCAATAGGCTCATTTGATAGGTCAAATCTGCCCAATGGGAACGGGGGCTTAAAGTGGCGTTCCACCCTAAATTTACACTTACCTCCATCTTCTCGCTCCGGGTCACCTGAAAAACAAATGGATAATCGCAATTTTTTTTTTTACTTACCTTGTAGAGAACATATACTTACCTTACTTCCTTCTTCCTCCCCTTGGCGGCCACGGCGATTCATCACTTCCTGGCTTTTGCAATGATTCCTGGGAGCTGAATGTCATCGCTCCCAGGAATCATTGCACCGGCCCCGACGTCAGTTCCGGGGCGCGCGCGTCATTCCCTTCTAAACAGCTTCTGGGCATGCCCAGAAGCTGTGGAGGGATGACTCGTGCACACCGGAAGTGACGTCGGGGCCGGTGCAGTGCATCGTGGGACCAAAGAAGGCGGAAGAGGATCGCGCTGGCTTCAAGCTGCCCACACCTGAGATGGCAGCGCTGGACAAGACCTTTTCAAGGTAAGTATTTCTCCCAAAAGGTAAGTGCAACCCGGGACAGATCAGAGGCTATCCATTGTGGAATGTGCTAGCCCTGACTGTCCCGGGGGTATTTTATTAAAAAATGTATAACCAGGGTGGAACTCTGCTTTAATGTTCCATGGACACCCCAAAGTAGATTGCAAAATGCAGTGAGCTTGACGGAATCGCATTGGATGGGTGTTCACATCCATGTGATGCGTTTTTGGTGCGGGGGGGAAAAAAAGGTCGACCTTTCCACAAAAATGTTGTAGGACCCTTTTTTCCCTGCACCTATCTTGTCACATGGGTGTGAACACCCATGTGATGGCAATTGTGGGAGTTACTAAAATAGCAGAGAGGTGTTTGTGGGTTTTTTTTTTTTTTTGCAAAAAAGCTGAAAAACTTACAAGGCTACTGGCGTTTTTATAATGTCCAATGTGGCCCGATGGTTTGTATGGAGAGAAAAAAAAAAAAAAAAAAAACTGACCGTGCTGTACTAACCATGTGGGGTTAGCACAGCGATCTACCCCGCTGATCTGTTCTGACAGGGGACCAGCTTCTGTTGGACAGGCCGACAGACACGGGCAGAATGGCAGCTTTTTGAACCAGGAAATGTTCCCCGACATGCTTTACCTTGACTGCCCTAGCATTGGGGGGGGGGGGGGGGTACAATACCGGGTGAGGTAATGAGTAGTCACTGAATCATCTGTACTTCTATGGAAGTCAAGTTATCTGCTCACTTTTATCTGTACTTTGTCAGCTATCTGTACTTTGTGTCCTAACAGTCCTCATTTTTCTAGGAGAGAATGGAGGCCTGCACAGCTAAGAAGAGTCATCCTGTTGTGCCTGGCCCTAATGTGAAGGTAAGGAAATAATAGCCTGATCATTTTTAATCCAATTGAGGAAGAGTTAAAATCGCCTTTTTAAAAAAAAATGCACATCTATTAATAGATTACAAAAAAATGCACATTTTAATTTTATTTTTTTACTTTGATTGTGGGTGCCATGCAGGACTCCTGCAGACTTCTCGGTGTGTCTGTCTGCTTATATGGGCAGACAGGTACACACTGACATGAAGAATAAATGAACTATCAGAGTGCACAACACGATAGTTCATTGAAACTACAAGCTGTAGGACTTGGAAGTTTCCCCATTCAGAGGAGAATGAATGGGGTGGCCATGCAGGTGGAGCCCCATCCACCCTCGTCTTTTTCAACAGTGACAGCAAGCACCTGGAGAAGATGCCCACCTGCTGTCACGGGGGGATATGTTGTAGAGGCTGCTGGAACATGTAGCAGGCGACCTGAAACGTCTTTGTGCAACCTTCCCCAGTTTTATTGCAGAGTGAAATGAAAATGATTGGGTTCAATCCATGCCTAATTAGACAGGCTGCGGCCGCTTCCCTGACAGGCTGCGGCCGCTTCCCTGACAGGCTGCGGCCGCTTCCCTGACAGGCTGCGGCCGCTTCCCTGACAGGCTGCGGCCGCTTCCCTGACAGGCTGCGGCCGCTTCCCTGACAGGCTACCTGGTGTAAATTATGTGAATTGTCTGTCAGTAACGTGGGAACACACTACATGGGCGGAGCCTGTCTATCCCAGGAGAGCACCTTTACCTGCTTGGATGTCAACCGCTACTTTAACCATAAAGTTAATAAACCATATTCTTTAGAAAGGAACTTGCATTAATAATTATGCTACCAAAATTTTAGTGTGTGCTGTAAATTGCCTCCAGATTTGGCAATGTGTGTTTTTGCCTGGGGGCCACCATTTTCCTAAAGCAGAGCCCCTGAACTACAGTAAATTGTTACAGCAGAACTAAACCCATTGATCTGACTGTTTCAAAAAGTTACATTCCTGCAATGCTGGGATTGCTAACTGTCACATTTGCTTGTTTCCTCTACCAAACTGTCAAACCATAAGTGGCTGGTGTCAAACGATCACATGTGCAGCACCATGGCAGATGAAGCAGCTTGTGTTAAAACTTTTTTTAAGTTACTTCCTGGTTTCTTACCGAGGGAAATGTAATTTTATCCCAGGAGTCTTCAGGAGGGATCCCAGGAGTCTTCAGGAGGGAAGGAGAGGTTTTCTCAGCTAGGCACACTCGTGCATGCCTGCACTAAGGGCAGATGGCTTCCTGGAAGTAAATGCTACATGAAACATTTGCCCTTACCCAAGATGGCCACGTCCAGAAATTCCCTCAACAAAATAAAGCATGAAGGGATGGATGAGGGGCGTTTGCTTTGAATATTGAAAATGAAATGTGGGGGGGGGGGGGGGGGTTTGTGGTGCTCGGATGCAGTGAAATCTGCTTTAAAGTGGTTCTAAATGTAAATGGCTTAGTGTGAATGCATTCAATTTACCTTCTACTTGTTCCATGTGTTCAGCTGGTTATCTTGAATTTGTGTGTGGAGAATATAGCTTTTATGATCCAAACAGGGTTTTCAGGGGTTCAAACAGACCTCTGGTGATCCACCTTCGAGGCAAAGGAGGTGGAGGATAACCCTCAATCTCCATACCTGCAGCCTCGGCTGCACTGAATGAATAGACCGGAATAGTTCTGTACAGAGCTTCCTGTTCATCCACAAACTGAAGCATAGTAAATATTTCAGGAATGAATCACTGACTCCCCATTGAGAAGGGGGGGGGAGCAGTAATTGACACATTTACTAGCCCCTTTCCCGCTGACAGATCCACATGGTGGGGGGGGGGGGGGAGCAGGAAAGGGCACACATGGGGGCTGGAGAGCATGCTGGGGGCAACAGAAAGCCGGTTAGGAGGAGCGGTGGGGGGTAGCTGCATATAGAGGAACCGATCTCTCTCCATTTTCCTCCTGCAGCCAGTGACTGCTCGCTGCTTCTCCTTCCTCCTTCAGGCATTCAGGAGCCCCTGCCTTTCCTCCTATCCAGGCGTACAGGGGGCTGCATGGACCCCCTGCAGCACTGGGCCAGGTCACAATTGTGACCCCCTGTAGGGAATGCCCCTGGTACTAAAGAAATGAAAAAAAACTTACGACAGCTTTTAGCAGCTTACGTTTGACGAGGAGGAAGTCACTGTGTGATCTTGGTCAAAGTTGATCACAAATATCTTGAAAAAGGTGTTCAAGCTCGGAACTAACCTATGTTTGTCATCTTCAGATTTCCTAGGATCCTGTGGTCAGTGTCATTTAGAACATATTGGAGTTGATTTACTAAAATTGGAGAGTGCAAAATCTGGTGCAGCTGTACATAGAAACCAGTCGGCTTCTTCAGCTTGTTAAATTCGGCTTTGACTATAAAACCTGGAAGCTGATTGGTTCCTATGCCGAGATGCACCAGATTCTGTGCGCTCCAGTTTTAGTAACCCCTCCCATCCTAGCATTTGCTGTCCCTGCTTTGTTTACTTTTTTTTTATGTATTTTTATTGAAAAATTGAGAGGTACAGGTGGTGCAGAACATGGCTTTTGGTCATTCCCCAGCTAACACAAACCTAGAACTGCTAACGCCTCCTATTATAAAACCCCAAAAAAGGGGGACAGAAACACGCCTTCCGTTTCTGGTACTTCTTGTGTTTGACATATTTAATAGACTGGCTGTACAGCAGGAAGTATTTAAAGCTGTTGATGGTAATATTTGTCTATTTAGAGTTTTCCTCCTGTGGCTGATGGCCCCAAACGGATCCCAATGACACAACTGCCGCAGAGACAGATTGGCCAGGTGAAGCCGCCGGCTACAGCCCTTGGTGCGAAGAGAGTGCCTTGTACTACTAATGTTCCACAGAGGGTGCTTTCCCAAAAACCGGTTGTAACCAATCAAAAACAAGTACCATTACAAACAGCCAATCAAGCTCAACTTAAGCCCTTACCACAGGTCCAGCCAGCATCCCGCACACAGCCATCTGATGAAAACAGAGACCCAAATGGTTCTACAGGTGAGTCTTGGCACTGGGAATGGACAATAGTCCTGTAGTACAAGGTCTACAGAAACTTTAATGCAGAGTTGTTGTTTTTTTTTTTTTTTTTTTTTTTTGGCTCCTCCCCCTGCAGATAAGAAAGCTGCTGCTGATCCCAGCCAACCAGCGATCTCTACCGCTAGCTCAACAAAGGAAGACGGTAAAAAGTGAGTTTTCTTTATTTATGGACACGTTGAACAGGAATATTGAAGAGCACCTGTACTATGGAAGCTCTACTAAACCCACAACAGTAAAATCAGTCTGTCTATGCAGTAAAGCATGCTTTATATACTCGCTGTGGAACCTTAAAGCGGTAGTATCCCCTGAGAAGAAAAACCCCTGCAGGACAATGGCATAATGTGCTAGTATGCATCGCATACTAGCACCTTATGAAATACTTTAGAACGAAGCCCACACGGTCACCTGGACACCGCTGAGGGAGCTGTCATGTTCCCTCGGCGGCTCCGGCGCGGTGAGTGGCTGGAGCCGCAAAGACGTCACTCCCGCCGGACCTTCAGAGTGCATGCCCCGCTGGTGTCAGTGGCTGCATGCAGGGTGAATCTCCTAAACCGTGCAGGTTTAGGAGAGATTCATTTTACCTACAGGTAAGCCTTATTATAGGCTTACCTGTAGGTAAAAGTTAAAAAGCAGAGTATACTACCACTTTTGGCACTTTTCCACTGCAAGTACCGGCTTGGCCCGGTTTGCTTTTCCACTGCTGGTACCGCGTGGTACGGTGTTGGAACGGTTGGGTACGGTACAGTATAGGTTTGCTTTTCCACTATAGTACTAAAGTTAAGTGGGTTGGATAACAACGATTTTCTGACCAATCAGTGGCTAGTAGTGACTGCATGCAAAGGATTGTGGGATATGGTACCGGGTATGGTACCTGTTGGAACCACAATCGAGTAGGTACTGTTTTTGAGAGCTGTACCGTTCGGTTCCATGCAGTGGAAAAGCGCTACTGAACCGTTCCTACACCGTACCATGCGGTACCAGCAGTGGAAAAGCACAAAAGCGAGCCGAACCGTTCGGTTCCATGCAGTGGAAAAGCGCCATTTAAGGGTTAGTTCTCCATTGTGTAAAGGCTGTTTGATCCTGTCTTCTCTGATCCGCCCCTACTTTCAATGTCCCAAATCTCTATCTCCTGCTAGATCAGGGCCTTTGGAGTAATTTTGCAGTGTGTGTGGTCCCTCTTCGGAGGGTGCATGTGATTAGCACTGTCCAGAGAGCCAGGGGTCACGCAGCTTCAAAGGACAGAATAGAATGAAGTTTCCTACAAGCTTTAATCACACTGATAGAAGTCACAAGACTGCTATATACTGATGAGAAAAGGTATTTAGCAGGTTATATTTATTAAAATAATTGCATTTTTATGCTCTGTGTACTGCGAGGGACCAGATATAGTGAATGTAGGGTCCTGGGTTTAGTAACACTTGAACGTTAGGTGGTACATAAATGCGTCCCTATGTAAACACTTGACTGCTGAGCACGCTTCCAACACATGAACGAACATGTACTAGAAAGTGCCCAATGTATACTTGCGATCGGGACTTTTCTGATCATGTGACAGCCAATCAAAGCAGTCACATGATTAGATTTGCTGCCTGCACCACCCAGCATTTAGATCCTCTTAAAGGGCAGGGTGGAGGTGGAAAGGGGTTAAAAAAAGCAATCAGAGGGAAAAGGGTTACCCCCCCCCCATTACTGCCTGCGGGCTTCCTGCAGCTCTACTGACTTGTCACGCCTTGTTCTGCAATGTGTGAAGACCAATATCTTAGTAAAACAAGGACTTGATTTTCTTGTTAGAGCTGTGCTGACGAATCACATATGAAATCTTATGTACTATGTAATCTTGAGTATTGGGGTACAATGGGCTCATGCTGTTACTTTCAGGAGACTGGACTTGTAACTTGTAAGAACAAGAGGAGAAACTTTTTCTCGTAAGATCTGCTCCTTTTTTTTTTTTTTTTTTTTTTTTACAATTGCATCTCTTCATCTAGCACGTTTCTTCAGTTGCTGCAGAGCCAGAAGGGGAGCATTTGATAGCTTTCTGGATCAGCTGACCTTTTATACCATAGAAGACTTGCCTGGATCTAGCTGGGAAGAATCATGGCTTGCCTTGAGTTCTTTGGCGCTGAATTTGTTCACTTGGGTACTTGTGTGAAATTTTGTGGTTCTGAAGGTTTAAGGATTTTTTTTCCTTAATGTGTTCTCTGCATTAATGTAAAAACCCTTCTGTGCTTCAGGAATAATAGGGCATTCCGCTAAGTGCTAGAGTTTGGGTTTGTACTCTATAGCACCTGACAGATGGCCTTGACCACGTCCCCTGTCTCAGAACTCCATTAAGCCTCCATTACCTACATTTTTGGGTAAAATTGCAGTCTTGATGGACAACCTACTTCGACACCTTCTCCTCCCCAGAGTCTGAGTTCCTGAGGCTGCAACTGCTTTTGTAGTCAGTTGAGGATTACCTAAAGGGTAACTCTATGGCGGTGGGGGGCATAAATAAAAAGGTGTAAAATTGCAGCTCCTAGAGCTGCACAATTTAATAATTAAAAAAATTACAATCTCGATTTAATTTCTCCTGGCTGGAGCAGTGCCCGCCTGGTTCCTGGTATGGTGAGTAGCTGTATCTCCACACCCCCCCCCCCCCCCCCCCCCCTGGATGGTTTTGGGTGGACACCCGGGTTCCCCTCCTTCCTCTAGGCACCCCCCCCCCCCCCCCCATTGCCAAGTCCCTCACCCTGCCCTCTTCTCCACACTGGGGCTATTTAGGTGGTCTGGCCACTTTCCTGCGATGGGGGGTGTGCTGCCGACAATCTATTGGGGGGCCTTGATCTGTTAAAGCCTGGGTCCCTGTAAGCCTCATGTTGCAGTACGTGGCATCCATTTTGTTGTAGCCTATTTCTATACACGGTAGTAATGTTTGTGTAGTCTGGTGGCCATTTTCTTGTGGCTTGCCATTGTAACTAGCGGCAGCCATGACAATGGAGCCCTGTGGGCAGCGATTTCAGCAGTGGGAGCCCCTCCTTCCTGATCGCCGCATGTTTAATGCAGTTTCTCCTGTTGGGTGCAGGTGCCTGTTTCTGTGGATGGTAAGTCTGGTGGGGTCCTCTCCCTCTGCTGAGGATTGCTTTGTGCCTGACTACCGGGTGGTGCCGCCAACGCGGTGGGGGGCTGTCCCTTAGCAGTTTTTTTTTTTTTTTTTTTTTTTGTGTGGTTCTCCTGGTGACTCATGGAGTCTTTGGAGTACATTTCCCCACCCGATTCCCCTCTTTCTGAAGGCTGCAGGCCCTCCGGGTCCCAACCATCTGTAGGTACAGAAGTTCAGAATGGATTCCATTCGACCGGTGGTGGCATCTCTGCGTCAGAGGGATCTCCTCTCCTCCATCGATATCAAGGATGCCTACCTTCACATTCCAATATGTGCCAGTCACCAGCGTTTTCTCCACTTTGCTGTGGGAGAGGAGCATTATCAGTTTGTGGTGTTACCCTTTGGTCTCTCATCTGCTCTTCGGATAGGTGTTAGCCCCGGTGCTGGCTTTGCTATGCCAAAAGATCGTGGTACTGGGCTACTTGGACGATCTCCTTCTGCCACCGGAGTCTCCCTCTGCTCTGGTGGAGAAACCTGGAGATCGCAATATAGACTCTGTGGGAGTTCGGCTGGATTCTGAGGAAGTCTGCCCTGGTTCTGCACACAAAGCTGGACTATCTGGGCCTGATTCTGGACTCGGCCTCAGAGTGCTCCTTTCTCTGGACAAACTCCAGAAATTGCAGGCTGCATGTCTCCTCCTGCTGTCCAACAAGACAGTCTCTGGACAGTCGGATCCGGCTGAGTCAGGGCACAAATTGGTCTGAGATGGTGGTTTCGTTCTCCAGTGCTTCAGCTGGGAAAATCCTTCCTCCCCTTGTATTGGACAGTGGTCCCCACAAATGCCAACCTGTCTGGCTGGGGAGGCATCCTCTGCAAGCATTCTGCTCAGGGGATCTGGATGCTGGAAGAGACTCCCGATGCCTTGAAACTTCAAGCGATCAGACTGTGTCTGGATCATTGGACGGATCGTCTTCAAGGTTGTCCAGTGCGCATTCAATCGGACAATGCCATGGGTTATGTCAATCATCGAGGGGGGCACAAGAAGTGGCTCTGGAGGTAGCCGGCATTCTAAGTTGAGCAGAACTGTTCGTTCCAGCCCTCTCTGCATTATGCACTCCTGGGGTGGAAAATTGGCAGGTGGATTACATCAGTCAGCATTCGTTGGATAACAGGGAGTGGTCCCTTCATCCAGAGGTGTTTCATCAGCAGTGTCTCCGGTGGGGCATCCTGAGGTGGATCTGTTTTGTGTCTCGGCTCAACAGAAAGGTGCAGAGGTTTGTGGCTTGGTCAAGGGATCCTCTAGTGGATGCCACAGATGCACTGGCAGCCCCATGCGGTCAGTTTTGTCTGATTTACACCTTCCCTCTAGCTTTTGCTCAGACTTCTACACAGGATCGAGGCGGAAGGGATTTCCAGTCATCTTAGTGGCTCTGGACTGGCCTGGCAGGGCTTGGTATGCCAATCTGGTGTGGCTGGTCGCCGACGTTCCTTGGCAGCTTCCTCCCAGGGGTGAGTATCTGCTGTGCCAAGGACCGATCTTCCATCCTGCTTTAGTCACTGGCTTTGATGGCGTGGCTGTTGCATGCCAGGTGCTAGGATATGGGTTTATCGGAGTCTGTGATTCCTACACTGTTGAAAGCTAGGAAGATCAAGACTTGCGTGACGTGAGTCTCTCAGGGTTCATCCTCGCTCCTTATTGGTAGCTCGGATTTTGACCTTCCTTCAAAGGGGGGTTTAACAGAAATTGGCATTGGAGTATCAAGAGCCAGGTGTTGTAGGCTTTGGCCACACACTCCCTGGTGCGTATCTTTCTTTAGTGTGTCCAACATTTGGTTTCTCCAGTGCGGGCTCTGTTGCCGCCCTGGGATCTTAACTTGGTGCTTTCAGCTCTACAGAAGCCTCCCTTGGAAAATATTCAGGAGATTCCCCTGCTTACGCTGTCCCAGATGGTGGCCTTTTTAGTGGATATCACCTCTGCGTGCAGGGTGTCGGAACTGGCGGCGTTCGCCTGTCGACCTAATCTGGTGGTTCTTCACCCCTGTTCATCCTTAAAGGTTTTCTCCTGATTTTTATTTATTTATTTTTTTTTTTCCATTTGAATGAAGACATTGTGTTTGTCTTCCCTGTGTCCCAGGACCAAACATGGAAGGTAATTGCCTTGCATGCCTTGGCTGTGGTCTGGGCAATTTGGGTGTGCCTGGCAGCTACGGAGTCTTTCAGGAAGTCACTCTCTCTATTTGTGTTCACGGATGGACCTCAAATGGTTGTCCGCTTTTTCTGCGACCATTTCCAGATGAATCAGACAGACGGTGGTTCAGGCCTATTCCATCAGGTGTCAGGTTCCTCCTTTCCTTGTCAGGGCGCACTCTACTAGGGTGCTTATTGCCTCCTTGGCTTTCCGTCATCAGGCGTCAGTGATGCAGGTTTGCAAGGTGGAAACCTGGTCGTCTTTGTACACTGTCGCAAAGCTTTATAAAGTGGATGTGTTGGCATCTTCGGACGCTTCTTTTGGCCTCAAGGTTTTGTAGGCTGCTGTTTAGGGGATCTGATCTCTTTGAGGGTTTACTGTGTTTTTTGGTGTTGGCCTGGATGGCTTGGGAATTTTTTGGTTCCCACCCCTTAATGTTTAACACTGCTTTGGAATGTCCCATTGGTTATGGATATCAGGAGCTGTCCGTCAATGAACGAAAGAGAAAAAAATTGGATTTTATGGCAAGGCCAAAATCCTTTTTTTGTTTTTTTTGCTAGAAAATTACTTGACACCCAAACATTGTGTGTGTGTGTGTGTATATATGTATATATATATGTGTATATATATATGTGTATATATATGTGTATATATATGTGTGTATGTATATGTATATATATATATATATATATATATATATATATATATATATATATATATATATATATATATATATATATATATATTTTAGCAGAGAATAAAATGGCGGTTGTTGCAATAGCTGTCTTTCAAAAGCAATTTTTTGGGTGAGAAAAATACATTTAGGTTTAGGTGGGTCTAATCTTGGGACATTGCCTTGTCTAAGGTTTTCCTTACCCTGGGCAAACTCTAGCCTCTACATTTCTTTCCAGACCATTGTAACTCGACAATCTTTGTATATGGGATAAGTGGGTGCAGTATCTTAATCCTACATCTGCCTGGTGTGGTACCCACAGGCTTATGGTTATTGAAGGAAATTTTCCAGTAGCTTAAAGGTGCTCACGCTGCATGCCAGCCATCAGGCTAAGGAGTCCTAGGTGTACCTGGTTTGCACAAAGCAACTTGGTTGTAAGGGGAAACTTATTTCCCAGTCAATATTTTGGAACTCGGGGTGATTAGTGTTTTCTAACAATGTACCTTATAACCAGGATTTAAGTCCCTCAACTCAGATGCAGGTCTGATTTTTTTTTTTTTTTTTTTTTTTTTTTTTTTTTTTGTTTCGGCAGAACTTTGATCATCCTTGACCGCTATGCACTTCCCAGACACTTTATTTCTCTCATCTGTTATAATTCACTTCTATTATTGCTTGCTAAGAAAACCGCGGCATGCTGGGAATGGGTGGAGTTTTACTGGGCTATTCTTGCAGCTTTTGCTTTGTGTCGTATATGAAGGCAGCAACTATATATTTACCTATGTATCCGAACACTCATCCTGTGTCCTGTAATGCAGTGGTCCTCAGCTCCGGTCCTCAGGGCCCACTAACAGGCCAGGTTTGCAAGATAACTAAATTACATCACAGGTGATCTCATTTGCTGCTCAGTGATTGCAGTATTCTAGTCTGCATCTGCCCAAGGTAATACTTAAAATCTGGCCTGTTAGTGGGACTGGAGTTGAGGACCACTGCTGTAATGCACTCAATGAGGAGAAGATGTTGGTCAAAAGTTTCTTTTTTCTTTTTTCATTTTGATTTCATGTTTTTCCCTGCAGGAAACAGTGGTGTCTGGAGGACTTTGAGATTGGCCGTCCCTTAGGAAAAGGAAAGTTTGGCAATGTGTACTTGGCTAGGGAGAAGCAGAGTAAATTCATCCTGGCATTGAAGGTTCTCTTTAAATCCCAGCTGGAAAAGGCCAATGTGGAGCATCAGCTGCGCAGGGAGGTGGAGATCCAGTCACATCTAAGGTTTGTTTATTCAAGGCTTCTACAGCTATCATATGATAGCTGATCAGTTGTAGCAGCTATGAGGGTTCTGCAAAGTTTCCGCACTACACTGTTAGATATAAAAGTGATCCCGTGGTGAATCTGCCCACGGGACCACTTTCATTTTGGTGAACCGGACATCGTAGAATGGTTATGGCAGCCGGCTACTGCCATAACAGTGGTATTAAACGTCAAAGTAACTATGTATTTTTCATTTGGGCTGGTTAAGTGGTTAAAATAAAAAAATTAACTAAAAGTGCTCAATGTCATGTGTATACTGTAGGACAGCTGCACTCACTATTTGAACACAATATAATCCCTTCTAAGCAAAATGTGCTTTCTCCTTAAGTTATAAATTCAGAAATTGTGTAACCATCTTATAAACCACATAATCCTCTTGCATGTGGATCATTGCTCCATGTCCAAAGTGACAAAATGTGATCAATCAAAAGTCCAATGTGTGAATTCTCCATGCAAACAGTCCATCCAGTGCTCCTCTGCCTACTCACCAAACTAATTGCAGAGCAATGGACCCCGTTTAGGTCTCGCAGTGCTTGAAGAAGTTCACCTTACCTTATTCGGTGTCCTATGTACCCACCTCCTGTGGCTGTGTAGGGCTCCACCCACATGTTTGCATCTTCAGTTTGCTATGAAAGGACTACAAGTACCATCAGCCATTGCGTCTGACAGCTTGTAGCTCTCAAGGAGAGAAGGGTGCTGGGGAGTCTTCTTAGTTTGATACAGGCAGCCACGGAATGAATGGAAGAAATGATCAAAGGTGTGGGAGTCTGCAGGATCCAGGCATTGCACTTGTGATCTGCTGATCCTGGGTGCAGTGCTTTACGGTATGCAATGTAAATAAGATGCACTTTTTCCTGCAAAAGGTTAACTTGGCCTTTCATAGTTTACACCTAGGTCCTGGATAGATAGCTGTATCGGACATTCCCCCATGTTCATGGTCTTCAAACTCAATACTTGGGAAGGAACACAGAACAGAGCTCCCATAATGTAGGCAGTAGGTGCTCGCAAACATTAGAAACCCTAGCATATCACTAATGCTCCTCTCCATTGGGCATAATGTCACCACTATGCTCCACCCTGTGCATGTTTCGTCAAAAGTGACTTTTCCAGATGCATCAGGGTAGCTGTAAAATCTGCCCTATTGCCGTAGGGTCAGGTTTCTGGCCTTGAAAGACTGGGAGCAATATGTACAAAATGCTAAAGCAAGCTTCCTTAAAACCAAATTCTTTGCAAAAGGGAAGTCTGATGTCTTGGTTAATGAAGGTGATGACTATTTTGGGTATATAGCATATGAGGAGCTGGGTCGTTGGGTTTGGCGAAGTGGCTTATTCGAACTTGGTCTACGCAAATACTGAGGATATGTCAGTCTGTGGACTCCATTATTGGCAGTCAAGTGTCCTATGTATACAGAAAATGTAGGGAAACATTCCACACTCCTGGAGCTTGATTTAAAGTGGTTCTAAAGGCAGAAGGTTTTTTCTTCATGCTTTCCCCCTAGCTCCCCCAATACTTATTTGAGCCTCCATCTAGATCCAGTGATTGACACGATGGTCTCAGCTGACTCTCTCATCGGCTGAGACAGCAGCAGTGTGCCATTTGCTCTGGTCTAGTCAGTGAACCAATGAGAGGGGGTGGGACCGAGCCAGATGGCTCCATGTCTGAAAGGACACACAGAGCAGCAGTCCCCCCATTGCAAGGGAAAGCTGTTACTGCCCTCACTGACATGTTGGCGGATCCACAGCAGAAGGGAGACTAATGGCTGCCAGGACAAAGTTTCATAAGGTTTGGCCTCCTTCAGGTCCACAGATTTCCCTGGGCCTTCCTCTGGTGAGTGAGCAGTCGGCGTGTAGCTTGCTAGCGGCTGCTCGCTGACATTCGCATACAGTCCCTCGCTGTGCCTGCTGGAAGTTGGGCTCGGAGCGCATATCAATGATCAATCAATCCCCCCACTCAATGAAAGGTGTTGCACCAAGAGACTGTGCTTTTCAGTAGGCAGCTCCACCTGAGATGGGAACAAATCTCTGAACTTGCAACCAAGAAACACAAGGGGGCACCAGCTAAGTGCAGCATCAATGGCTTTATTACGATTTAAAAGCTAAATACAAACTCGTAGAAATATAAAATCAAAAGGGCTTATCTGCAGCCATGCCACGCTATATGAAAGCCATCCACTGCAGGAGTTCCTTGTGACGTCAGAGTGTCGCCAGCAAGTTTAGTGTTCAAGAGGTGAGGAGAGTCACTGTGGGACACAAGGCAGGATGTGATGTCACACCTGGGATGGGCTGGTTGCTATGTCTGCCCCAGGTGTGACATCACAAGCAGCTTTTCTGCTGGACTGCTTCTATCCATGTGTGGCATGGTTGCAGATAAGCTCTTTGATTTGATATTTCTGTGAGTTTGCATTTGGCTTCTTAATCCTAATAAACCTATTGATGCTGTACTTAGCTGGCGCCCCCTTTGTGTTCCTTTTTTGTATTATCACAGGAAGTGAAGGTGAGTGCAAATCTATAATTACCAGATGAGGTAGAAGGGGACATATCTTCACGCAAAATTAGATTTTATAATTGGATATTAATCTTGGAGATGAGACTGACCTTCAGATGCTAATTGATGTCTCCACCACCCCCCCCCCCCCCCCAGACATCCAAACATTCTTCGGCTGTACGGCTATTTCCACGATGCCACCAGAGTCTACCTCATCCTGGACTATGCTCCGCGAGGTGAGCTCTTCCGGGAGCTGCAGCGGTGTAAGTGTTTTGACGACCAACGAACTGCTACGGTAAGTGGACTGCCTTACTAATAGCTGCCAAGAGGGTGGGATCCTGCGAAGGAGGCGGGGGTTCTGCTTATTGTGGTCTGCACTGACTTTGGTTCTTTCTCTTCTGCAGTACATCACAGAACTGGCTGATGCTCTAATGTATTGCCATGCCAAGAAGGTGATACATCGGGACATCAAACCGGAGAACCTGCTTCTTGGTGCTAATGGGGAACTAAAAATAGCAGATTTCGGTTGGTCTGTTCATGCCCCATCATCTCGGTAAGCTTAAGTGGTAATCTTAGAACCTGTTGGCCATTGTGAATGTTGCTCATATATGGTGGTAGCACTTACATGGGTTGCTGCATTCCTATTCTCTATAATCTCCGATGGAGTTTGACTTGGCCCAGAATTTCCAGTTTTGCCCAGTTGTGGCACCATTACTAAGCCAAACTCTGGGCTTTCCCCAGGATATTGTCCATAGTTGGTGTTCTTTCAACCAGTCTAATATTTGAATTTCAGATGACAATCTTAGAAAGGAAAGGTGTTAGAACATCTAGCCTTTATTGCTGCCTGCGAATTCAATATGCATTACTTTGCAAACCTAACCTGGTTAAACCGTTCATTGCTGATGTAGTGGTTGGACTGAGTTGGGTTTTTTTTTTTCTATGTTGACATCTGACTGTTGCATGGCAGTCAATTTTATTTTTTTCTTTCTCTCAGGAGGACCACATTGTGTGGCACACTGGACTATTTACCTCCAGAGATGATTGAGGGCAGAATGCATGATGAGAAGGTGGACCTGTGGAGCCTTGGAGTTCTGTGCTATGAATTTCTAGTGGGTAAACCTCCATTTGAGACAGACACACACCAGGAAACCTATAGAAGGATCTCAAAGGTAAGAGGCTCCTTGGACTGGGCCTGTGCTCTTCATTACCTTATGCAAGAATGTTTCCATAGTAACATTGTACTGCTCTGGGGGAAGTTGTCAAGGGGTGTGCTTCTTACTTTTTTTTTTTTTTTTTTTTACACATGGGTTTAAGTCTTACATGCTACAAGTAAGCATTTTAGTCTGTTTTGTTGTGATTGGCCGTCTGTACCATGTGATCAATTTTGACCAATCGCAGCTAGCCACACATTTGTACACTGGATGGCTTTCAAGCCATCCATTGTATACAACGGTCATGTGATATGTTGCAGCAGATACATGGTACCAGCAGCGAGCTGGTACCTTGGATCAGTTATAGGCCATGTCCCGTGGACGGGCCCAGTGACAGATCCCACCGATGCGCAGCCCTCGGCTCATCCTGACAGAACGTCATGACTCAAAGGTATTCAATTTTGCTATAGTCCGGGCAGCTAGTTAAATCGTTTGTAACTCTATAAAAAAAAAAGTTTTCCTGTGTGGGGGTTTTTTACCACTTCTGGACTGCCCGCGGCAGTTTTAAGTCGGTACTATGAAACTCTGGTGTTATGGAAGCAAATAGCTGCCATAACCCCAGTATTTTCTTACAGGACGGGTGGTCTTTCACAAAAGTGGTCCCAGCGGCACATTTTTTTTTTTTTTTTTTTTTCCGTCTAAACTCGCACACAGAAGCGAACACATGTAAATTGTGTTCAAACCACATGTGAGGTATTGCCACGTTTGAGCGACAGCCATAATTTTAGCCCTAGGCGTCCAACTCTAAACTGGTAACCTTTAGAAATTTTTAAAGCGTCACCTATGGAGATTATGTAAGAATGTTTGTCGCCATTCCACGAGCGAAGCATGACATGTTGGGTATCTATTTACTCAGCGGAACATTATCTTTCACAGTATAGAAAAAAAATTGGGCTAACTTTACGGTTTGTCTTAATTGACGGACACAGCTCTTGATCGTAGGGTTATATATGCCCTCCTACAGGAGTAGGTCACTAGGCAGACAAAGCTTCCACTTCCTGCTATAGGTATTCAGTTTTTTTCCTCTGACTAGTTCCTTGATGGGATCTCTGGTCCTGGAAATTTATTTTTCTTTTTACATGGAATTTATTTTTATTTTTTTTTTCCCCTTCCTATTTTTTTGTTCCTTTGAGCTACAATTAAGTTCTGGACTGGGCAACTAAATTGTATGGATCCTTAGGGTCCCCCCGTCCAGTCAGCGAGTGCCTGGACATAGCCCCACTGGACGGGGGCTGGCCCGCAAGTTAAACATCTCGCAAAGGTGCATACAAACTGGCTTCAGACTGAGCAGCATTTCCTTCTGGTCACCAGCACCCAAATTACGATGGAGCAGTGCCCACCCTGTTCCTGGTGTGGTAAGTCGCCGTCGCCATTCTCTTTCTCCCCCCCCCTCCGTTGTGTTTTGAGGGCGGACGTGGGTTCCTAGCCTTTCCAGCCCCTCTTAAATGTCTGTTACTGTGGGTCTTTGGACAGGTTTTTCCATTCCAATGGAAAACAGACGTTGCCTTGCACTTCCTGGTTGTGATTCGGCAATAAGGGTGTATCTGGCAGCTATGGGGTCTTTTTTAGGAAATCGGACTCACGATTTGTTCTCACGGATGGACCTCACAAGGGTCTGGCTGCTACCATTTCCAGATGGATAAGACGCTGGTTCAGGTTTATTCTATTAAGGGTCAGGTTCTTCCTTTCCCTGTTAAGGGGCACTTAGTGCCTCCTGAGCCTTCCGTCATCTGGCAGGCGGCTACCTGGTCGTCTATAAAACTGTGAATGTGTGTACAAAGTGGATGTGTTGGCAAAAGAAGCATCCGCAAAGTTTTGCATGCTGCGGTTCCAAAATTGTCCTCTTTAAGGATGTGGTTTTTTTTTTTTCTCTCAGGTGAGCCCTAGTTGTCAGTTGACCTCCAAGTTGCCTGGTTGGCTAGGTTTAGCCTTGGGGAAGCTTGTTTTTTCTGCTCTTGCCAACCCCCATGTTTAACACTGCTTTGGGATGTCCCTACAGTCAAGATAAAGAGCTGTCAATCAACAAAAGAGAAAATTAGATTTTTGTCTTACTGAAAAATCCATTTCTACGATGTTTGTTGGACACAGCACCCGCCCCTTTATGGAGTTGGGTTTTTTCCTTCTGACACTGCTTGTTAAAAAACTGAATACCTATAGCAGGAATTGGGAGTATACCCCCAGGGACTGCCCTATAGGCATGTTCAAACTTTTTCTCTGCCTATTGTCCTACTCCTGTAGGGGGCAAAATAACCTTATGGTCAAGAAGATGAAAAGCTGTGTCCATCAATGAACATCAGAGAAATGGATTTTATGGTAAGAAAAATCCCAAATTTTTTCCAAAATTGCATTTGTAAGACCGCTGCGCAAATATGGTGTGACAAAGTATTGCAACAATCTCAATTTTGTTCTCTAGGGTCTCTGCTAAATTAAAATTTTGGGGTTCTAAGTAATTTTCTAGCAGAAAATATGGATTTTGACTTGCAAGCAACAAATGTCAGAAATTGATCTGGTCTTAAGTGGTTAATGCATGAATAACCGCACAGTGCTTGTGCTGTGTAATTTGGCCCCCTGTATAATCTAAAATACTGGACTGATCCTTTCTGGCGTTCCCCTCCCCTCTGTAAACCTGACCACAGTAATCATGGCTGCTGATCCATGATACCGTGGTCAGTTTACGTGCCTCCATCCTGCTGCTCTCCTGGGTCCCTCTCTTCCTGCCTGTCAGCTAGTGGCAGTGCTGCTCCTTGCCCCTTATCATATGTTGTTCCTGCTAACCCCTGGTACATTACATTATGTGCCCCAGTGTAGGTCTTTTTTTAAATTAAAGAAATACTGCTTTGCATCTTGTTTCATAGCGCCGCTCAGCTCTCACATGACTCTCCTCTCCCTCAGTGAGCAGGGGATTCTCAGCCCCTCCCACTGTAGTTGTTAGATCAAGAGAGAAAAGCAGCGGGCAGTCATTTGGGTCAATATGAAATAAGGTATAAAGCAGCCCCCTTATTTATTGTTTTTATATATTGTTTTTATAGACTAAAGTATATACTGGTGCACATAATTAACACAGGGATTGTAAAAATAGCAGTGGCTTTACAACCACTTTATTGCATAGAATGCATTAAGGTAAACTTCTGCCTTTTTATAATAACTTGAATATTGGTGTGGGCTATGCAAGCAGCATGCAATGTATTGTTCATCTGACAGCTGGCCAGCGTAACCCTGTGTATTGTGACTGTAAGGGGAAGGAAATGTTTGTGCCCATCCTAATCTGGAGTCTATTTGGTTTTTAGGTGGAGTTCCAGTTTCCCCCCCATGTCTCAGAGGGAGCAAGAGATCTCGTCTGCAAACTGTTGAAGCATAACCCTGACCACAGGCTGCCACTAAAAGATGTGCTTGAGCATCCTTGGGTGGTCCAGAACTCTACCAAACGCCCAAGTAAGCCCGTGGGCAACACCCCAAAAGCCCAATGATAAACGGCAGAGACCTGTGTGTTCGGACACTGCTTCCTGCATCCGTTCTGCTCAAGCCTCACCACAAAACAAGCATCTTATAATCCACATTGTACCTGATCCACTTGAGTCTTCAGCATTTTATTTGGACAAAAAAGCTTCTAATCCAGACAATGTACACTGAATATTAATCTACTTTAAATAGATCTTCAGGAAAGTGTGCAACTCAAGTCCATTTAGTGTTTTTTGTTTTTCTGGTTTGTGGTCCTGCTAGTCTTTCTTCACAGGACAAGCTCTGCAGTTCATTGCATCCACTGCAGTGCTACAATTGTGCCTTGCATCAAACTGAAGGCCATAAATGCATGAACATCCTTCTATGAATGTGTATTAAGGAATCTCTTTACTGGAGAATGGCTCTTATGACCTGCAGTGTTGAGGAAATCCTTGGCACGTGCAGAGCTGTGGTTAGGGACTGCAGGGTTTGGATGACCAGTGCAATAGCGATACGAATGCCTTGATGTATTTATTTGGCTGCCAATGCAGTCACTGAACAGCTGCTTGAATCTGTGAATGGGTCATCCGATCTTGCATGTAAATGTTTAGAAAATGTTCTCTTCAAGTGTTTGGTCTTTTTTAATTGTTTAGCTTTTAAAATTTTAAATAAAAAAAAATTATATGCTATAACTTGTTGAAAAAAGCTATATGCTAGGACTTGTTGAATGACGTCACATGATTCTTGGTCATCTCTACATGGCTGACCTTTTGAATACTTCTGAAATCATAACCCTGCTACTCTGTGCCTGACATTCTGATTTTGGTCAGAGTGCAAAGACTGGTTAGATAACTGAGGACTGTCACATTCCCCCATATAGGACAAAGTGATGGTGGCCCCCGATCCACTGATAATTCACCATGCCTGCTGCTTCTGACTTCCATTGCATCCTGTGCTAAAATCCAGTGATTGCTGATGTTCGATGCTACTGGGGAGTAGGGGGGTGCGCTTTAAATACTCGGAAGCACTGGCCATTGCCTTGTCTTGCAAAGTATGGGAAAAGCTGGCAAGGCTGAGCATCAGTGGAATGGTTAGGCCCCTTTGTAAACTGCATCCAATAACAGCTGAAGACTGACCTCACCCAGTCCGTGCAAATTGACCCTTTGCAAACTACTGCTGGGAGCCTAAAGCCCCGTACACACGCACCGATTGTCGGCCGACCGTTCGGCCGTCTTTTGTCCGGTTGGTTGAAAAGTGCTCTAGACTGCACACGAATTTTGTCGGCCAACAACAACCGACTGCAGAAGTGATGTCATGTGATGGTTAACTTTCCGTGTGTTTTTTTTTCTTCTGAGCATGCCCAGTCTTGCTCATCTGCTTTTTATAGGCCGAAATCTTACTGACTGACAAACAATCGGCCGTTCTGGTGTTGGCCAACAAATTTTAAAGCATGCACACCAGATTCTGTTCGGCCGAAAAGTCGCAGTCGGTTGTCGGAAGCATCATACTAACAAGCCGACAATCGGCCGACTGGACTGCGGCCAAATATTTACGGCCGACAATCGGTGTGTGTGTACGGGCCTTTAAAGTAAAATCTGTTCCTATCTCAGACTCTTAAAACGAGCATTAGAATCCTGGTCCCTTGCTAATGCATTTGTGGTGTCTACTAACCCAGCACCCTTAACTCTGCTTCACTCCTCTTAGCCTGTCAGATCTCTTCTGGATTCTAAGAGGACTCCTCTGCTACCCTGCTGGAGTGATGCGGACACCCAGAAGGATCTGATGCTAGATTGCATGACGCGTTTCTGTTTTTTTTTTTTCCTCTAACCTAGTTATTAGAGAGAGGGGGTTGGAGGTGGATGGTTAAAACCCCACTGTTGGATTCTTACCCCTGGCGCAAGGTTGCGTTGGTGACTAGAATTAGCGCCCTGGGCTACACTACAACATATGTCTTGTCACGCCTCAAAACCCCCCCCCCAGACACAAGTGCGTGGATGAAGATGCCGCACTGGCTGCTAATTGAGGTTGCGGCCTGTTGGAGCAAGATTCTTACATTGGCTGGGGAAATGGCACCCTCTTCTGGTGGACGAGGCTGTGATAAGCGGTCAGACGGCACTAAGGGCTTCCCGTGCCTGCTCTCACTGCCCACCCACCTCCGTCTCCTTCCCAAGAGGGATATGGTGTTGACTTGATCTGTGCATTTTCCTTAATGGTGAGTGGACAGGGAGTATGGGGCAGCTGGTTGGAGAAGCCTCTGTTTTTATTTGCATTCCCACAAAGATGGAAATGGTTTTCTGTTATATTTTCTTTTGCATAAAGTTAATTTCTAATTCTTTCATTCATTGACACAGCTCCTGTTCTTAACCATTGGGTTATACTGCCCCCCTACAGGAGTAGGACACTAGGCAGAAAGTCTGGCTACGCCTTTGGGCAGTCCCAGGGGGTATACTCCCTCTTTCTGCGCTAGGTTTTTTTCCTGCATAGTCAGGACTAAGGACCTAGTTCCTTTTTGGTATCTCTGGTCCTGGCAACTTGTTTTTCCTTTTGGATAGGTTTTTTTTTTTCTGCACTAGGTCAGCTGCTACCTAGCCCCACTGGATGGGGGTTGCCCCGCGAGTTAAAGGCTTGCGTGGCCACATCCGACCCGAGGTGCAGCATTCCTTCTGGCCTACAGCCCCCCCATTTTGATGGAGAGGAGGTTCTGTCTGGAGCAGTGCCTGTCTGGTTCCTGGTATGGAAACTGTCCCCCTCTCCTCCTGGAAGGTTTTGGGGTGGACAGGGGATGGTCAGACCCCCGGGTTCCTCTCCTTCCCGTTAGGCACTCCCATTTTGCCCCACGCCCTATTCATTATGCTGGGGTGGGGGCAGGGTGCTGTTCTGGCGGTGGGGTTTTCCCCGCAGGGAACTGGATGATTGGCTGTGGGGGCTTTACATGGTTGGGGGGGCTCCTGCTATGGTCCCACTTAATTGCCTGTGCAATTTTCTGAGGCCTAGGATCTCTCCTGGGAGCCTCATGATGCCACGAGGGGCTGCAATTTTATTGTAGCCTGTGTGCTCAATGCACGGTGGCCATGGTTTTGTAGTCTGGTGGCCATTTTGCATTGGTTTGCCATTGAATAGCAGTGGCCATGGTAGTGGAGCCCTCTGGATGGCGATTTTCAGTGGTGGGAATCCCTCCTTATCCCCTGGTGCTGATTCCTGGATCTTTTCACTTCCTGATCACTGCACATGAAGTACAGATTATCCTGGTGGCTGCAGGTGCCTGTTTCTGCTGGGCAGTGGGGTTCTCCCTCTGAGGATCAATTTGGGGTTCTGTTACTGGCAACTGGGTGGTGCTGCTGGAGTAGTGGGGGTGTCTCTTAGCAGTGTTTTACACCTGTGTGTTTTTTTTTTTTTTTGGGTAGAGTCCCCCTATTGACTCATGGAGCCTTTAGAGCACGTTTCCCCATCTGATCTCCTCTCTGAGGCTGTGGGGCCCCCTGGGTCCCAACCATCCATTGATGCACATGATGGCTGTCCTGGAGTCCTTTATCCTGGGTAATGGGCTAGCAAAAACTGCCCCCGCATGATCTGTCTCCCCTGATCCGGACATGGGGTCACTATTCTGGCTTCTGCGACCACGCGCACTGAGTTCTCAGATAGTGAGGATGATTACTCTACTCCTGTAGCCGTGCACGAAAAGGCGCTGGTGGATATACTGATTGTATCTGCGTGAGACTTTAAACATGAAGAGAATGCAGCTGAAGCTGCAATGGAGGTGTTTGTTCCTTTTGGCACTCGCAAGCCATGCAGAGTGCCAGAGGTTTCATTCCCCCTCCTATTTTGACAGAATTGTTAGTGACTACAAGGGAACATTTTGGTTGTCCCCACTAAGTGATTTGTTATGAGGTGTCCCTTCCTAAAAAAAAAAAAAAAAAAAAATTGACTGCTCTCTGGTGGCCCAAACTCTGAGTGGGCTTTTATGCCTTTAATCCCCCCCCCCCCCCCCCCCAACCGGTCTTTGCTGAGTTGGTCCAGGGGCTGCAGTTTATCTATGATTAGGGTTGAGCGAACATGGACTGTATTATTCGTGTTCGTACCGAATAATTGGATTTTTGTTACCCGAACACAGACCTGAAAACTTTACTGTATGTTCGGGTAAAAATCTGTGTTCAGTCATTTTATTGCCGGGTTTTGTATGCATTGGCGTGCTTTTCATGGCAGGCTTTCAACAGCCAATCAACAAGTGTTTAACTGGTGTGCCTTAAGCCATCCCAGCCATGCCTACAAATGTATTAGTAGCTGTGATTGGCCATCTGAAGCATGTGACCAAGTCTTTATAAGTCCGAGGTAGCGCCGCTGCGTCATTCTGCTGTGTTAGTTCAGGGACAGAGCACATCATATGTGCTGGCTGCTGATTAGGGACAGACGGGCAAAAAAAAACATTTGTGTCTGGATAGAATTGAGGGACAGGTTGGAGTGTGTTAGGCAGGGCGAGTTGTAGGACATTTTAGGGAGAGGCTGCTGATTTTTAGGGTCAGTTTTCTACAATCGACTTTGCAGTGACCGATCTTATCAATACTTTTAGGGAGAAGCTGCTGATTTTTAGGGTCAGACAGTGTGTTCTACAATCGCTATTGCTGGGTGGGGTTTGCAGTGACCGATCTTATCAATCCTTTTAGGGAGAGGCTGGAGATAGGCAGGTGTCAATGGTCCACATCGATTTTGCTGTGTGGGGTGCAGTGAACACAATCTTTTTTGCCCACTGAGGAGGAGGGAGAAAAGTCTTTTTCTATCAGTCACTGTGTGCAGCGTTTGTCCTACAGCTGTGCTGACTCTGATCATACACTGCTGTGTTCAGTTCACATGTGCTATTATTGAGTGGTTTCAAAAATCATACACTTTTTCTATTCCACTATTCAATATACAGCCTTGGGTTAAAAAAATAAAAAAATTAATTGTGGCCTGCAGCAGAGCTGAATGATATAAGACACTGCTGTTCACATCATGTGCTATTGATAAATCACACCAATCTTATATCATATTTTCTATTCCGCTATTCAATAAAAACCTTTGGGTATAAACAATTAAATTGCGGGATAGTCTGTGTTGGTAGGTGGGAGATACACCTTTCCAAGTTTTTGGGGTTCATCTCATTCTTCTGAAGATTTGAGGGTGCTGCCTGTTCCAAACTCCTCATCCTGCCTTTAGGGGTACAAACAATAGTAATTGGGGCCTAGTCTGGTTGTGTACGTGTGAGACACATACACTTTTTTTTGATCATATTTTATATTCCGCTATTGAATAAAAACCTTTGGGTATAAACAATTAAATTGCGGGATAGTCTGTGTCGGTACGTGTGAGATACACCTTTCCAATTTTTGGGGCGCATTTCATACTGCCGAGGATTTGAGGGTGCTTCAGTCTGCCTCCTGCCTGTTCCGAACTCCTCAATCTGCCTTTAGGGTACAAAAAATTGTAATCGGGGCTTAGATTGTGTTTTGTACGTGTGAAATACACCGGTTTGTAAAATTTGTCCTATTCTGCTATTCAATATACACCCTGTTTGAGTGTAAAAAAAATAAATTGCGGGATAGTCTGTATCGGTACATGTGAGATACACCTTTTTAAATTTGTTTGGCGCATCTCCTTCTACCACCGAGGATTGCAGGGCGCTTCAGTTTGCCTCCTGTTCCCAACTCCTCCTACTCCTCTTCCTCATCCTGCCTTTAGGGTACAAAAAATTGTAATCGGGGCCTAGTCTGTGTTTGTACGTGTGAGATACACTGTTTTTTATCCTTTTTCCTATTCCGCTATTCAATATACACCCTTTTGGGGTAAAAAACATTAAATTGCGGCATAGTTTGCATATTTGACTGTGAGATACACCCGTGCGATACTGTTGTTGTTTTGTTCCGCTATTCAATAAACACCTTTCTAGGGCAAGATCATAAATTGCAGAAATATGAGGAGACTGTCAAATAGGGGCCGTGGCGCTGCTGGTAGAGCTCCTGTTGCAAGGAGAGGACGTGGTCGATCTGTGCCAGCTACACGCACAAGTGAAACACCTTCCTCAAGTGTTAGTAGGTGACAGAACCTGCATCAGTATTTGGTAGGGCATCATACGCCTCTAGAAGTGATGAGGCCAGAAGAAGTAGAGGCGATAGTAGATTGGTTTGCTGCTGACAGTGCCTCCAGTTCCTTTACATTGTCTCCCACCCAGTCTACTGCAGAAAGGTCAGAGTTGGCACCTGCAGCTGATGTCCAACCGTCTTTCACCTCACCCCCTTGCAAATCAAACAAGCAGTCTGAGCCCCAAGCCATACAGAAGTCTCTTCTTCTTTTTGATGACTCTGTCAGCAGGGTTTCCCAGGGCCATCCACCTAGCCCTGCCCCAGAAGTTGAAGAGATTGAGTGCAGCGATGCCCAACCACTTATTTCTCAAGATGATTACATGCAAGGACCATCGCAGCACGTCTCCGATGATGACGAAACGCAGGTGCCAACTGCTGCGGCGTTCAGAATTGTGGAGACCGACAAGGAGGGCAGGGGTGAAGACTGGGTGGAAGATGATGTGGAGGACGATGAGGTCCTCGACCCCACATGGAATGAAGGTCATGCAGGTGACCTGAGTAGTTTAGAGGAAGAGGCGGTGGTCGCACAGAGCCACCAGCACAGCAGAAGAGGGTGCAGAAGCGGAGCGGCCGTGCCCTAGACACTACGCTTGCTACTGCCCAACACAGCAAGGGAACGAGCGCAAAAAAGCCAGCTCAAAGGAGTTCTCTAGCGTGGAAGTTCTTTAGAAAATGTGCTGATGACAGGACACGAGTGGTTTGCACCCTGTGCAATCAGAGCCTGAAGCGAGGCATAAACCTTCTCAACCTGAGCACAACCTGCATGATCAGGCATCTGAGTGCAAAGCACGAGCTGCAGTGGAGTAGACACCTTCAAAACCAAGAAATGTCTCTGGCTCATCCTGCTTCCTCTTCTGCTGCAGTCTCGGCCGCACCTGCCACCCCGCAAACAGACGATCTGTCAGCAACACCACCACCTGGGTCACCAACCATCTCCACAATGTCCCGTGGAAGCGTTCAGCTTTCCATCTCCTAAACACTTGAAAGGAAGAGGAAGTACCCCCCTACCCACCCGCGATCCCTGGCCCTGAATGCCAGCATTTCAAAATTCTTGGCCTTTGAAATGCTGTCATTCCGTCTGGTGGAGACGCAGTTTTAAAAACCTTATGTCGGTGGCTGTCCCACAGTATGTCGTGCCCAGCCGCCACTACTTTTCCAGGCAAGCCATCCCTTCCCTGCACAACCAAGTGGGGGAAAAAATCAGGTGTGCACTGCGCAACGCCATCTGTGGCAAGGTCCACCTAACTACCGATACGTGGACCAGTAAACACGGTCAGGGGCGTTATATCTCCCTAACGGCACACTGGGTAAATGCAGTGGCGGATGGGCCTGAGGCGGATAGCAATTTGGCGCATGTCCTTCCACCACCGAGGATTGCAGGGCGCTTCAGTTTACCTCCTGTTCCTAACTCCTCCTCCGCTTCCTCATCCTCTACCGCCTCCTCATCCGGACAGCGCCACTTCACCACCAATAACTGGGCCTCCATGCGAGACCTGTGTGCCTTGTTGCGCTGTTTTGAGTACTCCACCAACATGGCCAGTGCCGATGACGCCGTTGTCAGCTTAACTATCCCACTTCTATGCCTCCTTGAAAAAACAATTCGGGCGATGATGGAAGAGGATGTGGCACAGGATGAGGAGGAGGATGAAGAGGTAACATTTCCAAGGCTTTCAGGGCAGTCATTCGCAAGGGGCTCTGAGGGTGGGTTCCTGCACACACAAACGCCAGGGACACAATTGTCCAGCAGGGGCACAGTTCTGGAGGATATGGAGGAGGAGACGGAACCATGTTCACAGCAGGGTGGCACCCAGGCCAGCTCATGGCCATCACTGGTGCGTGGCTGGGGGGATACAGAGGACACGGACGATACAACTCCCACAGAGGACAGCCTTTTGTTGCCTCTGGGCAGCCTGGCACACATGAGCGATTACATGCTGCAGTGTCTCCACAACGACCGCCAAGTTGCCCACATTCTAACTTGTGCTGATTACTGGGTGGCCACGCTGCTGGATCCCCATTACAAGGACAACGTACCGTCCTTAATTCACTCACTGGAGCACGATCGCAAGATGCGCGAGTACAAGCGCACGCTGGTAGACGCGATGCTGCTGGCATTCCCACCTGACAGCGGGGCCACAGTGGAAGCACAAGGAGGAGGAAGAGGTCGCCAACGCAACCAGGGCACCGCCAGCACCTCAGAAGGCAGGGTTAGCATGGTCGAAATGTGGAAAAGCTTTGTCAGCACGCCACAACAAACAGCAGCACCAGCAGCTCATATGGAACGTCTTAGCAGGAGGCAGCATTTCACCAACATGGTGGAGCAGTATGTGTGCACACGCCTACATGTAGTGAATGACTGGTCTGCCCCCTTCAACTTCTAGGTCTCCAAATTGGGCACATGGCCTGAGCTTGCCCTTTATGCCTTGGAGGTGCTGGCGTGTCCTGCAGCCAGTGTATTATCTGAACGGGTATTTAGCACGGCTGGGGGCGTTATCACAGACAAGCGCAGCCGCCTGTCCAGAGACAATGTGGACAAGCTCACGTTCATTAAAATGAACCAGGCATGGATCCCACGGGACTTTTCCGTACCTTGTGCAGAATAGCGATGGATACCGACCTTACTCAGCCATTGTTCTATTTTTGCTCTTGCTTTTGTTCTCACTCTTTTGGGGTGTACCCTCATTTAAAATTTCTGAAAAAAAGCAGTGTTGGCTACCTCGTCCTCCTCAGGGCCAGATTAACATAGGGGCTATTGGAGCTGCAGCTCCAGGCCCCTACCTTTTATATAGGCCCCGGGTTGGCCATATTCATTGTTACCGCTCTTCTGTTACTTGTAAACACAGAAGTCTGGCTTCTATGCTCTCTTCCCCAGGCAGCTCCCTCAGAACCTCCCCACACAGCACACAGCACGAAGGCCGGACAAGGAGGGACAGTTGCCGATGCATGGATGTGTTTATGGGCTTCAGAGACAGCATCCCATGTTGAATTAGGCATGCATGGCTGCACCCTTCCTCCTCTGGGTGCATGCCAAGGCACGGCCCTTAAGGCCCTTCAAAATCCTCAGCACCAAGCCCATGATGCTCTTAATCCGGCCCTGGTCCTCCTCCACCGCTGCTTCCACCTACACCGCCCATAGGTGTGCGCAGCCTATTGCATTAGGGTGTGCACCCCAAAGTTTAAATACACATGCATGTGTTTGCCTACATGTACATGGCCCCGATACATTACTCTCCCTGCTGGCAAAGAGAAATAGAGCAGAGCAGGTCTGAGGGAGATCTTTCCCATCTCCTCACTGGCAAACAGAGCGATAATGCTATGTGCCCAGGTACACCCGGCACACCCTGTGCGCACGCCAATGACACTGTCTCATCCACCACCACCTCAACCTCCCTCCTACTCCATATGGGCCTCGTCCTTCAGAGATGAAGAACATTGTTTTATTTTTCAGTTTTTTTTTTTTTGTTGTTTTAAGTTATTTCCCTATCCACATTTGTTTGCAGAGCACTTGCCATGCTCTTAACTATGTTTTGCTGCCATTTGCAGCACTCTAGCCCTTTCCATTGGTGTTTTAGAGCCATTTTAGTGCCTGAAAGTTCGGGTCCCCATTGACTTCAATGGGGTTCGGTGTTCGGCAAAAGTCCGGGACACGGACCCGGACTTTTTTTTAAAGTTCGGCCGAACCCGCCGAACACGGACATCCAGGTGTCCGCTCAACTCTATCTATGATGCATCTTTGGATGTGGCTCCCCCTAGTTGCTGGACTCTGTTTCAGCAGTTGGTCATTTGGTGTGTGTTTTTTTTTTTTTTGGCCCAAATGCTTGTCTGTGGACCAGACTTCTAAAGGCCTGGACTAGTGTGTGTGTATGTGTGTGTGTATGTGTGTGTGTATATATATATATATATATATATATATACACACACACACAGGTGTGACCCCTCTGGGGTGACTGACTAGGATTCAAAGTCCTTTTTCAGGGCCGCCTCTGGTGAATCCAAGCAAATCTGGTCTGACAAGTCAAGAGCAGGCTTCTCAAGACCCACGGACAAGGCTTCTTTAGCCTGAACCCTCACCTGTATCTGGGGTGGTGGGGGGGGGGGGGGTGCGTGCGTCTGCTTGTTTCTGGACCTGTGGATTTCCCTGGTACAAGACAAGTGGGCCTACAAAGTCATACAGTCTGGCTACAAGAGTTTCATTCTTACACTCTGGAAAGGTTCTTTCCTTCAAACTTGCACCTGTCCCCGGACTGCTTACAGGGTCTTTTTTTGGGGTGGTGCAAGACCTGTTACTTCAAAGGGTGATTGTCCTGGTTCCAACCTTGGAATGTTTTCAGGGGTTTTACTCAAACCTGTTTACAGTTCCCAGGAAGGAAGGAAAGTGCGTCCAATCCTGGACCAAGGCGCTGAATTGCTTTGTATGGGTTCAGAATGGAGTCCATTTGCACGGTGGTGGCATCCCTGTATCGGAGATTTTCTTGCCTCCTATCGACATCAAGCACGCTTGCATCCCCATTCCAATATGGTGCCAGTCACCAGCGATTCCTCTGCTTTGCTGTGGGAGAGGAGCATTATCAGTTTGTGGCGTTACCCTTTCGTGAAGTCCTGAGGAGCGGAGGCGAGACCAAAAGTGTTGGTCCTGTTGCTAGCATTGTTATGCCAGCGGGGATTGGGCTACTTGGGACAACCTCCTCCTGCTCTAATGGGAAACCTGGAGATCACCATACAAACTGAGGGCATTCGGCTGGATTCTGAATTTTCAGAAGTCTGTTCTGGTTCTGTCCACAAAGCTGGACTATCTGGGTCTGACTCTGCCTTAGCCAGAGTGCTCCTTTCTCTTGACAAACTCAAACTGCAGGCTGCAATTCGTCTCCTGTCCAGTAAATGTTCGTCCCTGTGGACTTTCATGCGAGTGGTGGGCCTGATGGTGTCTACCTTAGAGGTGGTTCCATACGAGATCCCTACAAAGGGAGATTCTGGGCAAATGGGACAAGACACTACAGTCTCTGGACAATTTGATCTGACTGAGGCAGGGAATGAAGAGTACCTCCTATGGTGGCTTTGTTCTGACTGGGCAAATCCTTCCCCTTGTATTGGACAGTGGTCACCACAGATGCCAGCCTGTCTGGGTGAGGAGGCATTCTCGGGGGGGGGGGGGGAATTCTGCTTGGGGTCTGGACACAGACTACCTATCAAATCAATGTCCTGGAAGTTTGAGTGATCAGACTGTGCCTGAAACATTGGACTGATCCTCTGCAGGGATGTCAGTGCACGTTCAATCACCAGGGGGTGTCCTGCAGGTAGCTGGTATTCTAAGGTGGCCAGAATGTTTTGTTCCAATCCTCTCCGCTGTACACATTTCTGGGGTGGAAAATGGGCAGGTGCATTACCTCAGTCGGTAGGCGTTGGGACCAAGGGAGAGTGGTGCCTTCATCTGGAGGGGTTTCATCGGTTCTGTTTCCAGTGGGGCATCCCTGAGCTGGATCTGTTGGCGTCTCCGCTCAACAGAAAGGTACAAAGGTTTGTGGCACGGTCATGGGTATCTTTTGGCGGATGCCACAGATGTGCTGGTGGCCCTCCCCTCCCTTCTCCCAAGCCTCTGCCAAGACGTCTACGAAGGATTGAGGCAGAAGGGATTCTGGTCATCTTAGTGGCCCTGGACTGGCCTCCCTGGGCTTGGTGTTGCCTGATGAGGAGTTTATGTATAAATCTCCATTAGTAATTGTAAATAGATGTAAATATAAATGTACAAAGTTTTGATTTCAAACATATTTGATATGATTTGTAAGTTATGCAATCCAATGCTGATTTTGGTGCTGCTAGTCTCCGGCAATCCTTGGAAGCTTCCTCTCGGGAGGATCTGCAGTTCCAAGGGCCAGTCTTCCATCCTGCTTTACAGTCGCTGGCTTTGACTGCTTTGTGGCTGAACGCAAAGTGCTGAAGGATGGAGATTAGTCTGAGTTGGTGATGCCAACGAGGTTTAAAAGCTAGGAAATCTACTTCTAAGATTTACCATCGTACTTGGGAAGACTTGCATCGAATGGTGTGTCTCTTTATCCTTGCTCTTTTTCAGTGGCTCTGATCTTGACTTTCCTTCGATGGGGGGTTGAGCAGAAACTTGCCTTGAGTATAATGAAGGGACAGGTGTTGGCCTCAGTGATCTTCTTTCAACGTCCCTTGCCCACATACTCCCTGGTTTGTACTTTTCTGCAGGGAGTTTGGCACTTGGCTCCTCCAGTGCTGTAGTCGTTGCTGCCTTTGAGCACCAAATTGAGGTCCCGTCATCCAGAAGCCTCCTTTTTTGAGAATCTTTGGGAGATTCCCCTGCTTATGTGGTCCCAGAAGGTAGCCTTTTTGATGGCTATCATCTCTCCGCCCAGGGCGTTTAAAAAAATTGGTGGTGTTATCCTGTTTGTTCATCTTACTTGGCTCACAGAGATCAGGTGGTTCTTTGCCCCTGTCTGATCCTTCCAAAGGTTCTGTGATTTTTTTTTTCTTTTCTTTTCTTCTTCAGGTGGGCTCCAGTTGTTGACAGTTGAGCTTTTGGTTGGCTATAGTTAAGCCTTGGGCATTTTTATTTTTCGCTGTTCCCACCCCTCATGTTTAACATTTCTTTGGGATGTCCCAATGGTTATAAAGAGCAGGGCAGCTGTGTCTATCAATAAGCAAAAGAGAAAATTAGGTTTTTACACCGCAGTCAATGACCATCAGGGTTGTAATTCTTCTGACACTGCTTGAAACAAAACTGAGTGGCTAAAGTAGAGAGGGAGTATACCCCCTGGAACTGCCCATGGGTGAAGCCAGACTTCCTCCTTGTGCCTAATGTCCTACTCCAGTAGGGGGGGGGGGGGGCAGTATAACCCATTGGGGTTAAGAAGATCAGGTGCTGTGAACAACAGAGAAATGGATTTTTTTCAGTTTTGCACTTTCTCCCCCCTGTCATGTCACACAGCTGAAGGCCCCTTTCACACAGGCTGTTTGTGATCAGGTCTGCCTGATGCCTGTCAGTTTTTCCAGGCAGACTTGATCAGTCCCTCCTGTCTCCCCTATGGAGCAGTGGATATCCGCTGACACCCTCTGTCATCCGATCCTGTTTCTCAAAAACTGAGAGACAGACAGATGGTGGCTTGGACAGGTGGTCTGTTTCCATCACTCCGTAGAGGGGAGTGGAAATGGACCTGTCATCACTCTGTAAAGGGGAGTGGAAATGGACCTGTCAATCAACCTGCTCAGTGGGGATCCGAGGTGAGATACCCTGCTATGCAAAGCCCAAAGCTATTGGGCACCTTAAAGACCACAACATACAGGGGTATACAATGTACGGTTAACAGCAAACACACACATCATAGGTTTAACTGGATGGACTGATGTCTTTTTTCAACCTCACTAACTATGTATTCCGCTTAGTGGAGGAGCTCATGTGAAGGGACCTAAGGTGGCATGAGTCATTTGATCACCTTTTGTCTTCTACTTGCTGCATGCTCCTCTAATGAGCTGCTGCCCATCACACCAAGCCCAAGTACACATTAGCTGAATGCTAGGGCGATATTGGCTGGTTCAAATGCCTACATTTGGCCTGTGTGTATAGAAGCCGGTTTTGCATGCTCCAAAAGCTATTTTCCTCTTTTCTGTTCCTTGATGGACACAGTTCCAGAATCTTCTTGACTATTGCGATGTTCCAAAGCAGTGTTAAACATGATGGGTTGGAAAAAGACAGCAGACAGCAGGAACAACTGGCGCTCACCTGAAAACAATACACCCTCAAAGAGGACCAGGTCCTCTCGAACAGTGGTCTGCAAAACCAGCATCTGCCAGTACATCCACTTTATAAAATTTAGTGAAAATGTGCACAGACACTTAGGCGGCCGCCTTGCAAACCTCTTATCACTGAGGCCGGAAAGCCCAAAAGGCACTAAGCGCTGTGCAGAAAGCCCCTTAACAGGGATTGGAGGAACCTGACTCTTGATAGAATAGGCCTGCACCACCGTTTGTCTTGTCCATCTGGAAATGGTCACGGCAGATGTCATCAGCCCTTTACGAGGTCCATCATTAAGGACAGACTCATTTCCTAAATAACTGTTGACGCAAGGTAAACTCTTAAGCGCCCGCCCCACAGCCAGAGAGTGCAAGGCAATCCCCCTAGGCTGTTTAGACTTTGGACACAGGGAAGGCACCACCATGTCTTTATTCAGATGGAAACCAGAAACAACCTTAGAAAGGGAAGTCTGACAAGGATGAAGCACCACTTTTTCCTCTGTGAGCCACCAGGTAAGGTGAATGACAGGATAATGCCGTCAGCTCTGACACCCTGGCTGCAGAAGTAATAGCTGCCAAGAAGGCTACCTACTGGGACAATGTAAGCAGAGGAAGCTTGCAAATATTTTTGAAAGGCAGCTACTGAAGAACCAACAGCACCAAATTGAGATCCCATGGAGACTGTACTGTGGGGGGGGGGGGGGGGCAAAATGGCAAATCCCCGGAATAAAGGTGCAAACCAAAGGACAGTAAAAAGACTGCCAAGGCTGAAAACCTGGCTCTTGACCGGTACTCAAGGTCAGGCGCTACTCCGCCCCTCATTGAAGGAATGCCAAAATCTGAGCCACCGAAAGGGAACGGGGATGACCCCTCCAAGAGACACACCACACAATGTACGCCTTCCAGGCGCCATGGTAAATCTTCCTAGAGGTAGATTTTCTAGCCTTTAACAGAATGGGAATCAGACAACCCCCCTATCCTTCAAGCCAGCAACTGTAAAGCAGGATGGAAGATTGGTTCTTGAGCCAATACATCATCTCTGAGAGGAAGTCTGCAAGGGGCATCGGCAACTGACCATACCAGATCGGCGTACCAAGACCAGCTAGGCCAGTCTGGAGCCTCTAGCAAGACTAGATCTCTTCTGCCTCGATCCTTCGCCGAAGACTTGGCAGAAGTTTTAGCGGGAGAAGTGCCAGAGGATCATGAGACCTTGCCTCAATTCTATGTACATTCCTAATGAGACAAGAGACCAACAGGTCTGCCTCGAAAGTTCCCAACCAGAGACACAGCTGAACCTTAGAATGCAGGCTACCTCCCGAGCCACCAGGACACTTCTTGTTCCCCCTTGGTGATTGACATACACCACGGCTGTGGCATTGTCCCATTGAATCCTTACTGGGCACCCCTAAAGGCGATTTTGTCCAATGCGTTCCAGTATATTGATCGGTAGTCTTGACTCCTCCAGAGTCCAGACCCTTTGAGCACATCCGTGCACAAAACGCCTCCCTACCCGCACAGGCTGGCAACTGTGGAGACCATCGTCCAGTACAGGGGAAAGAAGGATTTGCCTTATCCAAAGCGCTGGAGAGCAAAGCCACCATATCTGGGACCCTCTCGTATCCCAGCTTAACAGGATCAGATTGTCTAGAGATTGTGAATTCTTGTCCCACTTGGTAAGAATCTCTCTTTGCAGAGGTCTCAATTGGAACTGTGCAAATGGAACCGCCTCAAAGTTAGACACCATCAGGCGCAGCACCCACATGCAAGTCCTGAAAGATGACCGACTACTGGACAACAGGAGCCATATCGCATTCTACAGCTTTTGGAATTTTTTTTTTTTTTGCTTTAGAAGAAACACCCTGTCTTGAGCCAAGTCCAGAGTCAGACCCAGATAGTCCAACTTGGTGGACGGAACCAGAGCAGATTTTTGGAAGTTCAATTTCGAACCGAACTCCTGCAGAGTCCATACAGTAATTTCCAGGTTGTCCTTTTAGAGCAGTTGGAGACTGCTTGCAGAAGAGCATCCAGGCAGGTACCCAGTACCGCCATCCCCCACTGCTGCTACAATGCCGCTACAATGCCAACACCGGGGCCAACACTTTTGTGAATACCCGAGGAGCTGAGGCGAGACCAAAGAGTAATGCCATGAATTGATAATGCTCCTCGCTCCCACGGCAAAGCGGAGGAAACGCTGATGACTGTCATACAGTATCTCACAAAAGTGAGTACACCCCTCACACTTTTGTAAACATTGGATTCTATCTTTTCATGTGACAACACTGAAGAAATGACACTGTGCTACAATGTAAAGTAGTGAGTGTACAGCTTGTATAACAGTGTAAATTTGCTGTCCGCTCAACACACAGCCATTAATGTCTAAACCGCTGGCAACAAAAGTGAGTACACCTTTAAGTGAAAATGCACAAATTGGGCCCAAAGTGTCAATATTTTGTGCTGCCACCATTATTTTCCAGCACTGCCTTAACCCTCTTAGGCATGAAGTTCACCAGAGCTTCACAGGCTGCCACTGGAGTCCTCTTCTACTCCTCCATGGTGACATCACAGAGCTGGTGGATGTTAGAGACCTTGTGCTCCTCCACCTTCCATTCCAGGATGCCCCACAGATGCTCAATAGGGTTTAGGTCTGGAGACATGCATGGCCAGTCCATCACATTTGCCCTTAGCTTCTGTAGCAAGACATGGGTCATCTTAGAGGTGTGTTTTACGGCCCACATCTACAACGTGACTGCTTGCCCCTGGCAGCCTGTGGCAGAAGAGTGCTCTTCCCCCCTGTAAGACCCTTAATGATATCATCCATATTATGCGTCAAAGGACCACTGCTGTTATAGACAGCCTAGAAAATAAGGGAGCCGCACCCAGAGATGCATCAGACAAACTTCAACCCCTGGACCAACTGATTTGCCAGCTCCGCAAGGGCAGGGGGAAGCTGTTCCCCATCCAGATCCTGGCGCAAAAGCTTTGACCACTCCGTTAAAGTCTGGAACACCAATGCTATGGTGAACACCGGCCTAAGGATCGAAGCAGCCACAGTAAACATGTGCCAGACCAAAGTTTTGGCTCTCCCGTCAAAGGGGTTTTTAAAAGCTGGAGACTCCTCCATCGGATTAAAGTGGAGTTATTCAGCCTGGAACCTGAGAATCCACCACAGGTAGGACTGTCCACTTCTTTAACATGTATTCTTCAAAGTGATACTGTCTAGCAAAACGCTTAGGCACCCACCTATTGCGTTTAGGTCACTGACAATTTTGTCAAAATAGGCTGGAAAATTGAATACCTTTGCCACTTTTGGGGAGCTGCGGGTCCCAAAGGGGAATGGCGCATCCGACACAATAGCAGCTGCATCCTCCATTTTTAAAGTTGCCTGCACCGATCCAATCAGTGCATCAACCATCGCTGTTTCATGTGCGGCTGCAGTAGAAGAGGAATCATCCTCGCTAACAGAGCACTTGAAGTGCGTGGACGCAGACCCAGTAGGGTCGCTACATACTAAGCTCACCCTGAAACATAACAATCAGGGGAGGCCGCCGACTGCGATCCCGCAAGGGGAAGCTGGCCAAGGGTCCACAAATGGACCACCTAGGAGACCCCACAAAAGACAAGGGGGTCGCATTAAAGGAGTGGTAAAGTCGAAAGGTTTTTTATTTTTCTTTATCTTAATGCATTCTATGCATTAAGATCAAAAGCCTTCTGTGTGCAACACCCTCCCAGCACCCCCTAATACTTACCCGAGTCCCATCTTTATCCAGAACTGTCCACGAGTCCCTCGGCCGTCCGGGGCTCTCTCCTGCTTGGCTGAGACACAGCAGCCATGCTATTGGCTCATGCTACTCCCAGCCAATCAGGAGAGAGAGGGCGTGGGGCTGACTGGCAGCTCTGTCTAAATGTACACATGGAGCTGCAGCTCTGCTCAGGTTATCCTCATAACAAGCTGCTTGCTGTGGGGGCACTCAACAGGAGGGAGGGGCCAGGAGCAGCGACGAGGGACCTGAGAAGAGGAGGACCTGGGCTTCCCTGTGCAGGAAAGTACACTGCTCAAAAAAATTTAAGGAACACTTGATCAAGTCAAACGCACCTTTGAATAATTGTTCTATTTGTAACCATTAGTGGGGCCTTGGCAGCGGACGATTTTCGGGCGGTTATCGAATTTGAGTGATCAAGGTATGATGGAAACTTAAAAAACAATTCTATTCAATGATGGGAGAAGCGTGCGAGAAATATTTTTGAAAAAGAAATGCGCATGAGCTGTGACCTGGAACGAAGATTACCTGCTACAAATTTTATTTTCCGTAACAATAACGTGAGGTGAAATTGAAGGCTTAATTTGTCGAATTTTGAAATCCATGGTGGCACCATCCGATTACAAAATTGACGAATTTTCGATCGACAAATTGTTTGGCATTTCTACTCCTGTATGAGTTGCAGGGGTTTCTTCAGATTTCATAAAAAATACAGTGCATGCGGAAAGTATTCACAGCACTTCACTTTTTCCACATTTTGGTTACAGATTTATTCCAAAATGGATTAAATTCTTTATTTTCCTCAAAATTCTACAAACAATTCCCAATAATGACAACGTGAAAGAAGCTTGTTTGAGATCTTTAAAAATTTATTAAAAATAAACAACAAAGAAAATCCCATGCACATAAGTATCACTGTCTTTGCTCAATACTTTGTTGAAGCACCTTTGGCGCCAATTACAGCCTCAAGTCTTTCTCTGACTATGATGCTACAAGCTTGGCACACCTATTTTTGGGCAGTTTCTCCCATTCTTCTTTGCAGGACCTCTCAAGCTCCATCAAGTTGGATGAGGAGTGTCGATGCACAGCCATTTTCAGATCTCTCCAGACATGTTCAAGTCTGGGCTCTGGCTTGGCCACTCAAGGACATTCACAGAGTTTTCCCGTAGCCACTCCTTTGTTATCTTGGCTGTGTGCTTAGGGTCGTTGTCCTGTTGGAAGATGAACCTTTCGTCCCAGTCTGAGGTCCAGAGCGCTCTGGAGCAAGGATGTCTCTGTACATTGCTCCATTCATCTTTCCCTCAATCCTGACTAGTCTCCCAGTTCCTGCTGCTGAAAAAACATCCCCACAGCATGATGCTGCCACCACCATGCTTCACTGTAAGGATGGTATTGGCCAGGTGATGAGCGGTTCCTGATTTCCTCCAGACATAAAGCTTGCCATTCAGGCCAAAGAGTTCAATCTTTGTTTCATCAGACCAGAGAATTGTGTTTCTCTGGGAGTCCTTCAGGTGCCTTTTGGCAAACTCCAGGCGGGCTGTCATGTGTATTTTACTGAGGAGTGTCTTCCCGTCTCGCCACTCTACCATACAGTCCTGATTGGTGGAGTGCTGCAGAGATGGTTGTTTTTCTGGAAGGTTCTCCTCTCTCCACAGAGAAATGCTGGTGCTCTGTCAGAGTGACTATCAGGTTCTTGGTCACCTCCCTGACTAAGTCCCATCTCCTCTAATCGCTCAGTTTGGCCTGGTGGTCCGCTCTAGGAAGAGTCCTGGTGGTTCCAAACTTCTTCCATTTACGGATGAAGGCGGCCACTGTACTCATTGGGACCTTCAATGCTGCAGAACTTTTTCTGTACCCTTCCCCAGATCTGTGCCTCCATACAATCCTGTCTCGGAGGGCTACAGACAATTCCTGGGACTTCATGGCTTGGTTTGTGCTCTGACATGCACTGTTAACTGTGGGACCTTTATATAGAGAGGTGTGTCCCTTTCCATATCCTCAAACAACTGATTTTTCCACAGGTGGACTCCAAGTTGTAGAAACATCTCAAGGATGATCAGTGGAAACAGGATGCACCTGAGCTCAATGCAGAGTGCCATGGCAAAGGCTGTGAATATTTATGTACATGGGATTTTTTTCATATATTATTTTAAATTAATTGGCAAAGATTTTAAACAAACTTCTTTCATGTTGTTGTTATGGGGTATTGTTTGTAGGATTTTGATGAAAATAATTAATTTAATCCATTTTGGAATAAGGCTGTAACAAAAATGTGGAAAAAGTGAAGCGCTGTGAATACTTTTGGGATTCATTGTACTTGTAATCCTTAGCGATGGAGGCTGCATTTTCTTTGTCTTTTTTTTTTTCCTTTCCCTTCCCCCTTAGAGACCAGCCAGTGCAGCCACTAACCTTACCCTCCGTCGATGGCCATGCTCTAACTACGGTCAGTGGGATAGCTATGGCTGGCCTACAAGCCAACTGGACATGGCATTTATGGCAATAATCAATCCATATCACTTGCTGAAAATGCTTTAACCGCGTGAGGCTCCGGATGCGCGCTCCCGCGCGGTCACGGATACCACACCCCCCCCGCGCGGTCACGGATACCACAAACCCCCCCCCCACGGTCACGGATACCACACCCTCCCCCCCCCCCCCCCCGCGTGTGCCCGGCGGACCCGATCGTCCGTTACATCGGGAGAAAGGCAGGCGGGCTAATGTAAACAAGACCGCCTGTCATTCTCCCCTGTGTAAGAATGGAGATCATACGGTTCTGCTATGTAGGACCGTTGATCACTGTTCTTACACACACAGCCACAACCAATCACAGTTAGAAACACACCCCTAGGGACACACTTAACCCCTCCCTCTCAAAAAAAAGTTAACCCCTTCCCTGCCAGTGTCATTTTTACAGTAACAGTGCATATGTATAGCACTGATTACTGTAGTAATGTCACTGGTAACCCCAAAAGTGTCAAAAATGTCAGTCAGGGGTCCGATCTGTCCGCCACAATGTCGCAGTCCCGCAAAAAAAATCGCAGATTGCCGCCATTACGCGTTAAAAAAAAAACAACAAAAATTACAAAAATCTTTCCTTTAGTTAGTAAACGCAATAACTTTTGCGCAAACCAATCAAAATAAATTTTTTTTTTTTACCAAACATAGGTAGCAGAAAACAAATTGGCCTAAAATGTTAAAAAAATTTAGATTTTAAAATTTTTTTTTTGAGGAATTTCATATAAAAAAAATGTGAAAAATATTATTTTTGCAAAATTGACGCTCTTTTTTCGTTTATAGCGCATGATCAAAAAATCGCACGGGTGATCAAATACCACCAAAAGAAAGCTCTGCTTGTGGGAAAAAAAGGACGTCAAATTTGTTTAGGTACAGCGTCGCACGACCGCGCAATTGTCCGTTAAAGTCACGCAGTGCCGAATCGCAAAATAGGCCCTGGTCAGGAAGGGGGTAAAATCTTCCGGGGCTTAAGTGGTTAAGCATGAACAACTTGAGCAAAACCAACATCTAGTTGTTAATCTGCAATTAAGGTTTTGGTTTAAGTCTTAAGGCTCCGTTCACATGTAGGCGTTTTGGGGCGTTTTTGGGGAGTTTTTCTGCTCTAGGATCAGCTCTCAAAACGCCCAAGAAGACAAATCCTATTCATTTCAATGGCCCCTGTTCACATCTGAGCATTTTGACGCTGTAAGCAAAACGCCTAACGCTCAAAAAAGTACATGAGCTTCTTTTTGGGCAGATTACAGGCGTTTTCCATTGGTTTCTATTCAATCTAAAAACGCCTGAACAAAAAACGCCTGTAAAAACGCCTGTAAATCGCGGTAAAATCGCGGTAAAAATCGCAGTAAAATACACGCGAAAACGCTACTCTCAGGTGTGAATGTAGCCTAACTGGTATACCAAAGTATTCATTAAAAGGTCACATTTTTATTAAATAGCTAAAAATATTGTATCCACATAAAAACAAATGCATTAATGACCCAAATTTGCGTAATCCTTAGTCTCATAGTGGTATAATGTTGGTGGATCCTGACATGTTTCGCCTGTTTGGGCTTCTTCAGGGGTTGGGATGTCCGCTAAGGGTCAGAGCAATTCCTGAGATTAGGCATAACTATCTTGAATTTAAGATCTAAACAATTCAAAGATGTTCAGAGGTGTCAAACCATAATGGGTTCTACGTGACCACAAGAGGCACACAAGGACCAGACTAGATAGAAATGTATTTATGAGGATAACCACATGGGGCGCAAGAGGTTCCCTGAGAGATATAGCATCATGGCACAGCAAATTGGACCAAGAGGAGGAAGATAGTGGTTTTCTCCTCAGTCCAGAGTCCATATGCCCTCATAGCTCATTGGGTCATGTGTGCATTTGTTTTTATGTGGATGCAATATTTTTAGCTATTCAATAAATATTTTACCTTTTAATGAATACGTTGGTACACCCTCTTAGGACTGAGGATCACCTGATATAGTACTACAAAAGCAAAAAATAGGGGGCGCACCAGCACTGCGCATTACCTTTAGTAAACCATTTATTGATTAAAACCTAATGGTTGTATAATCATAAACTCCTCTAAGACAATGTTGCTCAATCCGTTGCATGTGATCCTTGGCTCGGGAAGATACTATCTCAATCTATTCGGCTTACATGTTTCGAGGGGTATCCCCTCTTTATCAGAGCCAAAAAAGTCTGTGATGAAGAGAGGACACCCATTGAAACATGTAATTCTGAAGGTTTACAAGCCAAAAAATATTTTTAGAAAGACCTTCAAATTATACCATAGCTTTATCAGATTAGCTGATCTGGAGCCAGGGTGTCAAAACTATGACCTGTGGGCAACATCCAGCCCCCAGCAAGGGTCAGTGGTGCATCCTCAATGTGCACTGTTTGGGGATTAGGGTTACCAGAGGCTACCTATAGTCTCTGATGTAAGGGGGGACTCTGATGGGGATTTTTTTTCAGCCTGAAAATATTTATTTGTGGCCCTCAAACTGAAAAGTTTGGAGACCCCTGATCTAGACCAGGGGTCTCCAAACTTTCTAAATGGGGCCAGTTTACTGTCCTTCAGACTTGGGCTGTGGCTATTGGGAGTAAAAAGGTCCCGTCATCAATGGTAAACCAAAATATTGCCCCATCATTTGTTTCGGTGGGAGTAATTGTGCCCCCTTATTGGAATCATTGGGAGGAATTGTGCCTCATTGTTGGAGTAATTGAGAGGAATTGTGCCCCATTGTTGGGGTCATTGAGAGGAATTGTGCACCATTGTTGGGGATTATTGGGAGGAATTGTGCACCATTGTTGGGGATTATTGGGAGGAATTGTGCCCCATTGTTGGGGTCATTGGGAGGAATTGTTCCCCATCATTGGTGTCATATGGAGGAATTGTGCCCCACTGTTGGCGTCACTGGGAGGAATTGTGCCCCATTATTGTTGTCACTGAGAGGGGTTGTGCCCCATTGTTGTTATCATTGGGCAGAAGTGTGCCCCATTGCTGTCCTTGGGAGGAATTGTGCCCCATCGTTGGTGTCATTAGGATGAATTGTTCCCCATCGCTGGGGTCATTGGGGGCAATTGTGCCCCATCGCTGGGGTCATTGGGAGGAATTGTGCCCCATTGTTGGGGTCATTGGGAGAAATTGTGCCCCACTGTTGGAGTCATTGGGAGGAATTGTGCCCCATTGTTGGGGTCATTTGGAGGAATTGTGCCCCATTATTGGGGTCATTTGGAGGAATTGTGCCCCGTTGTTGGGGTCATTGGGAGGAATTGTGCACCATTGTTGGGGTCATTGGGAGGAATTGTTCCCCATTGTTGGGGTCATTGGGAGGAATTGTTCCCCATCGTTGGTGTCATATGGAGGAATTGTGCCCCACTGTTGGCGTCACTGGGAGGAATTGTTCCCCATTATTGTTGTCACAGAGGGGTTGTGCCCCATTGTTGTTATCATTGGGCAGAAGTGTGCCCCATTGTTGTCCTTGGGAGAAATTGTGCCCCATTGTTGTCCTTGGGAAGAATTGTGCCCCATCGCTGGGGGTCATTGGGAGGAATTGTGCCCCATCGCTGGGGGTCATTGGGAGGAATTGTGCCCCATCGCTGGGGGTCATTGGGAGGAATTGTGCCCCATCGCTGGGGGTCATTGGGAGGAATTGTGCCCCATTGTTGGGGTCATTGGGAGGAATTGTGCCCCATCGTTGGGGTCATTGGGAGGAATTGTGCCCCATCGATGGTGTCATATGGAAGAATTGTGCCCCACTGTTGGCGTCACTGGGAGGAATTGTGCCCCACTGTTGGCGTCACTGGGAGGAATTGTGCCCCACTGTTGGCGTCACTGGGAGGAATTGTGCCCCGTTGTTGGGGTCATTGGGAGGAATTGTGCCCCACTGTTGGAGTCATTGGGAGGAATTGTGCCCCATTGTTGGGGTCATTTGGAGGAATTGTGCCCCATTATTGGGGTCATTTGGAGGAATTGTGCCCCGTTGTTGGGGTCATTGGGAGGAATTGTGCACCATTGTTGGGGTCATTGGGAGGAATTGTGCACCATTGTTGGGGTCATTGGGAGGAATTGTTCCCCATTGTTGGGGTCATTGGGAGGAATTGTTCCCCATTGTTGGTGTCATATGGAGGAATTGTGCCCCACTGTTGGCGTCACTGGGAGGAATTGTGCCCCAATATTGTTGTCACAGAGGGGTTGTGCCCCATTGTTGTTATCATTGGGCAGAAGTGTGCCCCATTGTTGTCCTTGGGAGGAATTGTTCCCCATTGTTGTCCTTGGGAGGAATTGTGCCCCATCGCTGGGGGTCATTGGGAGGAATTGTGCCCCATCGCTGGGGGTCATTGGGAGGAATTGTGCCCCATTGTTGGGGTCATTGGGAGGAATTGTGCCCCATTGTTGGGGTCATTGGGAGGAATTGTGCCCCATCGTTGGGGTCATTGGGAGGAATTGTGCCCCATCGTTGGTGTCATATGGAAGAATTGTGCCCCACTGTTGGCGTCACTGGGAGGAATTGTGCCCCACTGTTGGCGTCACTGGGAGGAATTGTGCCCCACTGTTGGCGTCACTGGGAGGAATTGTGCCCATTGTTGTTTGTCGCTGGGAGGAGTTGTGTCCTATTGTTGTTTGTCACTGGGAGGGGTTGTGCCCCATTGTTGTTCTCATTGGGCAGAAGTGTGCCCCATTATTGTCCTTGGGAGGAATTGTGCCCCATTGTTGTCCTTGGGAGGAATTGTGCCCCATTGTTGTCCTTGGGAGGAATTGTGCCCCATCGTTGTCCTTGGGAGGAATTGTGCCCAATTGTTGTCCTCGGGAGGAATAATGCCCCATCGTTGGGGTCATTGGGAGGAATTGTGCCCCATCGTTGGGGTTATTGGGAGGAATTGTGCCTCACTGTTGTTGTCATTGGGAGGAATTGTGCCCCATCGTTGGTTACATTGGGAGGAGTTGTGCCCCACTGTTGTTGTCATTGGGAGGAATTGTACCCCATTGTTGGTATCAGCTGGAGAAATAATGCCCCAGAGGCCGAATAAAAGCAAGCAAAGAGCCACATCTGCCCCCAGGCTGCAGTGTGAAGACCACTGATCTAGACCAAAACACATTCCTATACCTAAACTGGATGAAGGAATCGGTGACAACACGTTGGAATACAACACATTTATTTAATAATCTCTTTACATCAAATGAAACTTTATTTCATATTGCTGAAAGTTCAGATATAGTTTCTGGTACATGAAAAAATAAAACACCATGTTAGAACAACTTAGACATAACAAACTAATTATAATGGTGTCAGAAGCCGGTTGATTATGAAATATATACGGTTTTAGTGTTAAGTCATCAAATAGCAGTTTACATTATTTGTGGTATGCTACGCACCAAAAAGATTTTCCCTTTATTGTACAATGATTTTCCCATGGGTAATGCCACCCTCTACTGGCCACATTCTGGAATTTCAGGATGCCACCCTCTACTGGCCACATTCTGGAATTTCAGCGGAGATCATTTAATCATATGTATATTATATGTAAGCTTCTGCTAATATAGCATCTTCTAAACGTTATAACATTCTGGTTCATTCTTAACATGCTGAGCCTTCCTAGATAACTTTTTTTTTTTTTTTCCTTTTTTCTTTGAATTTAAATGTTTTGGCTCCATCTCCCAGCTTGCTGCATTGTATTTTAAGTGGACCTGTCCCAACAACGGGCAATTCAAACCTTCTGGGGGTAAGGTTAGTGAAAGTCAAATATCGGAATAATCAGTATATCCAGAGATATAGGCAGTTGAATTTATATGCAAGTATTGACTTTTCCTGTGAAAGTCAGTCATGGCCCTGCCCTTCTCCTACCTCCGGAACAACTTTATTGGTTATTTGATATCTCAAGACGTCATGCCTATAGCTCCCTTTTGACCATCTCTCATGCCTGCATTTGGGACTTCTCCAGAACCTCTCCCATCCTCTGGAACTCCCTACCCCAGTATGTCCAGTTAGCTTCTTCCCTCTGCCTTTAGGTGATCCCTTGAAAACTCATTTATTCAGAGAAGCCTACCTCACCTACACCTAAAAATGGCGCTTGGGTCTCCTCCATCAGTTCATTTACTGCTGCTATTACCTTTTGCTCCACCTTCCCCTCCCTTTAGATTGAAAGCTCCATGAGCAGGGCCATCCTATTCCTTCTGTATAGTAATTGTACTGATGCCCTTTATATTGTAAAGTGCTGCGCAAACTGTTTGCTCTACATAAATTCTGAATAATAATAATTGGTAGCCTTATTGACAAAGGAAGAGCCCCCACAGCTGGGAATGACTGGTGCCAAGCTCAACTTCTACAGCAGGGATCTCCAAACTTTCTAAACAAAGTTGCCAGTTTACTGTCCTTCAGACTTTGGGAGGCCAGACTGTGAGCATTGGGAGTCGAAATTGTCCTGGTGTCCATGGGAGTAAATCATACATCTTTGGTATGAGGGGGGGGGGTATAGTGCGCCATCGTTGGTGTCAGTGGGAGGAATAGTGCACCATCGTTGGTGTCAGTGGGAGGAATAGTGCGCCATTGTTGGTGTCAGTGGGAGGAATAGTGCGCCATCGTTGGTGTCAGTGGGAAGGAATAGGTTCCTATCATTGGTGTCAGTGGGAGGAATAGTGCGCCATCATTGGTGTCAGTGGGAGGAATAGTGCGCCATCATTGGTGTCAGTGGGAAGGAATAGTGTCCCATCATCGGTGTCAGTGGGAGGAATAGTGTCCCATCATCGGTGTCAGTGGGAGGAATAGTGCCCCATCATTGGTATCAGTGGGAGGAATAGTGCCCCATCATTGGTGTCAGTGGGAGGAATAGTGCCCCATCATTGGTGTCATTGGGGGAAATAGTATCCCATCATTGGTGTCAATGGGAGGAATAGTGCCCCATCATTAGTGTCAGTGGGAGGAAAAGTGCCCCATTATTGGTGTCAGTGGGAGGAATAGTGTCGCATCATTGGTGTCAGTGGGAGGAATAGTACCCCATCATTGGCATCATTTGGAGAAATCGTCCCCCATTGCTAATGCCAGTTGCAGGAATTATGCCCCATTGTTGGTGTAAGTGGGAGGAAGTGTGTCTTGTATCAGTGGGAGGAAAAGTGCCCCAAGGGCCGGAGGAAGGCAAAGGGCTGCAAGTTGGAGACCACTGTTCTACAGGAAAAGTTGAAATTTGCTTACAATTTCAGATGCCTGGATCTGCTTATGGTTTTAACAAACATGAAGGTATCCTATACTTGTGATGGCTTGCAAAAATGACACTGGGCAATAATAGTAAATAATAGATCACATAATCATGCATTTTAGGGAGGCACTATCACTTTGCTTTTTTAGGGCATGGTGACAGTGTCTGCACTTAGCGGTCAACACCCTGTCTCCCTGCTCCAGTATTGCTGCCTGTGTAAGCTTTGGAGTCAACTTTGGGGCAATGCTGTCATGGCAAGCCACCAAGTGTCCATGTTTGTTCCTGGAGATTGGCTGCTCAGAGCCAACCACAATCACATAGCGATCCCCGCTGAGTAAGCAAAGTCTGTCAAAACAGATCCGCCGCGGGGACAAGGTCATTTAGAGCCCAGGGCGAACATGCCAAACTGCGCGCCCCCCCCCCCCCCCCCCAAGATGTGTTTATCAGCAAAAAATTCCCCTAAATTACCACTCTTAGCATTTCCTCCCCCCAAATTTCCCCTCCTAGAACAATACTTACCCCCTGCTGCCCCCCCCCCCCAAATTTCCCTTTGCGGCAAAAAATACTTGCCCCCCCCCCATCTCCTTGTGGCACCCACCCACCTCACATGATACCACAGTGCCCAGGGCAGCCGCCCCTCCTGCCCACCCCTTGCCCAGGCCCTGTGAGAAAGGGTCCTTAAATTGACAGGATTAGTTCCGCTTTAAATCTAACAATAGCGCTCCCATTGAGATCTATATTCAACACGGTTTTTATGAAGGTTCATGAAAGCTTTGTTGAAGCTTAATGGACGTTGCGTCCTTCATTTCAGACTATCTTTTACAGGCTAAGATTAACAAAAAAGAAAAAATGTGAATATTTAACTTTGCAGGCATGAGCGATAAAACAAACAACCCTTTGCAATGCCTTGGACAGATGAAATATGATTAAAGAAGTCCTAGCCATTAGTGACCTTCCCGAACACAGCCATTCAGAAGACCCCTCGTATTTCCCACCATCCGTTTTTATTCCTACATTCCCTTTGCGTGTTGCATTTCCCAGATTATAGCAATTCTGTTCAATATGTTATTTTACTCATCGGCTCCATGCACACATCTGAAAGGCATTTGTACCTTTTATGTGAAAAATTTCCTGTAGAGTCCGAGAACAGATCGGTGTCCAGACTCCATGCAGCTGCGTATTGTAGAGCTGGAGAATATTTTTATGGCGCCAGATCTGCACAGACATTTAAGAAATGAAAGTGATTTCTATGTTGTCCCATAATGTTCTGTAACACTGTGACTGTGCCTAAAAGTGTGACAGGGTCTCTATCTATTACATATAAAAGTGTCATAGAATATCACTGTATTGGTGCCTTCAGGTGGGAATCACTGCGGCCGTCTTATTTTCTGCTATAGTAATATCTGCTTTATCTCACACTACTTAAAGTTAAATTTCTCATATTATTGTGATCTGGCCGGTGCTGAAAATGTGTCTGTATTGTATTTAACTAACTCTGTACAAATTACACCTGAAATATACAATAGCGGAATCCACCCCTTTCCGCCCACAAGAGATCGCGTCGTCTTGGTGTCGTGCGGCCCTTACTTGGCCTTCTCCGCAGGCAGGATGGAGACCGGATCTGTCTGGACCTCCGCATCGCATAGCCGCTTGGGGCCCTGGGGACAAAAGGACAAGAAGTGGGTGAGGATCAGGTGCAGGATAGGGACATATATAAAGGTAAGGTCGCATATATGATTCTACACTTGGCATAGAACTGCATATCTCCTCTAGAAAAAAGGGGAAGCTACCACAAGCGTACCATAATCCTAAAATGCAAGAATTGGAATAACAGATATATATATATATATATATATATATATATATATATATATATAAACATCTGTGAAAGGGGGACTTTAAAGCAGAGTTCCACCCAAAAGTGGAACTTCAGTTCTTTTTCTTCTTCCTCCCCCCCTCCGGTGCCACATTTGGCACCTTTCAGGGGGGAGGGGGGGGAACGGGTACCTGTTTTTGACAGGTACCCTTCCCCACTTCCTGGAGGCGGCACAAAGAAGTTTGGCCCTCTCCTCCTTCCCTCGCTGCCGAGCCAATCTGAATGTGCAGCGCTTCGCGCATGCGCAGTAGGGACCCCGCCCGTGAAGCCGCAAGGCTTCACTGCCGGGTTCCCTTACCGGCAATGGACAAGAAGTGGGTGAGGATCAGGTGCAGGATAGGGACATATATAAAGGTAAGGTCGCATATATGATTCTACACTTGGCATAGAACTGCATATCTCCTCTAGAAAAAGGTGGGAGCTACCAGGAGCGTACCATAATCCTAAAATGCAAGAATTGGAATAACAGATGTATATAAACATCTGTAAAAGGTGGACTTTAAAGCGGAGTTCCACCCAAAAGTGGAACTTTTGCTCTTTTTCTTTCCCCCCCCCCCCCTCCGGTGCCACATTTGGCACCTTTCAGGGGGGAGGGGGGAACGGGTACTTGTTTTTGACAGGTACCCTTCCCCACTTCCTGGAGATGGCGCCGTCCCTCGGAAGTTTGGCCCTCCTCCTTCCCCCGCTGCCGAGCCAATCCAAATGCACAGCGCACTTCACGCATGCGCAGTAGGGACCCGCCCGTGAAGCCGCACGGCTTCACTGCCGGGTTCCCTTACAAGCAATGGCGGCGGCAGCACCCGACAGCCCATGGAAACATCGGCTGTGGTGCCGACATCGCTGGACTCCAGGACAGGTAAGTGTCCTAATACTAAAAGTCAGCAGCTACAGTATGTGTATCAGTATGTGTAGCTGCTGCCTTTTAATTTTTGGAGGGGGGGGAGGGGGGGCGGAACTCCGCTTTAAAGGCACATTCATGAGACAGATACTAAACACAAAAATAAAAACCACATTTTATTGATTATATAATAAAACTGCATTAAAATAGAAACGGACTGACCCAACCAACATGGGATTCAACCTAACCATAGAAAAAAAGAGGCACATATACAAAATGTAAAATACAAAGTCACATATGTAAGGACGGAATCAAATATATCCAAATTACGTAGATGAAAAAGTACGTCTATATCAAGGGTCGACGCATTTCACAGTATGCTTCATCAAGACCTTGTAGATACAGATACAAGTACTCTTATAGTAAACAAAATCAGTATTAATAAATCATAATAGCACCAAAGTGTATTTACAAATATAACATATAGTATGCTAATAGAATATGTTTACTAGTGGACAACCTTCTCTCAAATTCATTGTCATTTTTATTTATTTATTTATTTATTTTTACCAGTAATGGCAACGATCTGCGATTTTTAGCGGGAATGCGGCGCACAGATCGGACCCCTAACTGACATTTTTTACACTTTTGGGGGGACCAGTGACATTACTACAATAATTAGTGCTAATTTTGTACACTGTTACTGTAATAATGACACTGGCAGGGAAGGGGTTAACCTAGGGGTGATCAAAGGGTTAATTGTGAGCCTAGGCTGTGCTTTCTAACTGTGGGGGTAGGGACTTGTGAAATTATCATAGAGACCTGTGATCCTATATAGAAGGATCACAGGCGCTCTGTGATCATTCCAGGGAGAAGAACGGTCAGCTGTGTTTACAATAGCTGCCCGTCCTTCTCCCTCAGCGGGGAGCGATCGCCGGTGCCCGGCAGCAATCACGGCCCCCGGTTCCGTGGATCGGCAATGCCCGCTGCCTAGTGGCTCGCCCCCCCAGCACCACTCCCGCGAACCGATGTACCCCTACATCAATTTGCGTAGCCAAGCCAGCCTGCTGCAGTAAAACTGCAAGCGGGCGGTCGGCAAGTGGTTATGTTAGTAAAAAATGTTAAACAAATCCGAAATAACAAATTACATTTTGTCTGAAAACGAATGATTTGAATTTGAAAATGAAATGTAACGAAATCTGAACATATTGCTGACTATTGCTGATTTCCTTCAAAGACTGTGTGTATAAGGCTGCATTCACACCTGAGCGTAGCGCCTTTGCGTGTTTTTATGAGCAATTTTGGCGCATTTTAATAAGTAAATTTGGCGCTTTTTTATGCACGTTTATGCACTTTTTTTTGCGCCGTTTTTTCTCTTGGGCGTTTTTTTATTAGCCAATAGATAAAAGATCATCTGTTTCATTATTTGTTGCTATGTTATTCATCCATTTTCCAGGTCAGAAAAACGTGCCACGTCGCGCGACAAAACGCACAAAAGCACATAAAACCGTGCTAATCGCATGTTTCTATGCACTTCTATAGGGTTAAAAACGCGACAAAAATGCCCGAATCTACCCGATTCAAGCTACAAAAAAAAGCTCCAGAACTTTTTTGAGCTTCAGGCGTTTGGCTTCAGGCTACATGGAGTGGAGATGTGAGCCGTCTCCATAGAAAATTATTGATTTTTTTTCTCCTGCAGCATTTTGTAACTTCGAGCTACAAAACGTTCCGGTGTGAATGGGGTCTTAGAACATAGCTGTCTTCCAAATTTTGAAAAGAATATAAAATAAAAGCATAGAACGTAAAATAATAGAATAAAACAGAGAAGAAAGGAATAGAATAAAAAGAATACAGCCGTCTTCCAAATTTTTAATTTGAATAAGAGGTGCACTGAATGGAAATTTTGGTACTGAAACTGAAAATGCAGGATGCTCTCAGCCAGAAACCCAAAATGACAGATTTAAAAAAAATATATATATTTTTATTTAAAGTATAATTGTATTATATTCCACTTTTTAAATAATATAATGCATTTAAAAGAATATGAATTCATTGTCAGCTATTATCGGCACCTATAGCACAAGAAAAGCTCAAGAACAATGCATCCCTTTAAATTCTATGTATGTCTTCACACTGATCTGTTGGAGTGTTAAAAATCCCGCTTGCTGCATTTTTGGTCATTTAAAAAAAATATAAAAAAAACGCACCTGCCCACTGAAATGCATTGAAAACACAGCAAGAACGCATAAATACTGTACCCTTGTTAACGTTTTTGATGCGGCTTTTGAGTCACATGACCTATGTAAATCGCAGCAAAATTGCGTGTATTTTTGGGTGCTATTATCGGCACCTTTTTTCTCTTATGGCAAAATGCCTATAACACCTTTTTCAGCCGATATGTTTCAGCTGCTGAAATTTCGGTGCATCTCTAAATAGAATAGAATAGAATAGAAAAGAATAGAGTAAAACAGAATAGAAGAGAATAAAATAAAATGAATAGAGCCGTCCCTCCCCTCTAATTCATCTGAAAGGTCTTCTAATCGGATTGAGGTCAGGACTCTGTGCAGGCCAGTCAAGTTCCTCCACCCCAAACTCGCTCATCCATGTCTTTATGGACCTTGCTTTGTGAACTGGTGCGCAGTCTTGTTGGAACAGGAAGGGGCCATCCCCAAACTGTTCCCACAAAGTTGGGAGCATGAAAATTGTCAAAAAATCTCTTGGCATGCTGACGCCTTATGAGTTCCCTTCACTGGAACTAAGGGGCCAAGCCCAATCCCTGAAAAACAACCCCACACCATAATCCCCCCCTTCTAGAAGAAGAATGGTCAAACATTCCCATAGACACACTCGTAAACCTTGTGGACAGCCTTTCCAGAAGAGTTGAAGCTGTTATAGCTGCAAAGGGTGTGCCAACTCAATATTGAACCCTACGGACTAAGACTGGGATGCCAATAATGGTTATATGCGTGTAAAGGCAGGTGTCCCAATACTTTTGACAATATACTGTATGTAATGGCAAGTGGTGCTGGGGCATGCTGGGGGGTCCATTGATGCTGGATGCTGAGGGTTCTATTATTGCTGGGGAGTCAATTGCTGCTGGTGGGGATCAGTGGTTGCTTGGAGGGATCTTCTGTTGAACGAGGTGTCTACGGTTAACTGCTGGAGGTTCTACTAATGTTGGCTGCTGAGAGAGCTATTGTTAATGGTGGGGGTCTATTGTTGCTGGGGGGGGGGGGGGGTCTACTATTGCTGGCGGCAGGGGACCTATTTTTACTGCTTTTCTTGTTATCATTCACAGATTCTATACAAATTATTTTGCACAACAAAATTATACTTGGTTCTCTATTCTCTAAAATGGGTGGTACTAGGTGGGTTAAGGGGTGGAACCAAGGGACTGTGCTTGAAGGTAGGTAGGAGGCCAAGATCAGGGGTGACTCAGAAGGGTGGATTACCTTCCCCTATTACCTAAGAAAAAAAAGTACTTGAAAGAAGTTACCCCTGCTTTAGACTATACATCACCTCCAGATCTCTCCGAATCCATCAAATCATGCCCTGATCAAATGAGACTTTTAAAGCCCCCAATACATGTTGGCTTTTTTAACTAAACATTTAAATGAATAAACTGTATCTGGACTTCTCTGTCTGGGTCTTGCTCTTATTTCTCTTCGCTTCTGGACATATTGGTACAAGAGCCTAGTCACTGCTTCTGTTATGCCAGGGAGTTCCCTACCACAGAAGACATACCCTGGGGAAACCAAGTTACACCAGAGAACCCAACCCCACCTCTTTATCAAGCATTAAGGTCCCGGCAGGGCATCTAAATTGTCTTCAAAATTCTAGACCACATGTGTCAAACACAAGGCCTTCAGGGTGAATCCGGACTGCCAGGCCATATCATGTGGCACCCCCCTCATCTCTGCCCCCACCTTCTCAGCAGTTGGCAGTAAAAAGGAGGACAGAACTTCTCCTACAGATCCTGAGCCTTTCTGTGCAGCAGCAGCAGCACCCCCTTGACTCCACCTCCCCTGGTCTCAGCATTTAGCAGACTTCAGCAGCTGACTCCAGCCCTCCTCTGGTCCTCCTCCAGAAAATGCATTTTCTGCTTCCCAGCTCTGCCCCTAGCTTCTTCCCGGCAGCAGCACAAGGGTAAGGGTAAAGGGGGTGCACTGTGATATAAGGGAGATTGGAGGACTCTTCACATTTGATGTAAAAAAAAAAAAAGGGGGGTGGGGTGCTCTGGACACAGTGGTGTATTTAGGTTTTGTGCTGCACTAGGCCTGACTAAACTTGGGCACCCCCTAATTTAAATATGACCCACCCTTTCCTGTAAAGGCCACACCCTTTCCTGGTTATGACCCGCCCTGTCATTTGTAAACCACAGACCACAACCATCAGTGCAGCCTCATCAGTTCCCATAAGTTCAGCTACATCAGTGCCCATCAGTGAAGCCTTATCAGTGCTCCTCATTGCAGCCTCATTACTGCCCATCAGTGCAGCCTCATCAGTGCGGCCTCATCAGTGGCCATCAGTACAGCCCCATTAGTGGCCACCAGTGCAGCCTCAAAGTGCCCATTAACGCAGCCTATCAGTGCATCATATCAGTGGCCATCAGTGCAGTTTATCAGTCCTGCCTCATCAGTGGCCATCAGTGCAGTCTATAAGTGCCCATGAGGGCAGCATATCAGTGCAGCCCCATCAGCTTTTTTGCTGCCCCCCAGTAAAGTGCTGCCCTAGGCCTGGGCCTTGTTGGCCTAGGCCAAGATACAGCACTGTCTGGACACCTGCATACATTACTATGTCAGTTGAAAAGGAGAGTCACACACTGCTAGTCTCATACACAAGCAATGTTATTGGAGACTGCTCAGACAGAACACCATGGCAGAACCATGTTCTGTCTGAGCAGACTCCAATAAAGTTTATTGCAGATGATACCAGCGATGTGTGACCCTCCATCTGTTTTTATCCCCAAAAAATGGATGAAAATACCACCAATGTGCATACACCATCAGACAATGCCAAACAGAAACTTGGGGACAAGATAGCGCTTCATATAGTCCTATTAGAGTTGAGCCCAAATGATACTTACAATAGCTTTGAAGAAACTACCCAGAGATTGCCTCTTCTCTACTCTCTTCATCTGGCCCTCTTTAGAAGATTCGGCTCCATTCAGCACTGGCGCTGCCTCTATCACTTGTGCCTGCGATGAGGCTGCGGCCTCTGGGCTCTCTCTGCTCTCCTGCTTGGTCAACTTTTCTGACGAGGCCTTCTTCTCTTTTGGGTTTTCCTTGGACTTCTGCAATGGAGGTGCAGGGGGAGGTTCCACCACAGCTGTGACCACAGTCTTCTCTGACTTCCCAACCTCCACGCCGTCGGTGATGTCCAGAGTCTGCAAAGATTAAGCAGAAATGTAAGATGGGAATAAGGTGCTTCAGGGGTACGAAGTAATTAAAGTGTATGTAAAAACTTTTAATCTTAGTTCTAAAAAGAGTAGCGAAGAGTAAAACCCGTATGAGGTTAATCTTCGCTGTCCTGTTGGCAGGAAATGAGAAGAAATCTCCCCGAGTTGGAGAGAATTCCAATCCTTGACAGCTGTCACTAGGACTGGTGGTGTCCCTATTGGATGATTTACTCTTTGGTGACCTTTTAAATCTTTGAATTTTCCCTCAAGTTGTGTCTTGGTGACATTGGCCACCAGGACTAATAGGGTGGATCCAGGGAACACCGAAAGCAATCAAGCTATAAACAAAAAAAAAAATATCTTTGCTATCACATGCACTTTAAATGTCAAAGAAAAATAAAAAAAAAAGGTTTTTCCTTTAGATACTCTGTTTTTGCTGGTGGAAGGATTGGGTCCTTCCATCTCAGGACCATTACAGGAAGTGACAGACAGGGGCCATTTGGCTACCATAACAGAAACATAGTATTATGTAAGCAGCACAGAAAGGACTTTCCATTTTTGGGTTTGTAGTTCTATCCAAACTTGAATAAAAAAAAAAAATACGGTGAAAAATCTTGACATTGGCTTCCCTAGCCTGAAGTTGTGCAGGAGACAGGCTTACCTAGCCTGAAGTGATAAAGGATCTAGGTATTGGCTTACCTAGCTTGAAGTGGTGAAGGAACACAGGTATTGGCTTACCTAGCCTAAAGCAGTGAAGGAGTCTGGGACTGGCTTACCTAGTTTGAGATATTGAAGGAGCAAGATGGTGACTTACCAAGCCTGAAGTGGTGAAGTGGGTGGGCCTTGGCTTACTTAGGTAGTAAATGATCTGAGGTTGGCTTACCTAGCTTGAAGTGGTGAAGGTGACAGGTGTTGACTTACCTAGCTTAAAGCACCTAAGGAGTCTGGCTATGGGTTACCTAGCTTGAAGTGGTAAAAGAGTTGGGTGTTGGCTTACCTAGCTTGAAACAAAAAAGGAGTTGGGTGATGGCTTACCTAAACTAAAACGGTGATGGAGTTGGATGTTGGCTTTCCTAGCTTGAAGCAGTAAAGGAGTCAAGTGTTGGCTTACCTAGATTAAAACGGTGAAGGAGTTGGATGTTGGCTTTCTTAGCTTGAAGCAGTAAAGGAGTCGAGTGTTGGCTTACCTAGATTAAAATGGTGAAGGAGTTGGATGTTGGTTGGTTTATCTAGTTAAAAGCACTGAAGGAGTCTAGTTATGGCTTACCTAGCTTGAAGCGGTGAAGGAGTTGGATGTTGGCTTACCTAGCTTGAAGCAGTAAAGGAGTGGAGTGTTGGCCTACCTAGCATGAAGTGGTAAAGGAGTCGAGTGTTGGATTACCTAGCTTGACATGGCGAGGGCGCTGGTTGTTGACTTACCTAGTTTAAAGCACTGAAGGAGTCTGGTTATGGCTTACATAGCTTGAAACGGTGAAGGAGCTGGTTGTTGACTTACCTAGTTTAAAGCACTGAAGGAGTCCGGTTATGGCTTACCTAGCTTGAATCAATAAAGGAGTCGGTTGTTGGTTTACCTTGATTAAAATGGTGAAGGAGTTTGATGTTGGCTTTCCTGGCTTGAAGCAGTAAAGGAGTAGGGTGTTGGCTTACCTAGCTTTAATGAGTAAGGGAACTGGTTGTTGGCTTTCCTAGCCTAATGTAGTGAAGGACCAGAGTCTTGGCATACCTTGCCTTGTCATGGGTAAGAGTCTGTCCTGAAACGCATTAGTTGACCTGGTCCTTCCTGTGCTGGCTATGAATTTTTCTTGGATTTACATTTAAACATTGGAGAAAAGTTTTTTGCTTATTGTACACGTGTTTATAGAAAAGAGAGTGAGGTTCCCACCACCAAACTGAATCACACCAGAGTCTCTGTCCACTTACAGGTGAGATTTTGCCGTTCACCTCCTCTGACGTGCCATTATTGGGGTCACCCATCACTGACTACAATAACAGACAAGTGACTGTTAATTTTACTGGAGTAAAAGAAGGTTGGAGAAAAAAGTTAAAATGCAGGTTACTAAACATCATGGTCTTAATGGTTTTGCAGAAAGAAACATCAGTTCTTCTTGAATTGGACCGGTCAATGAGGTCTGCTTGTTGAAATACAACCAGTGTAAGTACCTGAATTTGACTTAGCATCAGCTTCGAACAGTCCTTGTATAGCTGAGCTCAAACCAACAGAGAGAAAGGCAACACAAGGAGCCAATCAGTAGCGCTGGAGTGCTTATCTGCTAACAATGGACATGCTGATAGAATCTCATGACTAGTTTTTTTGGAATTCTGAATTCTCTGTCATGTGTTTACTGATGTCGGATCTGCCAAAGGTTCCAAACTGTCCCTCCCCTATATCCAAAAAACCCAGATCTAAAAACATTTTTTGCTTGGTGTCCATTATATTAATATAATTATCATAACTGCATAAAGATATAAGACCAGAAAGAAAAGGAGGTGACGTTGTCTTACCAGCTGCTTGAAGAACATCATGATTTTGGGTTTGGAGTTTTTGCCCTCATCTGCCTTTTTTCCCTGCTGAGACTTGCCCTCTGTGACTGGGCTGGACTTGGCCCCGCTGTCTGCTTTGGCGGACTGGGAATTTGGCTCTGCAGAAGACTAAAGGACAAGCAAGGTCATTTTCATGCATTGTTTATATTCCCAAACTTGGGACAATCCTTAGTGAGGTCTTCCTGAAGAAGTAGACCTGGAATAGAAAAATGTGTTTTTCCAGCCAAGGTAGAGGTCCATTAAGGAAAGTGGAAAAATAGTGGTGGACTGGTGAGGTCATCCTATTGATAATTCTATACAGAGGCGTAACTAGAACCTTCAGGGCCCCAGTGCAAGAAACCATTAAGGGACCCCCCCTTCAAGCCTGGGGCTCTTCCCACTGATCCTGGGGTCCTTTACTCTCGTTTCGGGGCTCTTTATTACGGTCCCACAAAGGGGCCCTTTCACAAGTTCTGCAGTGGGCCCCCTTCCTGCCATCTTGGGGCCTCCCCACGGTGGTGGAATGCTAGGGCCCTGTTGCCATCCTGGAAGTTCACCCACTGGTGTCAGTAGTTTTTATTTTTTGGTATTTTAATTGTATTATTTTTTATCATTTTATTTTATTTTTTTACAATGCCACTGACTATGACTCTGTCCATTCAGCAAAGGAAGGAGCTGGTAAATTACATATTTACCGACCCCTTCCTGGTTCTCTATTGTGACACATCCCCTGTAGCAGCCAGCAGGAGAGGGGAGGGAGCACAGTTGGGGGGCGGGACCAGGGGAGCACACAGAGGCCCAGAGACAGCAGAACACAAGTGAATTGGATAGGAGGAGTGGCGGGGGCAGCATTCAGAGGAACCAAATCTCCTCCATTTTCCTCCTGCAGCTACAGGAGGAAAAAGGAGGATAGTGATTTCTCTACATGCTGCCCCCACCGCCCCTCCTATCCAGGTGTACAGGGGAGCCACACAGGCCCCCTGGAGCATGGGGCCCGGTTGCAATTGCAATCCCTGTAGTTACGCTCCTGATTCTATACTATCTTTATGATGTTGATGTAAGTGAACTAATTCCCAGACAGTTGTCTTCTACACCCCAAAGGATCTCCACAGTCTCTTTGGCTTGCAGTGTCATGTAAGAAAAATGTGACTTGAAGCATCACATCACTGCTGAAAGGTCCAGATACAACTTTTTCTAGGTTGGGGACAATCAAAAATATTTCAAATGCATTTCAGGGGGCAAAAAATGGTCCCTAAGAGAAAAACTGTGTATATGGACTAGAAGTTAACTAGACCTTTTGTGCAAATTCTTCAGCAGCGGTCTGGTCAGTAGCTAGGTTTGCTGCCAAACAATCTTCTGACCAGCCCTGACCTCCAAAATGCGTTGGATACTTTTTAATTGTCCCCCTATCCCTTACTGGACTAAAGTCACATTTGGACCTTTCAGCAGTGGTGTGGCACTTCAGTTCACATTTTTGTTACATGGTGGAGGTTCATGGAATAGGTGATCTATTTCTAACACAGCCGAAGAGAAAGCAACATGTAATGAAGTGTGTTCAGTGATTTTATTTTAATATCTTTCATACTTACACGTGTCAGATTTTATTTTATGATGAGAGATAAAAAAGGCTAAATGAGAGACCAAAAAACTCAAAACGCAGTGTGAGAGACAGAAAACCTGGACATACAGAGCAGTGGTAAAAGCTGCGCCGATACACCTCCATAGTGCACATTTTGTAGATAAAAGACCCTTAGTCTAAAGAAATAAGCAGTTCTCAGAGTCGGTATGCTGCCATAAAGCCAGGATTCAGTGGCACAATGTGATAGACTCAGCACCATGACTAGAAGAAGCACCATGACTAGAAGAAGCACCAAGACTAGAAGAAGCACCAAGATTAGAAGAAGCACCAAGACTAGAAGAAGCACCACGACTAGAAGAAGCACCACGACTAGAAGAAGCACCATGACCAGAAGAAGCACCATGACCAGAAGAAGCACCATGACCAGAAGAAGCACCATGACTAGAAGAAGCACCAAGACTAGAAGAAGCACCATGACCAGAAGAAGCACCATGACCAGAAGAAGCACCATGACCAGAAGAAGCACCAAGACTAGAAGAAGCACCACGACTAGAAGAAGCACCACGACTAGAAGAAGCACCACGACTAGAAGAAGCACCATGACCAGAAGAAGCACCATGACCAGAAGAAGCACCATGACCAGAAGAAGCACCAAGACTAGAAGAAGCACCATGACCAGAAGAAGCACCATGACCAGAAGAAGCACCAAGACTAGAAGAAGCACCAAGACTAGAAGAAGCACCAAGACTAGAAGAAGCACCACGACTAGAAGAAGCACCATGACTAGAAGAAGCACCATGACTAGAAGAAGCACCATGACTAGAAGAAGCACCAAGACCAGAAGAAGCACCATGACCAGAAGAAGCACCATGACCAGAAGAAGCACCATGACTAGAAGAAGCACCATGACCAGAAGAAGCACCATGACCAGAAGAAGCACCATGACCAGAAGAAGCACCATGACTAGAAGAAGCACCATGACCAGAAGAAGCACCACGACTAGAAGAAGCACCATGACTAGAAGAAGCACCATGACTAGAAGAAGCACCATGACTAGAAGAAGCACTATGACCAGAAGAAGCACCATGACCAGAAGAAGCATCATGACTAGAAGAAGCACCATGACTAGAAGCCTTAGTTACAACACCTCATACATGGCATATGGTAGACCACTCAGAACTGGTGGTTCTGTATGCATTCACATATGATGGTTGAATTGGAGCCTTCACAAACCTGAATCTTTACTCTGGTGTGCGAAGTTTTACTACTAAACTGTGCGGTCTACATACTATGACAAAGCTCTCATAAGCTTGTTATAATTTGCAGAGATTTCAGTAGTCAAAGCTACTTTCCGGAGATAATATTCTGACCTCCCCTTCCCTGTACAAAGCCAAACAATAGGGCTCCTTTCTTTTCCTGCATTCTCCATAATATAAAAATGATAAAATTGCTGCCAAGAGTGAGCCTAGTCTCAGGTGGAGATATGAGCTCAGCTGGAGAGTGCTGCATGCTGGACAACTTTTCAGCAAGCTCTCAGGAAAGGCAGGACTGCACATGGATCTGAATTTATTGGTTGGTCACAGCTAGAATCAGGTCAGCATCCTTTAGCAAAACCTCCTTTTGGATTGATATTATAACAATATAACCAACCTTTGTTAAAGTGTTACTAAACCCAGGAGCCTGCATTCTGGTCTTCCACAGTACACAGAACATTGAAATGCAATAATTTTAGTAAATATAAACTGCTAAATACCTTTTCTCATCAGCATAAGTTCCCGGTGAAGCTTGTAGGAGGAGTTTTCATACTGCATTGAGCTGTCCTATCAGGACCCCTGATCCTCTGTCTGGACAGTGCTGATTGGCAGTGGCGGCTGGTGCTCCATGGGTCGGGGGGGGGGGGTGTTGGTTTCAGACGGACCACACCATACCACCACCCCCCCCCCCCTGCGGACCACACCAGCTCCAGCCCGCACACCTAACCCCCCCTCCCCCGTCACCGGCTCACTCACCCTGGGCAGGCAGACAGGCGGCGGCGGCTTCCCCCTCAGTCTCCTCCATGGGCTTCCCCTGCATCTCCTCCCTCCTCCTTGGCCAATAGCATGGCTTCTCCTTTCAGCCAATCGGGAAACAGGTGTCAGGACCCGCTTCCTGATTGGCCAGGAGGAGAATCAGTGTGGCAATAGCGTATATTCATTCGCAATTGTTACACAACTGGGTGGGCACTGCGCCCCGAGCCCACCCTTTTGTGAAGCCTATTAGAGCCTTTGGCTCTAATCACGTGCTTCAAAAGAAAAAAAAAAAAACCCATTGGAATCGATGCATCCGGAGTCCTGCATGTAGATTTGGGGGCCGGACACATGGGTAGGGGGGGCGGCGCCCCCAATGGACGGGCTGCCACTGCTGATTGGCTCTGTACTGATCACATGCACCCTCCCAAGGAATAAAAAAAACCTTTCTAGCAATACACACCAAACTGAGCATGTGCAGCCTGACTCCAAAGGCTCTGTCTTCTCCAGGCTTGTTCTGGAGTCAGTGGAAGAAGGGGAGGATCAGAGAAGACAGGATCAAACTGCCTTTTTACACAATGCAAAGGATTAACCCCTTTAGGTTCCACAGTGAGTATAACAAGCATGCTTTACTGCATATACAGACTGATTTTACTGTTGTGGGTTTAGTAACACTTTAAGTCCTGATTAAAGTGCTTATGGCTTTCTCTATTGGATGTGACTTTTCTTCCATAATGCACCCAGGCATTGCTCTGCCAAAGAGCGTGGCATCTACTCTCCACTCTATCCGATATATAATCCATATATTGATTGCAACAGGTGGATTATCGACCTACATGTATGCTAAATCGGAAACACAATAGCTGCTATGTCGGGTTCAGCCAAGGTTAATAGGGTCACTTACAGTCTCGGTTAGTTGGATGGTCACTGGTTCCTCTGGTGGGGACTGATGGGAATAAAACAATAGTGTTAGTTGTATAAATTATTAGTTGGTGTTACTCAAAACCTAAAACGCCAAAGTTTGCAAATATATAACTGTTACTGCTTTAGAATATTTTCCAGGTGCACATTACTGCTTGGAATATATGATCTTATCCTATATTCTGAATACCATTTTGGATGGAGCTGCTGAGCATCTTCACCCTGCCTGGATCAAGCATGCAGCCAGTGAACCCCCAAAAGCAAATCCGCACTGAAATCTGGTATAGTTTTAATCTAACTGGTGCTCCTTAAAAAGATGCAATGTTTGTACTTTTTTTCAGGGGGAACGCAGTTCTAGCACCTCCAACACTGAATGTATTTAAGTGCAAGGGGTGCTGGGGTGTGCTGGACGGTCTATTGGCTGATGATAGCCGCTGGGGGATCTTTTGTCACTAGCGGGGATCTAATTTTGCATGGGGGGGTCTATTGTTGCTGGAGGAGGATCTATTGTTGCTGGGAGGGATCTTATATTTCTGGGGAGTCAGTTGTTGCTAGGAGGGATCTACTGTTGAGAGAGAGGTCTATTGTTGTTGGCTGCTGGAGAAACTAATGTTGCTGCTGGAGGTTAATTGTCGCTGTGGTGGATCTATTGTTACTGGGGTGGTATTTTGTTGTGGGGGGAGCATTGTTGTGTGGGTGATCTCTTGTTTCTGGGGGGGGGGGGGTCTATTGTTGCTGGCTGCAGGGGATCTCTTTTTCTTCTTTTCTTGTTATATTTACCAAATTCCATAGAAATTACTTAGCATCACAGACTGAAACTTGGTTCTGTGTTCTCTAAAAGGTGTGGTGCTGGGAGGTGGGACCAAGGGATGTGCTCGGGGGTGGGTAGGGGAGTCACACAACTCAACACACAGCCGTTAATGTCTAAAACATTTTTTTTTTCATTGCCGATACCAATATTTTGGTCATTGCGTATTGGGATCGGCCGATATTTTCGTACATTTAAAAAAAATATATATATTTTTTATTTTTTTTTCTCTTTACAGGTACTCTTGTGGAGGGATCTGGGGGTCTAAAAGACCCCCAAACCCCTCCTCTGCACTTAAAAGCATTCAAAACGCCAAGTTTGGCTGTTTTGAATGCTGTCATTTTTTTCAATCTGGCGCTGAGCACCCGGAAGTGACGTCATGACATCACTTCCGAGTTTTTACATGGAGACCCGATCAGAGGCGAATGCAGCTTGGATCGGGTTTTCGGCGGCCGAGCAGGCTGGTTGCCCGGTGGGACGGGAGACCTGGGCGAGCCGCGGAAGGCTGTGGGAGGGAGGGAGGGACGTCACCTCCAGCTTCTTGTAATGACAGCCGAGCGGCTTCTCAGCTGCATCAGTTGTCATTACAAGACAGCCGACCATCGGCTATGGACGCCGGTACCGGGGTGATGCCTGCAGCACTTTCCTGAAATATCGGCAATATCGGTAACCTCCGGGGCCGATTCCGATATATCGGGGAAAGTGCATATCGGCCCTCGATATATCGGCTTTGCCAATAATTGGTCGATCCCTAATATATATATATATTTTAGGGATATTGGCTAGTAAAACAGCAAACATCTGACTTTGAAAGTATGCAACCAAGTCACTTTCCCCATTTTTAAAGCCTGTCCTAATGGAAGTGTGGTAAAATCCCAGTGGGGACAACAATAAAGAACTGACAGGAGCGCTAACACGGTCCGATATGCCCAAAATTGTATTAGTCTATAACTGCATTATAAGAGGCTGATAGGACAACTGTATTGGCATCACCCAGTAATTTATGATGAATAGAGATAGTATATAATAGATTATTTTAGTCTTCCTTCATATCACCCATATTGGAGTATTTTAGCATTCCTACTTACATTTTCCGGGGCCTTTGGAGGTGGGGGATCCACTTTAAAAGACTAGAGAGAGAATGAATGTTAGTTGGTTAGCATCATCCCTGACAACAGAGGAGAAAGGATTTGAAAGCGCAGGAAGTGGATAAAGGATGAGACGGATTCCAGTGAATCCCAGATGTCATATATTGCAGATCAGGCTTTAGATGTGCCAACTGCATTAGTTTTCTTTTTCAATGTTATCTTCCTTTCAATCTATCTTCTGAAACTATATATCATCGCACCCATGGGGAGGGGGTACTTGCATGACTTCCTCCATAGATGCAGTGAATGTTGTCACCCTAGGATAGGAAGTATATTGCTGGCAAGTCAAAATAAAAGGAAAAAGATCTTGGAAAATGAATTAATCTAATAGTGTTATTTGTTCCAAATTGACTTTTTTCCTTTTTTAAATCTGATTGTTCTATGATGGAATGTGCTTTTTGGAGATTCCAAACCTATATGGTTGTACTTCCCAACTGAATAACTGGCTGCTCAGGCATTGACCTGGGATGGTTGGCGCACATTTTTCAAATTTTTTTGTAATCTCTTCACGCCACCTTCCAGAGGCTCTTTAAGTGGGCTTTAATGCCTTCAGGGTACCGTGCAACATGCAGTCACAGGATTGGGAGTCCGTCCTGCTGGCTTCTGATCAAAATTGGTGTGGGTGACAGCTCGATCAGTGAGCTGTGACCAGGAGCAGACTGGCAACTTTCAGCCCAGGGGGCAAGTACAAACTAGAGGTCCATGGTGTAGGGACTCAGCCCCCCTTCCACTCTCCCTCTTCCCTTCCTCCTCCTGACCCCCATTCCAAGCTGAAGCTCCGCTCCAGATACACTCTACTTATCGGCTGAATCCAGGTTCCCGACCTGGCCAGCAGGGGGCAGTTGGGAGGGAGCTGGGACAGCTGGGTCGGGGCCAGCCAGGGGAGAAGAGTCTCCAGTGAGATGTGGAACCGGCCTCTGCTCAGACACAGTTTACACCATCCATGCTGGGGGGGGGCTGCACTCTGTCCTTGTCTTCAACCTGCACTCAGTAGGTCAACGGTGGGGACTTTTTACTTCACCAGGAATCCTTTAGGTATGTCTGTGACAGAAGCCTTTTTACGGGGCATCAGAGTGGCCCAGGGGGCAATTGCCCCCCTGGCCCAGTCCTCCCCTGGCTGTGACCACACTCCCAGCACACAACCTCAAGGAGCCATGGACACTTGTGCATCGGCGTTAAAGCCCACCTTTCCTGCTCCACATATGTGCATTACATGGTCGCCAAGAGGTTAAAAAGAGAAGGAATTACAAAATAGACCAGGAAGTGGCGTGACAGTAAAGGAAGGACAGTCGAAGCTGAAAGATTGAAGTCCAGTAATTGTGTGGCCAACAAAAGATAAGGAAAATATAAAACAGAAAGAAGGGCCAACCTTCTTCCAGAAGGGAACATTCCATGACGCAGCTTCTTTCACCGGGATCTCATTCTCTGGTTGCGCTATAGCCGCGTCAACTTGCACATCTGGAGCCACTATCTGCTCTGGGGCCGATTTTTCGGTGTTAAGAGACACGGACACAACAGGCTGCTCTACCGCAACCTACGACAAAGACTGGATGTTAGTGACTGTTAAAGGGTTAAAGGGATACAGACATGTGACATTCAAAAACATTTAAGAGTATCTATTTTAGGATTTATTCCCGTGCCAATTAAAATGCAAAGATGCCTACACACATAACATGAATTGGGGTCACCTGATCCAGCTAGCTTGGCCTAACATTGGCAGAGATGGCCAAGTTCTGTGGGTTTCAGTGTTCATAAATAAGCGGAGGACAGTTGAAGTCCTTTGGTGGACCACTGTTGTCTCTCTCCAAAGTTGCCTTCTTCTGGTCTTCTAGTGTGAACATACTTATATACTTAATTATAGAATTTAATTCAGGGGTCTTCATACTTTCTAAACAAAGGGCCAGTTTACTGTCCTTCAGACAGAAGGAGGGGCCACTGTGAGTTAATAATGCCCTATCTTTAGTATTAAGGGAGGAATAGTGCCCCATCAATTGTCTGTGGGAGAAGTAGTGCCCCATGATTGGTGTCAGTGGGAGGAATAGTGCCCCATCATTGGTGTCTGTGAGAGAAGTAGTGCCCCATCATTGGTTTCTCTGGGAGAAGTAGTGCCCCATCGCTGGTGTCCGTGGGAGAAGTAGTGCCCCATCAATGGTGTCTGTGGGAGGAATAGCGCCCCATCAATGGTGTCTGTGGGAGGAATAGTGTCCCATCATTGCTGTCAGTGGGAGGAATAGTGCCCCATCATTGGTGTCAGTGGGAGGAATAGTGCCCCATCAATTGTGTCTGTGGGAGAAGTAGTGCCCCATGATTGGTGTCAGTGGGAGGAATAGTACCCCATTATTGGTGTCAGTGGGAGGAATACTGCCCCGTCATTGGTGTCGGTGGGAGGAATAGTGCCCCATCATTGGTGTCTGTGGGAAAAGTAGTGCCCCATCATTGGTGTCTGTGAGAGAAGTAGTGCCCCATCATTGGTTTCTCTGGGAGAAGTAGTGCCCCATCGCTGGTGTCCATGGGAGAAGTAGTGCCCCATCAATGGTGTCTGTGGGAGAAGTAGTGCCCCATCAATGGTGTCTGTGGGAGAAGTAGTGCCCCATCAATTGTCTGTGGGAGAAGTAGTGCCCCATCAATTGTGTCTGTGGGAGAAGTAGTGCCCCATGATTGGTGTCAGTGGGAGGAATAGTGCCCCATCATTGGTGTCTGTGGGAGGAATAGTGCCCCATCAATTGTGTCTGTGGGAGAAGTAGTGCCCCATGATTGGTGTCAATGGGAGGAATAGTACCCCATTATTGGTGTCAGTGGGAGGAATACTGCCCCGTCATTGGTGTCTGTGGGAGAAGTAGTGCCCCATCAATTGTCTGTGGGAGAAGTAGTGCCCCATCAATTGTGTCTGTGGGAGAAGTAGTGCCCCATGATTGGTGTCTGTGGGAGGAATAGTGCCCCGTCATTGGTGTCGGTGGGAGGAATAGTGCCCCATCATTGATGTCTGTGGGAAAAGTAGTGCCCCATCAATTGTGTCTGTGGGAGTAGTGCCCCATGATTGGTGTCAGTGGGAGGAATAGTGCCCCATCATTTGTCTGTGGGGAAAGTAGTGCCCCATCATTGGTGTTGGTGGGAGGAATAGCGCCCCATCATTTATCTGTGGGAGGAATATACTATGCCCCATCATTGGTGTTGGTGGGAGGAATAGTGCCCCCTCATTGGTGTCTGAGAGGAATAATGCCCCATTGTTGATTTCAGTGGGAAGGAATTGCCTGTTTGTTGGGGTTATTGGGAGGAATAGTGCTCCAAGGGCCAGATAAAAGCATGTCTCCCTTGGGCCGCAGTATGGAGACCACTGATTTAATTTCATATTTAACTTGATTCTATATTTAGATACTTAAATAGACAGGGAGGGAATGCACATATTTTTTTTTTTATACTAGAATATATATATATTGAAGAATTAGGATCTCCCTAATCAATATCATTGAAAACTATTACGGAGGAAAGTAACTTACACTCTCCTGGACCTTTACAGGTTGGGGCTCCCCTTTAAAAGACTGAAGAGAGAAATAGGGTTTTAGTTAAACAACAAGGCGTTCAATGATGGATTAAAATAAAGAGTTCTGTAACAGGGATCAGGTTATAAGTTTGAATTTGTTGGTGGAAAAAGAAAAGCCCATCAGTGCCATCCCCTTAGAACTACATTTTAGGGTGAGAGAAGAAACAGATCAGAGCAGGAGGAGCTTACAGGAGAACTCCGGGCAAGATACGCAGCTGCTTCTAGGGACATCTGACGAGTTTTTTTTCCCGCCTATAAATGCCCCTCCATGTTAGCTATGTGTCCATGCACACATACACTATATTACCAAAAGTATTGGGACGCCGGCCTTTACACACACATGAACTTTAATGGCATCCCAGTCTTAGTCCGTAGGGTTCAATATTGAGTTGGCCCACCCTTTGCAGCTATAACAGCTTCATCCCTTCTGGGAAGGCTGTCCACAAGGTTTAGGAGTGTCTATGGGAATGTTTGTCCATTCTTCCAGAAGAGCATTTGTGAGGTCAGGCACTGATGTTGGACGTGAAGGCTTGGCTCGCAGTCTGCGCTGTGATTCATCCCAAATATGTTCTTTCGGATTGAGGTCAGGACTCTGTGCAGGACAGTCAGGTTCCTCCACCCCAAACTCGCTCATCCATGTCTTTATGAACCTTGCGTTGTGCACTGGTGAGCAGTCATGTTGGAACAGGAAGGGACCGTCCCCAAACTGTTCCCACAAAGTTGGGAGCATGAAATTGTCCAAAATGTCTTTGCATGCTGACGCCTTAAGAGTTCTCTTCACTGGAACTAAGGGGCCAAGCTCAACCCCTGAAAAATTACCCCACACCATAATCCCCCCTCCACCAAATGATTTGGACCAGTGCACAAAGCAAGGTCCATAAAGACATGTATGATGGAGTTTGAGATGGAGGAATTTGACTGGCCTGCACAGAGTCCTGACCTCAACCCGACAGAACAGCTTTGGGATGAATTAGAGCAGAGACTGCTCGTCCAATTAGAGCAGAGACTTCTCGTCCAACATCAGTGCCTGACCTCAAAAATGCGCTTCTGGAAGAATGGACAAAAATTCCCATAGTTACACTCCTAAACCTTGTGGACAGCCTTCCCAGAAGAGTTGAAGCTGTTATAGCTGCAAAGGGAGGGCCAACTCAATATTGAACCCTACAGACTAAGACTGGGATGCCATTAAAGTTCATGTGTGTGTAAAGGCAGGCGTCCCAATACTTTTGGTAATATAATGTAGGCTTTTAGCATTGTTTAGTGGCTGTGGCTTTTAGAGGCAGTAAAATAAAACACTGCTAGTGCGTCCAGAAGCAGCAGAGTTTGGGCAGAAAGAACACTTAACGCTGCTAGAAGCTGTTAAATGCGCCTAAAAGTTAGTGCTGAGGAATTAATTCATTTCAATGGCCAAAATGATTTGGCCAATTAAATTAATTAACACCCAAGAGCTTGATGCCTGTAGAAGCTCCTAAAAGTTTGTAAAAGCATTAGACACTTTTAATATTTAAAAAGAAAAAACATCCTGTGTGCGTGAGGTCTAAGATCCCTTTCACACTTGTGCAACTTGGGACTGCAAAGTTGCATGACAAGTGGTACCCCATGATTTCCAATGAGTACCGTTCATATCTGTGCGACTTCAATGTAGTCCCTGCACTTCTTTGGTCTGATTTCGACACAACTTGAAGCAATGCCTGTGTAATCTTGAGGTCTATGGACCTCAAGTCGCATCAAAGTCGGACCAAAGTAGTGCAAGGGCTACTCTGAAGTCGCTGCGTCTTGAAGTCACACAGATATGAATGGTACTCATTGGAAATCATGGGGTACAACTTTTCATGCGACTTTGCAATCCAGAGGCGCAGGACAAGTCACACAAGTGTGAAAGGGGCCTAAGAGTGGTGTTTGAATGAAGGAACATTGATGTCTGTGCCTGTCAACATCATCATCCCACTTTTGTGACAATCTGGACAACTAATTTTCCATCGCACACAATGCAGTTTCAGCAGTCATCATTCTAATCTGCAGTGCAGGTACAGGACTTCTGCAGCTTACAAACAGGAACCATACACATAACCTGATACTATAGAGACAAATTGGTCATTGTACTCTTGCCGGGCGTTCTCTAAAGATCAACATTTAAAAGATAAATGCACTTTAAAAAAACGAGTTCCTTATCTGGACAGATAAAGCAAGATTGCAAATATAAGCCATTATACTGTCATTGATGAGACTTCAAGCTTTGCCTGTAAAGAGATCAATGAAGACATCTCTGGATCCCTATAGATATTAATACTTCTAATAACTTTGTTGGCTTGCAGGAGTCAAATGGGGTTAACTTAGCTAAAGTATCTCTGGGCAGTGCCAGGGCAAGATCATCCAGTGCCTAGGGCAAAGATAGCTAATTGCGCCTCCCTCCCTTCCACTTCATTATGTGCAAGCCTATGAGGAGGGGGGGGGGGGAGAGAGCACAGCCTGCACCTCCTCTCCTTGCTGCTTCCAGTGCTGGGCTGACAGAAGTAGTGATGTCGCTCTCACTACTCCTGTCAGCCTTATAGTAGAAGCAGTGGCGGCTGGTGCTTCGGTAATTCGGGCGGGGGGGCAGCAAACCAATGCACCCCCCCCCCCCCCAGCTGGTCGGTTGGTCAGTCAGTTGGCAGGTGGCACGTTCCCCCTCCAACGGTCTGCCTCCTTATCATCTCCTTCCTCTTGTCCGTGCCGGGGAGTGCTGGATGGCTGAGCCGCTGTCCTTCTCCTCCAGTCCTGTCTCTTCTGCCTGTTCCTGGCCACTGGCCAGTAAGATCGCTTCTCATTTTGGCCAATTGGGAAAGGGGTCTCACAACCCTCTTCCTGATTGGCTGTGAGGAGAGTCAGTGTGACAATAGCAAATATTCATTTGCTATTGTCACACAACTGGGTGGGCTCAGGGTGCAGTGCTCTGGACAGATAAAGCATGATTGCAAATATAAGCCATTATACTGTCATTGATCAGATGCCAAGCTTTGCCTGTAACAAGATCAATTAAGACTTCTCTGGATCCCTATAGATATTCATAATACTAATAACTTGTTGGCTTGCAGGAGTCAAATGGGGTTCACTAAGCTAAAGTATCTCTGGGCAGTGGCGGGACAAGATTATCCAGTACCCAGGGCAAAGATGGCAAATTGCACCCCCCTCCCTTCCACTTCATTATGTGCAAGCTTATAAGGAGGGGGGTGAAGCACAGCCTGCACCTCCTCTCCTTGCTGCTTCCAGCTCTGGGCTGAGAGAAGTAGCGATGTCGCTCTCACTACTCCTGTCAGCCTTATAGTAGAAGGAACTTGCGGTGCCCCCATCCCTACAATACACATTGCATTCAGGGCAGCAGCCCCTTCTGCCCACCCCTTGTCCCTTTGACAGGAGTTTCCTAAAGATCAACATTTAAAGGGTAAGTGCACTTAAAAAAAATGTGTTCCTTATCTGGGCAGATAAGCAAGATTGCAAATATAATGCAGTGCCGGAACAAGATCATACAGTGCCCAGGGCAAAGATAGCAAATTGCAAAGTAACTATTTCTATTACAAAGTTGGCGCTGATACTTTAAAGCGGTTGTAAACCATTACATATACTCAGGGAAGTGACTGGTCTCAGATGATACACAGAGACTAGACAAATCCTCTTACATAAGTTGTATCTGTTAATCTACAGCTGTCTTTCCCCTACATCCATTCAAAGTGTAAAATTTATACAGGATCTCTCAGCTCTGAAAAGCAGGGGGCGGAGAGCTTGAGTTACATCAAAGCGGTGAGCTCTGAGAGCTGATTGGAAGGGAAAGGACACACCCCCTTCACACAGCATAGAGGAACAGAGCTGAGGGTGCCAATCTGCTGGACATCCCTCCCCTTTCACCATCTTTCTCTTGTTGTCAGGAAAACTCATCTGATAGCAGAGGAAGGAAGCAGCAGACAGAAATTACACTTAGTGCTCTGGATTGAGACAAGTACACACTTTAGAGCAGGGGTCTCCAAACTGTGGCCCACGGGCCAGATGTGGCTCTTTGCTTGCATTTATTTGCCCTTTGGGGGACTATTCCTTCCACTGACACCAATGATGGAGTACTATTTTTGCCACTGATACCAATGATGGGGCATTATTTCTTCCACTGACACCAATCATGGGGCACTATACCTCCCAAGGATACCAATAATGAGGCACCATTCCTTCCACTAACAGCAATGATAGGGTACTTTTCCACCCACTGACACCAAAGACGGGGCACTATTCCTCCCACTGATACCAATGATGCGGGCATTATTTCTCCCACTGACATCCATAGTGGGGCACTATTGCTCCCATGGATACCAATGATGGGGCATTATTCCTCCCTCTGACATCTATAATGGGGCACTATTCCTCCCACTGATACCAATGATGGGGGCCCTTTTCCTTCCACTGACACCAATGACGGAGCTCTATACCTCCCACTGACACCAATGATGCAGGCATTTTCCCTCCCACTGACATCCATAATGGGGCACTACTTCTCCCATGGATACCAATGATGGGGCAGTATTCCTCCAACTGATACCAATGACAGGGGCCCTTTTCCTCCAACTGATACCAATGACGGGGGCCCTTTTCCTCCAACTGACACCAATGATGGGGCACTATTTCTCCCACTGACACCAATCATGAGGCACTATTACTCCCACTGACACCAATGATGGTGCACTATTCCTCCCATGGATACCAATGATGGGGCACTATTCCTCCCACTTACACCAATGATGGGGCACTATTCCTCCCACTGACACCAATGATGGGACACTATTCCTCCCACTGACATCAATAATGAGGCACTATTCCTCCCACTGACACCAATGATGGGGCATTATTCCTCCCATTGACATCCATGATGGGGCACTATTCCTCCCACTGACACCAATGATGGGGCATTATTCCTCCCACTGACATCCATAATAGGGCACTATATCTCCCAAATACCAATGACAGGGCACTATTCCTCCCACTGACACCAACAATGCAATTTTTTTACTGCCTGCAACTGACTATCGAGCCTATTGCATTGTTTATTCCTACCGATGCCAGGACATTTTCTACTTCCATTGGCCACAGTCCAACCCTAAAGTATGAAAGGCAGTAATCTGGCCCTTTGTTTGAAAAGTTTGGAGACCCCTGCTATAGAGGGATATGCTTTGTTCCTATTTCATGTCTGAGGTTTACACCCACTCTAAAGCGGTAGTAAACTCTGACATTGATACCACATTTAAGCATTATATCAATCAAACTGCTTGTTTTCAATTAAAAAGGCGCTAATTGTATGCATCAAAATCGTTCTTACTTTTACAAATAAAGAGATTGTGAAACGCTCCTGCTTGTTCCTAGCCCCTGCCATCACAACTAAGGGTCTTCTGCATTTGTGCGGTACCTTATTTCCGCCTTCAGTATGTTTCCCTTCAGTATGTTTCCTCCTTCAGTATGCTTTCGTTATTTCTGCCTTTTCAGTATGTTGGCCATGATCCCGCGCATGCGCAATATTCGCCGTATCCAAGCCTCATTTTCTTTCCTGGTTACTAAGGAAACCTTATGCAGCAAATAGGAGCTAATCCTGTTGCTGCCTTCCTCCAGAGTCTTGCGGGATCTCGGGGCTGAGGATGACAGTTGGAAATGACGCAGCCATGGCATAGACCCAGCAGTTTTTCCGGCAGCATAAGCTTGCCGGTAAATTAGGGCTAACGGCGCATGCGCGGGTGACGTCATTTAAAAGAAAAACAACGATAACTCGTAAAGAAAGCCAGTAATAAAAAAAAATGACAATAAATAACATAATTTAGAGAAAAGTGATCAGAATGTATATACAACCGCTTTAAAGGAGAAAATTTAAAATCATGATGGAGGATTGTGAAAATTAAAAAAGATTGATAAACTGAAGATTAAATTTGTTCTCTTATTCTCCAACCTTCCTCCAGAAAGGCACTACCCGCGGGCTGGCTTCTTTCAGCGGCTTCTCACTGTCCAGGGACTGTTTGTCGGCCTCTGCTGGTTTAGTTTCCGGTACTGCTGGCTGCTCGGGGGCGGGCTGCTCGGGGGCGGACTGCTCTATGCCTACTGACAATACAGGCAGCTCTACTGCGATCTGCGACAAAGATTAGTTGTCAGTTCACATCTCACAGGAAAAACAGGTGAAAACGTGTCATGAATTGTTATTACGGGTTAGAACATATAATGAGCAAAGTTTCTGATACTGCAAGACAGTAAGACAAAGTAATCTACTTTGCAAATAATATTTAAAGTCTATTTTGGCTCCCATTACCCAATACGGCTCTCCAGCTACCTACAGGTGCATCTCATATAATTTAGAATATCATCAAAACGTTAATTTATTTCAGTAATTCAATTCAAAAGTGAAACATATATTTTATATAAATGCATTACACGCAGGGTGATATATTTTAAGCCTTTCTTTCTCTTTATCTTGATGATTATTGAAGGATTCTCTATTCTCCATTTTGTTCTTCCAACTCCATCTTATTGCTAAAACCCTAGACTCAGCTTAATTAATAAGCCTATCTAAAGCCCTGTACACACGCACAGATTGTTGGCCGTAAATTGTTGGCCAACGTCCGATCTGCCGATTGTAGGCTTGTTAGTATGATGCTTCCGACAACCAACTGCGAATTTTCGGCCGAAAAAAATCTGGTGTGCATGCTATAAAGTTTTTGTTGGCCAACAAAAGAACGGCCGATTGTTCCTCAGTCAGTACAGATTTCGGCAGACAAAAATCTGATGAGCAAGACTGGGCATGCTCAGAGAAGAAAAAACACACGGAAAGTAAACCGACACATGACATCACTTCTGAAGTTGATTTTTGTTGGCCAACAAAAGTCCAGTGCAAGTCTAGAGCACATTTCAACCAACAAACACTGGACAAAAGTTGGCCGATCAGTTGGCCAACAATCTGTGCGTGTGTATGGGGCTTAAGTAAATGTCCTTGAAGGTTTCCAGGGCGTTACGCTTTGTGGTCAAACTGACCCTTAACCACTTGCTGACTGCCGCACGACTATATACTGCGGCAGTCAGCCTCTCCTGGGCAAAGTGACGTATGGGTACGTCATTTGCCCCCTTGATCACCAATAAAGTTATCCCCTTCCCTGCCAGTGTCATTTTTACAGTAACAGTGCATATTTATAGCACTGATTACTGTAGTAATGACACTGGTAGCCCCAAAAGTGTCAAAAACGTCAGTCAGGGGTCGGATCTGTCCGCCGCAATGTCGCATTCTCGCAAAAAAAAAATCGCAGATTGCTGCCATTACTAGTTAAAAAAAAAATAATTTAAATTATATAAATCTTTCCCGTAGTTAGTAAACGCAATGACTTTTGCGCAAACCAATCAAAATACACTTATTGCAATTTTTTTTTACCAAAAATATGTATCAGAAAACAAATTGGCCTAAAATGTTAAAAGATTTTGATTTTTACATTTTTTTTTTTGAATTTCATATAAAAAAATGTGAAAAATATTGCTCTTTTTTTGGTTGGAATGTGCCTAGACTGCACACGCATTTTCTCGGCCAACAAAAATCTACTTCAGAAGTGATGTCATGTGATGATGCTTCTGACAAACGACTACGACTTTTCGGCCGAATAAAATCTGGTGCGCAGGCTATAAAATTTTTGTTGGCCGTCAACACAACGGCCGATTTTCCGACAGTCAGTACAGATTTCGGCAGACAAAAATCTGATGAGCAAGACTGGGCATGCTCAGAGAAGACAAAACACACGGAAAGTAAACCAGAACATGACATCACTTCTGAAGTAGAATTTTGTTGGCCGAGAAAATTAGTGTGCAGTCTAGGCACATTTCAACCAACAAAACACAACTCTGGACAAAAGTCGGATGATCAGTCGGCCGATAATCGCTGCGTGTGTACCAGGCATTACAAGCCGATCGGACGTTGGCCAAAAATTCAAGGCCAATAATCGATGCGTGTGTACGAGGCATTACTCCTTCCTCGTTCAAGTGCTTGCATAATAATTGGCCATTTAAAACAAAATATCTAGTGCTCTCTTTAAAAGCAAAATTATTATGACACAAAATATTAAAATAAGGCTCACTCACATTGAGCAGCACTACAAGCCTTGCCAGCTGTATGAAGCATGTAGCAAAATCCACCGGCTCGCAGACGTTAATGGTCGTGGGTAAGAGTCAGGTGTCAGCTCCTTCCTCCAGAGGCAGTCTCTCATCTTCCTCTTGACAATACCCCACAGATTCTCTATGGGGTTTAGGTCAGGTGAGTTTTCTGGCCAATCAAGCACAGTGATCCCATGATCATGTGACCAGGTATCGGTAGTTTTGGCAGTGTGGGCGGTGCCAAATTCTGCTGGAAAATTAAATCAGCGTCTCCATAAGGCCGGTCTGCAGAGGGAAGCATGAAGTGCTCTAGAATTTCCTGCTAGAGGGCTGCACTGACTTTGGACTTGATAAAACACAGTGGACCAACACCAGCAGGTGACATGGAGCCCCAAATCATCACTGACTTTGAAAAAATTTGCATTTCATTTGGAAATCAAGGTCTCAGAGACTGGAAGAAGAGTGGAGAGGCACAGATCCAAGTTGCATGAGGTCCAGTGTGAAGTTTCCACAGTCAGTTATGATTTGAGGAGCCAGACATTTTAGAGCACTTCATGCTTCCCTCTGCTGATCAGCTTCATGGAGATTCTGATTTCATTTTCCAATAGGACTTGTCACCCGCCCACACTGTCTATAACTACCAATACCTGGTCACATGATCATGGTATCACTGTGCTTGATTGGCCAGCAAACTCGCCTGAACTAAACCCCATAGAGAATCTGTTGGGTATTGTCAAGAGGAAGATGAGAGACACCAGATCCAACAATGCAGATGAGCTGAAAGTCGCTATCAAAGCAACCTGGGCTTCCATAACACCTCAGCAGCGCCACAGGCTGATCGCCTCCATGCCACACTGTATTGATGCAGTAATTCATGCAGAAAGACCCCCCGACCAAGTATTGAGTGCATCCTATACTGTACATGGACATACTTTTTAGTAAGCCAAAATGTCTGTATTAAAAGTCCTTTTTTTATTGGTCTTATGTAATATTCAAATTTTCTGAGATACAGAATTTTGGGGTGTCACTAGCTGTAAGCCATAATAATCAAAATAAAAAGAAAGAAATGCTTGAAATATATCACTCTGTGTGTAACACATCTATATAAAATATACCTTTGGTACCTATATGAGATTCTAATTTCAATTCAATGTACATATTTGATTTTTATGCTTACAATACAGGTATCTTAGATTGTGATCTGGTTATTACTGCATTTGATCCCCTTTGAATAGTTTATCATTCTGTTCACGATTATCCTATAGTTATATTGTAGGGATTTAGGTGCTAAGTGATCACCCAGACTCCAGCCCTTGATAAAGTCACGTGACAGTGACGGAACGCATCAGGAGAAGCCGAGTTGAAGCTGTTATAGCTGCAAAGGGTGAGCCAACTCAATGCTGAACCCTACGGACTAAGACTGGGATGCCATTAAAGGTCATGTGTGTGTGTAAAGGCAGGCGTCCCAATACTTGGTAATATAGTGTATGCGCAGTATAAATTCACTGCAAATTTAAAAAAAGTCCTGTGTGTTTTCTGAGCACTACAGTGCAATTCAGATGCATATTACAGGCTCATTGCCTTCTATGGGAACGCATCTGAATCGCACATCTTATCAGTTTGGAACACGAGTTCAATCAGGAAAATAAAACAGCGTGGGGGTCTCCACCAATCCATACCAGGCCCTTCCAGGTCTGATACAGATTTTAAGGGAAACTCCACATCAAAATTAAAAAAAAAAAAAAAAAGAAACATACAAAAAGACCCCCACATCAGCCAGCCAGGGTTGTGGGGAAGAGGCCCTTGTCCCAATCAACACAGGGACAAGGTGCTTTGGCCCCTGCCCCAAAGCACCCCCCCCCCAATGTTGAGGGCATGTGGCCTGGTATGGTCCAGGAGGGGGGCACTTTCTTGCTTGCCCCCCCCCTTCCTGGATGCTCGGATAAGGGTCTAGTATGAATTTTGGGGGGGCCCCTACCAGTACCCTACTTGTTAAAGACGCTGGTGGCCGCATCTGAACCCTATCTGAATTCGCAGCTGAACCGCTAAACAGCTGCTTTGGAATTTCACTGTGAAAACAGAGGGGAAATTCGCACCGGACATGTGCGAACCTAGCCTTAGGGCAGGGCTGGCCCTACCATGGGTCCCTGTGGGTCCATGGGACCCAGGCAGCACTTTAAGAGGGGCGGCAACAGAGGCACACTGCCTGAGGACCCCAGGCTCCCTCCCTCTGGGCATGTCTCTTTTCTGGAGGGGGCATGTCTCTTTGCTGAATATATAGGGATGTTTCTTTGCTGGATTGGGCTGTCTCTTTACTATATGGGGATGTCTCTTTGCTTTATGGAAATGTCTCTTGCTGGATATATGGGGATGTCTCTGCTGGACTGGGCAGTCTCTTTACTATATGGGGATGTCTCTTTGCTTTATGGAAATGTCTCTTGCTGGATATATGGGGATGTCTCTGCTGGACTGGGCAGTCTCTTTACTATATGGGGATGTCTCTTTGCTTTATGGAAATGTCTGTTGCTGGATATATGGGGATGTCTCTGCTGGACTGGGCTGTCTCTTTACTATTTGGAGGTGTCTCTTTGCTTTATGGAAAAGTCTCCTGCTGAATATATAGGGATGTCTCTTTGCTGGGTTGGACCCTCTCTTTTTACTATGTGGGGATGTCTCTGCTTTATGGAAATGTCTCTTGCTGAATATACGGGAAGTATCTGCTGGATTAGGCTGTCTCTTTACTATTTGGGGAGGTCTCTTTGCTTTATGGAAATATCTCTTTGCTGGATGGGTGTGTTTTTTTTTTGGATGGGGGGGGGGGGGCAGCTTTTAATTCTTGGACCCAGGCAGCACTATGTCTTAGGCCAGCCCTGCCTTAGGGTTCATTCATGCAGTACCATTGGGGGTAACAAGCAGTAAAATGTATATATACATGCATTTATGAATGCTTTATGCAACACTTATCTGTTGCCATGCGCAGAGACACATCAGGAGCGCATTTACAATTAATCGGTTTCATTACCATAATTTGCCTGAACGCATGCAGAACTGTGCAGTAACGCAGCATACAAGGTAAAGGGTCCCTTAGAGAATAATTGGAGAACATTTTACTTCTTGGTCAAAGATTATGAAGAACGGAAGTAAATTGTGACGTAACATAAAGGAAACTTACATCTTCCTGGACCTTAGGAGGCGGAGGGTCTGCCTTAAAGGACTGAATAAAGATAACATATATTATTTTAGGAAGTAATATGGGAGATTGTATATGAAAGAGGTGAGATTTTGGTGAAGAGGAGTTGGAAGTCATCAAAGTTAAAGTAGATCTGGGAGAGAAAAGTCAAAGAAGATCTAGGGGAGAAAAATCAAAGAAGGTCTAGGGGAGAAAAGTCAAAGAAGGTCTAGGGGAGAAAAGCCAAAGAAGATTTAGGGGAGAAAAGCCAAAGAAGATTTAGGGGAGAAAAGTCAAAGAAGATCTGGGGGAGAAAAGTCAAAGAAGATCAAGGGGAGAAAAGTCAAAGAAGATCTAGGGGAAAAAAGCCAAAAAAGATCTAGAGGAGAAGAGTCAAAGAAGATCTGGGAGAGAAAAGTCAAAGAAGATCTAGAGGAGAAAATTCAAAGAAGATCTAGGGGAGAAAAGTCAAAGAAGATCTGGGGGAGAAAAGTCAAAGAAGATCTAGAGGAGAAAAGTCAAAGAAGATCTAGGGGAGAAAAGTCAAAGAAGATCTGGGGGAGAAAAGTCAAAGAAGATCTGGGGGAGAAAAGTCAAAGAAGATCTGGGGGAGAAAAGTCAAAGAAGATCTGGGGGAGAAAAGTCAAAGAAGATCTAGAGGAGAAAAGTCAAAGAAGATCTGGGAGAGAAAAGTCAAAGAAGATCAAGGGGAGAAAAGTCAAAGAAGATCTGGGGGAGAAAAGCCAAAGAGGATCTGGGGGAGAAAAGTCAAAGAAGATCTAGTGGAGAAAAGTCAAAGAAGATCTGGGGGAGAAAAGTCAAAGAAGATCTGGGGGAGAAAAGTCAAAGAAGATCAAGGGGAGAAAAGTCAAAGAAGATCTAGAGGAGAAAAGTCAAAGAAGATCTGGGGGAGAAAAGTCAAAGAAGTTCTGGGGGAGAAAAGTCAAAGAAGATCTGGGGGAGAAAAGTCAAAGAAGATCTGGGGGAGAAAAGTCAAAGAAGATCTAGGGGAGAAAAGTCAAAGAAGATCTGGGGGAGAAAAGTCAAAGAAGATCTAGAGGAGAAAAGTCAAAGAAGATCTAGGGGAGAAAAGTCAAAGAAGATCTGGGGGAGAAAAGTCAAAGAAGATCTGGGGGAGAAAAGTCAAAGAAGATCTGGGGGAGAAAAGTCAAAGAAGATCTGGGGGAGAAAAGTCAAAGAAGATCTAGAGGAGAAAAGTCAAAGAAGATCTGGGAGAGAAAAGTCAAAGAAGATCAAGGGGAGAAAAGTCAAAGAAGATCTAGGGGAGAAAAGCCAAAGAGGATCTGGGGGAGAAAAGTCAAAGAAGATCTAGTGGAGAAAAGTCAAAGAAGATCTGGGGGAGAAAAGTCAAAGAAGATCTGGGGGAGAAAAGTCAAAGAAGATCAAGGGGAGAAAAGTCAAAGAAGATCTAGAGGAGAAAAGTCAAAGAAGATCTGGGGGAGAAAAGTCAAAGAAGTTCTGGGGGAGAAAAGTCAAAGAAGATCTGGGGGAGAAAAGTCAAAGAAGATCTGGGGGAGAAAAGTCAAAGAAGATCTAGGGGAGAAAAGTCAAAGAACATTTCCGGGAGAAAAGTCAAAGAAGATTTAGGGGAGAAAAGTCAAAGAAGATGTAGGGGAGAAAAGTCAAAACAAAACAGCTGATACAAGAGGAGTAAAGGAGATTTGGTTCCCAGCACCAGCAGACAGGAAGGCGGCCATCTTGTAGCAAAATAAAGCACCCCCCCTTTCATATAATGTTGATGTTGAAAATATGAAGCACTTCCGGACTGCCCCATAGCAGATTTACAGATTTACAGCTACAGGACAACCCTCCTGTGCACAATAGCACATATATATATATATATATATATATATATATATATATATATATTATCTAAACCATGGGTGTCCAACCTTTTGGCTTCTCTGGGCCACATTGAGTGTAGAGAAATTTTCTCGGCCGCATAAAAAAAAAAAAATACTATAGTTAAGGTATATAAGTAATAAAACGGCGCTGCGCCCTTCCCGAGCTGCTACGCCCCCCCCCCCCCCAGCACTAATTTAACACAACTAGTGGATGATCCCCTCCGAGGCAGCCTCTGCCTACACTTAGTTGGAAGCCGCCGTGGCCGTGCCCCTGACTCAACTTCCTTCCTCCCCAGCAAAAAAAAAAAAAAATTGTCAGGGGGCAGTGGGCCACATTGCCTGTGGTTCCGGGCCACAGGTTGGACATGCCTGATCTAAACCATTGTGTGATGTTTTAGGTAAATATTGAGGCCATCGTTTATGTAGTGACTGACATACTTCTCAAGTATATATTTTTGTTCAATAAATGAGTTTCAGAGTTTGCAGCTAAAACTGGTGCTGTCTAGTTCTTGGTTGCAGAATGCAGCTAGAATATCTGATATCCATGTTCAAGACTGGAGGAAGCCGTATACTGACAGAAGAATGCAAGCACATTGTGCGTCAGTCCCGTCACAGAAGCCTGTTAAAACGGTGTTACCGATAATCATGTCCACCCAGCCACCCTTTTTTTTTTGTTTTTTTTGTTTTGTTTTTTTACAATGGCCTGGTAGCAAAGTGATTAAAGAAAGTATAATCAATAATTGATAAAAAAAAAAAAAAAAAAAAGAATGGAAAAGAATAGATGTTTCTGTAGCGTAGCTCTGATCTGTAGGATCAGGGTAGGTGAGACAGAGGGATGGAAAGCAGAGACCACGAACTGAGATTGGCCAACCTTTCTCCAGAAAGGCAGAGGACGCGGAGGTGCCTCCTTCACTGCCTTCTCTTCCTGCGGCTGGATGGCAACGTCCGGTGGATTAGTCTCAGGGGTTATCAGGGTTAGTGCCGGCTCCGGGGCCGTGTTTACCGATACAACTGCCGACTCTTCCACACCCTACAACACAGATTAGTCGTTAGTATGAAAATTAAAGTGTCACTAAACCCACATCATAAAAAATATGATCAATCAATGGTGTATTACATGCTGTTCATACTTACTCAGTCACTATGAGATAAATTTTCTGTATTCAAAAAAAAAAAAAAAACCTGGTTTATCCTGCTGCTCACTATTTCCCCCTGCTGTCCATGTCCCCCAATTCAGCTAGAGATTTTGCAGCTGTGGTGGCAACTCTGCACATGCTCAGTTTCTATGCTGAGCATTTCCTACCTATCACATCTGAGCAACCCATGTGACTATTGAAGACTTTCCCAACCTTTTCAACATAGAGGAACCCTTAACCCTTAAAATAAATTTCTGGTCTCGGGGAACCCCCTGCTAAAAATTCAAAATCTACAACTCATGACACATTCGTGTGACAGTCAGTGGGAAGAATGCTCTTTAACAGCTTCCCGACCGCCCGCCGCAGTTATACTGTGGCGCAGGGTGGCTCTCCTGTGGAATGCGTAGATATACGTCGGTCGTGCGCCCGCAGCTAGGGGGTGAGCGTACGCCACCACCGGCACGCTCCAACCCCCACTCATCAGCAGGGACTCCGATGCACAGGGCAGGCGGCTCCGATTGCCGCCTGACACCTGCGATCGCTCCCCGCTGAGAGAGACGAACGGTTATCTGTTGTAGACACAGCTGACCGTTCTTCTCCCTGGAATGATCACAGAGCGCCTGTGATCCTTCTATATAGGATCACATGTCTCTATGATCATTTCACAAGCCCCGCCCCCATACAGTTAGAAACACGCCCCTAGGCTCACTTTTATCCCCTTGATCACCCCTGGGGTTAACCCCTTCCCTGCCAGTGTCATTATTACAGTAACAGTGCATATTTTTAGCACTGATTACTGGAGTAATGTCACTGGTCCCCCCCAAAGTGTCAAAAATGTCAGTTAGGGGTCAGATCTGTCCGCTGCAATGTCGCAGTCCCGCAAAAAATTGCAGATCGCCGCCATTACTAGTAAAAAAAAAAAAAACAATAAAAATGACATAAATCTTTCCCGTAGTTAGTAGACGCGATAACTTTTGCACAAACCAATCAAAATACGCTTATTACGATTTTTTTTTTTTACCAAAAATATGTAGCAGAAAACAAATTGGCCTAAAATTTTAAAAAATTTTGATTTTTTAATTTTTTATTGGGAATGTTATATAGCAGAATATGAAAAATATTGTTTTTTTTCAGAATTGTCGCTCTTTTTTTGTTTATAGCGCAAAAAATAAAAATCGCACAGGTGATCAAATACCACCAAAAGAAAGCTTTATTTATGGGAAAAAAGGACATTAATTTTATTTGGGTACATCGTCGTACGACCGCGGAATTGTCCGTTAAATTAACGCAGTGCCGAATCGCAAAATATGGCCTGGTCATTAAGGGGCAAATCCTTCCGGTCCAGAAGTGGTTAATCTTGTCATCATTTGGAAGAATTACCCCCCTTACAGATAGCTAAAAGGAACAATGGTGTCATTGGGAACATATCGGAGAGGCAGAAATTGCTCATTGCTCAAGGAATCCCTAGCAACCTCAGGAGGAACCCTAGGGTGGTTCCACGGAATCCTGGTTGAAAAACCCTGGACTAGGGAGTCACACATGTGGGCGTATACACAGTGCAAAATGACAGCCCACTCCCTCCCTCTACCTTCATGCCCACTATCCAGCTAAACACAATGAGGGTGGGCAATTACATGTACAGTAGATTGATGGAGGCTTCACCTCTCTCTTATTCTAGGACACAGGCTGGAGGGGGCGTGACACAGCATGTGACTGGCAAAAATCCACCCATACCATGTTATTGCCAAAAAAAAATAATAACGATTTGATTTAAAAAATGTTTAAATTAGTTGACTGATATTTTTTATTTTTACTCTGTATTCCAAAAGCTGTTTTTTTTTTTAACATGTGACCAGCAGCAGAGGACTAGAAACTCCTCCTGCTTATGTTTCCCTGCAGACAGGCTGGGGGAGAGAGCTGGGTCATGTGACAGCTAGATATCGACTAGAAAAAAAAACTTAGGTGTTTATATTTTTTTTTTATTTAAATAATTAGGGTGCCATCATCCACATACAGAAATAGAAGGGACCATGGAAATTAAATCATGTGTGTTAAGTATCACTTTAAGACAAGCAGCCAAACATATGTTGTATGTCAGTTGGCTAATCATCACGAGAAGAGTAAAACAACGCAGTGTCTATATATTTAGTATAGTTATAAAAGGCCCATGGGGAAGCAGAATGTTTTTAACGTCCTTTTTAAAAAAAAAAAAAAAAATTTAAGAAAAGCATCGAGCAATAGGCATGTGTCCCAACTGCCTTATGAAAAAAGCACAATCTACAACCTTGTACCCTGTACAATGTGTACAAAAAATATATATTTGTCTTAAGCACAATTTAAAAGCTACTCTGTAATAAAAAATAAAAAAATATATATATATAAAAAAAAAAAAAGTACAATATCTGGCACGCCACTAACCCAGTGTTTCTCAACTGCGGTCCCCAGGGCACACTTACAGGCCAGATTTTAAGTATTACCTTGGGGAGATCCAGACTAGAATACTGCAATCACTGAGCAGCAAATGATATCACCTGGGATGTATTTCAGTTATCTTCTAAACCTGGCCTGTTAGTGTGCTCTGAGTACCGGAGTTGATAAACACTGCACCAACCTTCCCTCACTCAAACAGCTACGCCAGCCAAAGACTCCTTAACCTTCCACACATTTCTGGGATAGTCTGAAGCCCGGTCCCCCTCTGTATGCTGTGGTTTCACTTGTCAGCCCTATAGGACACATTGCTGGTGGGTGAAACCAAAGTGTGCAGCGGGGGACCAAGCATCCCACATACTCAAAAGTGTGGCAGATGCTGAAATTCATTGGTTGTTGAAAACCAAAGGCACAGCAAAATATTATATTTCTTCTTTAATTTTATTTTTTTACACCCCACCTCCAAGTGTGAGGGTTGTTATGTCCGACCCCTCCTGCAAATAATATTCTCCGGCTTTCAAACCAATCCAGTGGCTCCGGGCAAATTTAAGTTACTGACCCAGAACAAGAATTTAAATATAACTCCAACCAAGACTAACCAATATTGAAGCCAGACAACAAGGAAAATAACATTTTTAGAAGGAGGTTAGCAGTTTCATGCTATAACATCTCTCTCATTACAGGATTCCTTTAAAAATAAAATCGCATTTTAACAATTCTTTTAAAAAAAAAAAAAAAAAAGCTAGTCTGGCGCTTTTGATTTTATAAAATTGTCAACTACATAATTTGATTTGATTTTTAAAAAAATGATTTGACCATAGGCAAAAAGGAAGAGAAGTTGTGTTTACAATATCTGATGCACAAAAATAAAGTGTAATATTTACAATAAAACTATTCACAAAAAGAGATGAGAAATGTGATTATTGTACAATTTGAAAAATATGTCACATTAATAAATGTGTACATTCAAAGATTAAATTAACTTCATAAAAGTGAAAAGTATTTTAATTTAAAATATTTTAGCAACCTTTCCTGAGTGATTTTCAGACCTTTATATTTATTTTATTTTATGAACACAATATATGGACATTTGTAAACTGTATTTATAAAAAAGGAGTAACAAGGAAATCCAAGATATAAGCAAATTAAACTTTATTGAATATCTGATAAAACATCAAATAAAAAAAAGAAACAAATAAAATGTTATATATATATATATATATATATATATATATATATATATATATATATATTCATAGTTTACAAATGTCCACATATTGTGTTCATAAAAAAGAATTGTTATAAATCACCAACTGATTAATGATAGGACAGAATTTCCCTTTTATGACCATTACTTACTAAAAACATGCTAACTATTTAAACTTACATCCTCTTGGATTTTACTGGGTTGGGGGTCGCCTTTAAAAGACTGAAGTAAAAATCAAAGATTAGGTGTAAAAAATAGATGTAAAACAAAAAATGTTTAAATGGAAAACTGACTTTAAGGAATCTTATTCTAAATCAACTTTTTTTCTTTTTCGGATAGAACAGGTAAGGGTAAAATTTTGTTTTTTTACAAATTTTTCTTCTAATTTCCTGTCGTGTCTCTTGTGCAATCTCCCCAACGAGCCCAAAAAAGGCAACAGCAAAGAAAATAGTCACTAACCATTCCTAATTCTTTATAACCAATTATTATAATAATTTCATAACTATTTCATAACTATAATAAAAGTATTATAATTATACATAATGTATAATTTAATTACCTATTAATAATAAACAATTATAAAAATTTTAGTTCAAAATTATAATTAATTCATTATAACTATAAAAAATGATCATTCATAAATATAATTAGTTCATTAAAACTGATTCATTCTAATCTTTCTAATCATTCCCTCTAAAATGTGTTTTAGATATACTAATCATGTTATACATAGTATGTTACATTTGTAAAATAACAATGTAATTTGGTGAAATTTCTACTAATTTCCTGTTTTGTCTCTTGGACAGAAAGTGATGTGCAATTTTCCTAACAAACCCACAAACAGCCAAGAAAATATTCACTATCCATTCCAAATTCATTCTAACCAATTATTATAATTATAATTAATTAATAACTTAATATAAGTATTATAGTTATAGATAAGAATTATTATTATATTAACTAATAATAATACATAATTAAAAAAATTGTAGTTCATAGTTATCATTTATTATAACTATAAAAAAATGATCATTTATAAATATAATTAGTTCATTATAACTGATTCATTCTAATCATTCCCTCTCCAAAAATAAAAAAAAATGTGTTTTAGATATACTAATCATGTTAGATATATAGATATATATATATATATATATATATATATATATATATATATATATAGTATGTTAAATTTGTAAAATAATAATGTAATTTGGTAAAATTTCTACTAATTACCTGTTGTGTCTCTGGACAGAAAGTGATGGGCAATTTTCCTAACCAACCCCCGAAAAAGGCCACAGCAAAGAAAATAGTCACTAACCATTCCTAATTCATTCTAACCAATTATTATATTTACTTTGTATAATTATTCCATAACTTTAATGAAATTATTAAATAATTATACATAATTATTATTGAATTAACTATTAATAATACATAGTATGTATACAAACAAGATAAATATGAGATAAAATCAAAATATATTTTTATTTATAGGCAGCAATAAGTAGCAATGTTGTATCATGATTAAAGCAATTCATGAAATAATTACATACATGGATAGTGCAATATATCCAGGACATGTTTAAGGTATAGAATTCATCCACAATCATAATGGTATAAATTCATGATGGAAAATGGTTATGAAGACGGACATAAAAATGGTGGTAGATAAATCCTGGGAATTGCATCCTAATATGCTCTACGCGTTTCGTGAGAATCACTTCTTCAGGAGAAGGTACAATCCTTTGTCCACCGAAAAGTATATATCAATAGCAATGTATCTAAAAAATCAACGCCCACTTAGAGCAATGTCTGTTATAATTAATTCCTTACTTACAAATCAGTTCAAGCTGTTGCCACATAGGGCCTGTGATGATATAGGAAAGACATTGCTTTAATCATGATACAACATTGCTACCAATTGCTGCTTTTAAATAAAAATATATTTTGATTTTATCTCATATTTATCTTGTTTGTATACATACTTTATGCTTATATGCTATATATTCATTTTTTGGTCACACGCCTCACACAAAGTCCCAAACCTCTTTTTGCTTCTATTAATAATACATAATTAAAAAAAATTGTAATTCATAGTTATAATTTATTATAACTATAAAAAATGATCATTCATAAACGTAATTAGTTCACTATAACTAATTCATTCTAACCATTCCCTCTCCAAAATGAAAAAAAAATTGTATTTTATTATTTTTCTACTAATCATGTAAGCTCTATTTGCTGAATTTGTATAATAATACTGTAATTTGGCAAAACTTCTTCTATTTTATTGTTGCGTCTCTTGGACAGAAAGCGATGAGCAATCTTCCCAACGAACCCCCCAAAAAAGGCAACAGCAAAGAAATCACTAATAATTTCTATCTCATTCTAACCAATTATTATAATTATAATTAATTCATATTAATTTTAATAGTATTATTTGTATAAACATAATGTAAGCTGTGTTTGTTTAAACAGACTGCAAGATCACTTGGCTGATTTTCTGGCAAATTAAATATTATATAAAAAAATATATATATAAATACAATAAATCAGTGTATCATATTATGATTTTACATATACAGTATATACAAATATATTTACATATAAAAAATATAGTAAATAAGTAATATAGCATTAATTAATTTAATATAAAATAGTGTTTCATTAATATAACATTAATTATTCAAATAAAATATTTTATTTCTTTTCAGTGTAATGTTGTGCTCCATCTTCTCCATTTGATACCCCACCCTTGTTGAAATACAGCAATGGATTGGAATATAACATTTGAAGCTTACTGACCTTCCTCCAGAAGAGCCGGGGTCGTGCGGGGGCTTCTTTGGCTCCTTTCCCGTCATCGGCTGCGGCTGTGATCTGCGGTGGGACATTGGAAGGTTTAGCATCCTGCGTTATTACCTGTTCTGGAGCCGACTGCTCGGAGTTCACTGCCACAGACACAACAGGCTCATCTAGTACAACCTACAGGGAAGGTTAGTAGTTAGTACGGGGTTAGAGGTTAGCAAGATTCTAGGCCTGAAAATATTATTTTTTAGTATTTTTTCTTTTTAATAAAGTAAAGTCTTCCTAAAAGTGTCAGTACATCAAAACTAGAATATGGATTATATAAAAGAGGAAATGTCATGTAATGATGATAGATAGATAGATAGATAGATAGATAGATAGATAGATAGATAGATAGATAGATAGATAGATAGATAGATAGATGTAAACAGTCTGAAAACAATTACAATAAACTTTTGGTTCCTGGAGGAAGACATTTTCGTACACACAGTCGACTTCCTGTCCCCTGATCACATAGAGGGGGCAATACTTGGTGAGCCTTCTCCATCCTAAAATTTATGAGGACGACAATATTTGAATTTTTCCTAAAAGGCTCATATTGTAATTGAAGACAAGTCCTTTAATAACTCACAATGCTATCAGTAAAACATGAGACAGAATTTAAAATCTTTTCCGTTGCATAATTTTACACTTGTGTCCTTCAGGGGGTAAATAACCAGGAAGCCAGCTGTGTATTTGGAAATGCCTTCCCCTGGGGATGGGTCTTTTTCAGCTCCAATAAAATCAAGAGATGTGTATGCGTAATATATAAATATATATTATATTTTATTTTTGTTTTATTTGCTTTATGATATATTCTATAAGGTTTAATCTTTTTATATTTTAGCTTTCTTGGTTACTACTCTTTCCTCCTCATCAACACTGTTATAAAAAAATAAAAAATTATATATATATATATATATATATATATATATATATATATACATACACACGCAGTATTTTTTTTTTCCATGTGATGTTTTATGAGATATTCAATAAAGTTTAATCTGCTTATATTTTGGATTTCCTGGTTTCTCCTTTTCCCCCCTCATTAATATGCTAATGAAAAAATAAATAAGTTTATATTTATATATATATATATAAAATTTAATCTGTTTATATTTTAGCTTTCTTGGTTACTCCTTTCCCCCTCCTCAACATTGTTATGACAACATTTTATATATATATATATATATATATATATATATATATATATATATATCTTTTTTTATTTTATTTGTTGTTTTATGATATATTCAGTAAAATTTATTCTGCTTATACTTTGCCTTTCTTGGTTCCTCCTTTTCCCCTTATCAACATGCTAATGAAATTGAAAAAAAAAAAAAATAAAAAAAAAAAAATATATATATATATATAGATTATATATATATATATATATATATATATATATATATATATATATATATATATATATATATATATACACATACATATTTAATTTGCTTATATTTTGTCTTTCTTTGTTTCTCCTTTCCCCATCATCAACACATCAATATGCTAATGAAATTAAAAAGATATATGTAGTTTAAATAAAAAATAAAAAAATATATACATATATAATTTTTTTTTTTTTTTTGGTTGGTGGTAGGGGCTAGCAGGGTGCTGTACAAAGCTTCCCAAAAACCTCACACCCCTTTGCTTCAGTCTCTTAAGATCCCTCAGTCCTGATGCAAGCAGTGGTTCAGCTCTTGGGAGGAGTTATGCAAATACCAAAATGCCATGAGGGGTGGATGCAGGCATTGCTGTGCAGGCTGTAGATGCATGTAAAGCAAGTCTAGGTAACACCTGCATGTGATGCTGAGTCTCCATGAATGAAACGGGTGGGCTGGGGAGCAAGATGATGCTGGGCGTCCTTCAGCCAGGAAATGAGGTGAGTTTTATCTGACTTTCTCCAGTTTCTAATGCACTTGATGAGAAGGGCTGGGGTAGAAAAAGCCCGTAGTGTATGTGCCCCTGGGGTGGCAGCCCAGGAGTGCCTTAATTCTCACTGCTGAGGGGCAGCTCGCCTTGAGTTTTTCGGCACCATGGTCACTGCACCTACACACTTTTTTAAGCACCTGCCTCTTGGGCAAGGCCTTTTGGCTTCGACCAGAGGAATTTTTATTCCGGCCGGAAGGCCTGCCTTTGTATTTTCACATTGGCACTAATTCACCTCTCCACTCCCCCTTCCCCACCTTTTTGTTTGTGTGTATTTTTCTTTGTGGTGTGTCACTTCACTTTCACTCTTCTTTTCCTGCACGACGAGTACGGTGTGGGTCTCTGGGCCTACCTTGAAAGTCTTGGGAGGGGGTGGACATGGCCTTTTGGCTTAGTTCGCCCTCTCTCATGGGGTCTCCCTTCGGGGGAGCTCCACTTAGTACTTGGGGTGGGCTGTTTCGGCAGTCCCCCTGGAGAACGGGGTTTGCCAGGTCTCTGCCAGGCAAACCATAGGAAGTACCTCAGTCCCTGTCAGGAGTCTTGCGCCCCCGGGGGATCAAGGTATAGGTCCAACCTCTTCGGGGGCCAGACCATTTTCGCACACCCTGTGCAGTTTTTGTGTGTTCACGTTTGTGTGTGTGTACTTTTTATGCACCGGGTGAAGTCTTTTGAGTGTGTTTCACACGCTACGGGCTTTAAAAAAAAAAAAAACTTGATGAGAAGCTCACAGTGTGCGGTGAAATCAGAGGAAGCTGTTTCAGTCCAGGATAGGAGACGGTAGAACTGTGCAAGACTGGAGGGGAGGGAGGAGGTGAGATTTAGGATATTAGTTCCTGTGTTATATACAGCAGAGGGGGGTCTCCGCTCACTGTGGACAATGGGTGATTATTGGTAGGCAGTGAATGGTGGATGGGACGCCTTGCACAAATGTCACTTATGTAACCGCGTCCTTCCAAGCAGTATAATCGTTCTTTTCATCGTTGTCCTTCTCTGTTCATAACTGATACATTACAGGATTTATTGCAACAATTTATCTTCAGAACCTTCCAGAACAATCAGGCTTTGTACCGGATTCCGGAGGGCTGTGTATAAAGGGTGCTCCAGGGCTGCTTCCCATGTTTGCATGCGATAAAGTTTTTTGAGGTTTGAGTTGCTCTGTAAAAAATCTGAACCCCGGGCAGATATAAAAGACACAAGGAAGCGTTGTGATCATGAAACCCTTCCTGCCAGCCACATGCATATACACTATATTACCAAAAATATTGGGACGCCTGCCTTTCCACGCACATGAAATTTAATTGGCATCCCAGTCTTAGTCAGTAGGGTTCAATATTGAGTTGGCCCACCCTTTGCAGCTATAACAGCTTCAACTCTTCTGGGAAGGCTGTCCACAAGGTTTAGGAGTGTGTTTATGGGAATGTTTGACGTTAAGCGCGTTTGTGAGGTCAGGCACTGTGGTGGGATGAGAAGGCCTGGCTCACAGTTGCCACTCTGATTCATCCCAAAGGTGTTCTATCAGGTTGAGGTCAGTCAAGTTCCTCCACCCCAAACTCACTCATCCATGTCTTTATGGACCTTGCTTTGTGCACTGGTCTATTTATTTGGTGGAGGGGGGATTATGGTGGGGGGTTGTTTTTCAGGGGTTGGGTTTGGCCCCTTAGTTCCAGTGAAGGGAACTCTTAGGCATACCAAGACATTATGGACAATTGCATGCTCCCAACTTTGTGGGAACAGTTTGGGGATGGCCCCTTCCTGTTCCAACATGACTGTGCACCAGTGCACGGAGACCCCCAACTGCCCAGGCTACAGTGGCAAGATTGTTTGGGACTTGGTGTAACCCTTATTTGGAAAGGGGTACCATTTACAGTGTACGTGGACAACTTCTATACAAACGTGACACTTTTCAGTCACCTTTTTGATTTTGGGATTGGCGCATGGGGCACGGTGCGACCATATCACTGGGGCTTCCCCCAACGGCTTGTAGATTCTCCACTTAGACGTAGAGACAGAGCCTGCTTGAAGTGTAATAAATTGCTTGCAGTGAAGTGGAGGGACCCACAGAATGTTTTCATTCTGTCCTCAATTCACGCAGATAAGACAGTCCAAATTACAACGGCGACTGGTGTTGTTAAGAAGCCCCTCCGTGTCCATGAATACAACCTTAACATGGGAGGGGTGGACTTCAATGACCAGATAATGGCACCGTACTTAATTGCCCGAATGGCCAGACGCTGGTACAAAAAAGTGTCTTTATACTTATTCCAATTGGCTCTGCTGAATGCTTGTGTGCTAAACAAAGCGTCAAAGAGGTGGATCCTTCCTAAAATTCCAGGAAGAGATCATCACAGCCCTTCTGTATCCAGAAGGTGCTGTGGCCCAAATTCACAATCCAGATGCAGTGAGCCGGGTGGATGAGAGGCGTTTTCCAGATGTCCTCCCTGGTACCCCTACCCAAAGAGCACCCAAAAGAACATGTGTCTGTAGAAAACACGGATATAGGCGTGACACCCACTTTTTTTTGACCCTCCTGTCCTTGCCAACCTGGTCTCTGCATCAGGAACTGTTTCCATCGCTACCACACACGAGTAGAGTATTAGTATAGGGTACAGCATGGCACAGTCTAGGGCACACTTTCACACAGCATCTAAAAAGATGTTAGATGGCTCTCGCATTTTAAAAGGGACCCTAGCCTGGAACGCAGGGGCGTAACTACAGGGGTTGCAGGGGTTGCAATTGCAACCGGGCCCCATGCTCCAGGGGGCCTGTGCGGCTCCCCTGTACACCTGGATAGGAGGGGCGGTGGGGGCAGCATGTAGAGAAATCACTGTCCTCCTTTTTCCTCCTGTAGCTGCAGGAGGAAAATGGAGGAGATCTGTCCCTCTGTAGGCTGCCCCCGCCACTCCTCCTATCCAGTTCACTTGTGTTCTGCTGTCTCTGGGCCCCTGTGTGCTTCCCTAGTCCCCCCCCCCCCAAGTCCCCCCCCCTACTGTGCTGCCCCCCCACCCCTAATGTTGCTCCCTTCCCTCTCCTGCCGGCTGTTGCGGGGGATGTGTCACAATAGAGAACCAGGAAAGGGTCGGTAAATATGTAATTTACCAGCTCCTTCCTTTTCTGAATGGACATAGTCAGTCACATTGTAAAAAAATAAAATAAAATGATAAAAAATAATACAATTAAAATACCAAAAAATAAAAAATACTGACACCAGTGGGTGAACTTCCAGGATCGCAAAGGTCACACTTGTGACTGGGCTCTGACATTCCACCGCCAAGGGGAGGCCCCAAGATGGCAGGAAGAGGGCCCCCTGCAGAACTTGTGAAAGGGTCCCGCTGCTGAACCGTAATAAAGGGCCCCGCAACAAGAGTAAAGGGCCCCAGGATCAGTGGGAAGAGTCCAGGGCTTGAAGGGAAGGGCCCCGGCCAGGGGTCCGGGGGGCCCTTCATGGTTTCTTGCACCGGGGCCCTGAAGGTTCTAGTTACGCCTCTGCTGGAACGTTTAAAGTTTTTTTTACAGTTACAAAAAAAAATGTAAAAAAATAATAAAAAAAGCCAAAAATAGTTGTAGTTTTATTGAGTTAATGTTCTGTTCTTACTGTTTTACTATACTTTATATTATACTGTTAATACTGTAATGTTTTATTGTTACTGTTTTTCATTGTTAACCTTTGTTTTCTTTGCAGATACCACCATTCTTCTGTTTTACTGCACTGTATACAATTATATTGTAATGTTTTATTGTTACTGTGTGTTATTGTTAGCCATTGTTTGCTTTGCAGGTATGCCCATCAGCTGCAGCACTGGTTTGTTTATTCTGACAGCAACAGCGTTTGCTCTCAGCATATACATAAATAAATGATTGCAGCGCTGTAGGAGGCGATTTCACCACTGCAGTTAAAAATAAGAGCATATATGGCGAAGCATAGGGGATGGGGTGGACACAGAGAACGGATCTCCTTTGCCATATATTTTTTAACACTTTTCTTGGCAGAGATTTCTTTATTCACATCGATTGATGCGAATGGAGGAATTTGCTATGTTCTTTTTGTTTTCCTTCAGCCCATGGGCTGCACGAAAAAAAAGAACATTGCATGTAGGCCTATCTCTAGAAGTGGGTGGATGCTGGGAGGTCTAATGGTGGGCATACCACACACTTTCTGGCAGAGATTTCTGCACCTATGATCAATGTAAATGAAGGAGTCTGTTAGGTTCTCTTTCTTCGTTCAGCCCACAGGCTGCATGAAAAATAAAAGAACCCAACAAGGACCAGCAACCTACTGGTACCTTGCTGAACTCTTGAGTGGTCATACCAGGATGATGCCTTCAGATTTAGGGATCATCTTTGGTATAGTTTTTTACAGTCAGTGGTCGGCTTTCATGTAAAAGCAATCCTAGTGGATAATTAGCCGCTAGACTGCTTTTACAACCAGTGGGAGGGGACTCCCCCCACCCTGCCGCTTTCTACGGTTTTCTCCGGCTCTCCTGTCCCACCGGGTAACCCGAGACTGCAGCCGGTGGTTCCGGCAGCTGACCATGGAGCTGATTGGAGACCAGAATGGCTCCAATCATCTCTATGGCCTAAGATACCGGAAGCTATGAGCATTTCATGACTTCTGTTTCGCCAGATATAAACAGCGACATTGGGAAATTGGGAAAGCATCTTATCACACCAATCTTGGTGTGGTCAGATGCTTTAAAGGCAGAGGAGAGATCAAGAATCTAATAGACCCCAATTTAGTTTAATAAACAGTACCTGTCACTACCTATTGCTGTCATGGGGGATATTTAATCTCCATGTGAGAACAATAAAAATGATAAAAAAAGAATAAAAAATTGAAAGGGAAGGTGTCAAAATAAAATAAAAAAGCAAAATAAATAATAATAATGTGGTTTTACAGTTAGAGGTTTAACCACTTGCCGACCGCTCACTTTGAGCCTACTGCGGCAGAGTGGCTCTCCTGGGTCCAACGACGTAAACCTACGTCACTGGACCCCGCCCCCTCTCGGCGGCGCACGCAGCGGGAGTCGGGCCAGGGGAGGAGAGGGAGGAGAGGCCAGCCGCTCTTCCTCGATCGTTGGGAACAGAGTGAGGAACTCCGCCAGCTTGTGTAAACAAAGCGGGCGGATCTCCTCTGTGACAGGCAGGGACAGATTACAGGATTCAGCACAGCTGAACCTGCGATCTGTGTCTGTGTCACACAGTCCCCTCCCCCCACACATGTCAGTAAGCATGAGGCATACATTTAACCCCTTGATCACCAAAAGTGTTTACCCCTTCCCTGCCAGTGTCATTATTACAGTAACAGTGCATATTTATAGCACTGATTACTGTAGTAATGTCACTGGTCCCCCCAAAAGTGCAAAAAATGTCAGTTAGGGGTCTGATCTGTCCGCCACAATGTCGCAGTCCCGCAAAAAAAAAAAAATCGCAGATCGCCGCCATTACTAGTAAAAAAAAATAAAAATTACAAATCTTTCCCGTAGTTAGTAAACACAATAACTTTTGCGCAAATCAATCAAAATACGCTTATTGTGATTTTTTTTACCAAAAATATGTAACAGAAAACAAATTGGCAGGGTTGGGGTCGCTATTCTACTGAACTTAGCTGAACGAGGGATTTCTCTCTGTGGGAACAGGTCTGCAGAATTCACAGGAGTCATATCTAGCTGATTTTGGAAGGAGACATCCAAAAGTTATTAGTGATTACAGACTGGGGCGTGAGATCCCGGGGGGCCGTTATCCCTCTTGCATTAAAGTCAACTTTTAAAATAAAAAAAAAAGATGGAAAATGTGACCACTGCAGTGCTTTATAACAGTGTTCTCCAAGCTGTGGCCCCCTGGCCAGATGTAGACCTTTGCTCGCTTTTATCTGCCCAAGGAGCACTATTCCTCTCACTGACAATAATTGGAGCACTATTCCTCCCACTGACAATAATTGGAGCACTATTCCTCCCACTGACAATAATTGGAGCACTATTCCTCCCACTGACACAATAATGGGGCACTATTCCTCTTACTGACAATAATTGGAGCACTATTCCTCCCACTGACACAATAATGGGGCACTATTCCTCTCACTGGCACCAATGAGCAGGCACTATTCCTCCCACTGACACCAATGATGGGGCACTATTTATCCTACTGACACCAAACATTAGGCACCATTCCTCTCACTGACACCAGTGATGGGGCACTATTCCTCCCACTGACACCAATGATGGGGCACTATTCCTCTCACTGACACCAATGAGGGGGCACTATTCCTCCCACTGATACCAGTGATGGGACAATATTCCACCCACTGATACCAATGATGGGGCACTATTCCTCTCACTGACACCAATGATGGGGCACTATTTCTCCCACTGACACCAATGCTGGGGCACTATTCCTCTCACTGACACCAATGATGGGGTACTATTCCTCCCACTGACACCAATAAGGGGAGACTATTCCTCCCACTGACACCAATGATGGGGCACTATTCCTCCCACTGACACCAATGATGGGGCTATATTCCTCTTACTGACACCAATGATGGGGCTATATTCCTCTCACTTACACCAGTGATGGGGCACTATTCTCCCCACCGACATCAATGATGAGGCACTATTCCTCCCACTAACACCAGTGATGGGGCACTATTCCTCCCACTGACACCAATGATGGGCCACTATTCTTCCCACTGACACCAATGATGGGGCACTATTCCTCCCACTGACACCAATGATGGGGCACTATTCCTCTCACTGACACCAATGATGGGGCACTATTCCTCCCACTGACACCAATGATGGGGCACTATTCCTCCAACTAACACCAGTGATGGGGCACTATTTCTCCCACTAACACCAGTGATGGGACACTATTCCTCCCACTAACACCAGTGATGGGACACTATTCCTCCCACTAACACCAGTGATGGGACACTATTCCTCCCACTAACACCAGTGATGGGACACTATTGCTCCCACTAACACCAGTGATGGGGGCGGGGCACTATTCCTCCCACTGACACCAGTGATGGGGCACTATGTAACTGTAAGATGCCAAGCTATCCAGTAAAGTTACAGAAAGAAGGTATCCGTTGACTGCAGTGTATTGGATGCAAGCACTTGGTGACCACTGTGCTGCAGATACAGGTGGTCACTTAATAAATGAGCCCACAGGCATTTATAAAATAAAAAAAATAAAAAATAAATAAAAAAGCTTTTATAAAGCATAAAGATAACTATTTACGCAACTTTATTATTTGGAATTACATACACTTTAACATGTCAGCAAACAGATGGAAATGGTTAAACTGGCCATACGCTAGTAGAATTTGGTTGGCTTCAAGAACATTTGTTTGATTTTCTAATGATCAGCAGGGTCAAATCAATGATTATTTTTGACCGTAGTCAAAGAATCAGGATGGAAAATTTTTCTTAAATGAATTACTTTCCAATGATGAATTTTGTTTTCCTTTGGGGAACATTGTACAGATTATAATGCAAATCTCCTGTTTAATGCCTGGGATTTCATTCAAGTATCGGGTCTGGATGAAATTTTAAGGACTTTCAAATGAAATCGGTTGACTGACAGCAAGATCGAATGCTCTGATCTTTTAAAATTTCCATACGAACATTTAAATAAAATTTTACTGGTGTATGGCCAGCTTTGGGCCGAGCTCAGAACAATCCGTACTTACTTTGTCTCCTCCAGTCTGTACTTCATCTTTCTTCGACTGGTTGGAAAATAAAAAAAAAAAAAAAGGAACAACGTTAGACAATGAAGCAATTAAAGATGCAGCCAAGTCACTCGTCCTGTGATTTCCTGGCACACATGCAGTCAGATCTGTCCAGTCTGCTGTTCCTGCTGATTACGATTGGCTGGCTTCCTGAACTGTATCAGACACATCGGATGGCACATATTAAAAGGTGGCCATACACATTTGAATAAATGATCGATTTCTCTTCCAGTCGATCTCTTCTGGAATGATTGATCTATAATCAACAACTCATTTGATCAATACGTCACACATGGGGAAGTAAATTTTAACCACTTAAGCCCTGGAAGATTTTACTCCCTTCCTGACCAGGGCCTATTTTGCGATTCGGCACTGCGTGACTTTTAATGGACAATTGCGCGGTCGTGCGACACTGTACCAAAACGAATTTGGCGTCCTTTTTTTCCCACAAATAGAGCTTTCTTTTGGTGGTATTTGATCACCTGTGCGATTTTTTGATCATGCGCTATAAACAAAAAAAGAGCGTAAATTTTGCAAAAATAACAATATTTTTCACATTTTTTTATATGAAATTCCCCCCCAAAAAAATGTAAAAATCAAAGTTTTTTAACATTTTGGGCCAATTTTTTTTTACCATATTTTTGGTAAAAAAAAAAAAAAATCGCAAAAAACGTATTTTGATTGGTTTGCGCAAAAGTTATTGCGTTTACTAACAAAGGGAAAGATTTTTGTCATTTTTGTTTGTTTTTTTTTAAAGCGTAATGGCGGCGATCTGCGATTTTTTTTTGTGGGACTGCGACATTGCAGCGGACAAATCGGACCCTTGACTGACATTTTTGACAGTTTTGGGGTTACCAGTGACATTACTACAGTAATCAGGGCTATACATATGCACTGTTACTGTAAAAATGACACTGGCAGTGAAGGAGTTAACTTTATTGGAGAGGGAGGGGTTAAGTGTGTCCTAGGGGCGTGTTTCTAACTGTGATTGACTGTGGCTACTAGTGTAAGAACAGAGATCAACGGTCCTACATAGTAGAACCGTGTGATCTCCATTCTTACACAGGGGAGAATGACAGGCGGCTTGTTTACATCAGCCGCCTGCCTTTCTTCCGGTGTAACGGACGATCGCGAGTGACCAGCGGACATCGGGTCTACCGGGAACATGCGCGGGGGGGGTTCGTTGACCGCGCGGGAGCGTGCCTCCGGCGGCGTGCGCTCGCTCCCTAGAGCCTCACAGGCTAGCGACATAGCCCTACGACGCTCTGCCTGTGAGGGGCTGACCGCCGACGTAAATAGTAATGCGGCGGTCGGCAAGCGGTTAATTACTTAAGATTGGGGATTGGATGGAGGTATGGTTTGGGTAGGGTTCTGTGAACTTCAAAGAAGTCCAGATGACAAACCCAAACCCAATGGGAGCCATATTTGTCAAATTAAACTGCCATATTTTAGGCTCATTGCTATGAAAATAAATGCATGGGGGTGGTAGTGGGGGGGGGGGGTTGGGTTAAGGAGGGTGGGCACTGCCCTGCCCTGCCCTGCTCTGCTGGATAATTACCAGTGCAGAAGAGCCATTTTTAAAGAAATTGAAAGTGCATGGAGAGGGGTGGGCTGTATGATTTTTTTTTTTTTTTTTTAAAGAAAATTCAGTTTTGACCGGGAGCAGTGATTTATTTTTTTTTAAAAGCTCTGACATTTACAAAGAAAAATGGTTTTAAATTGCTGGTAAATGACATTTCCCTTTTGGCTTCTATTTAAAAAAAAAAAAAAAAGGCATACAGACCCCTCCAAAGGTCCCCCAAAATGCATAGCAGTTATGTATTTCGGGGGACATTTGGAGGGGTCTCTGCACTGTTTTTTTTTTTTAAAGAAGCTGGAAATCAAATTTGCTGACAATTTAAATTTAGTTCCGCCCCCCAGGAAAAAAAAATTAAAACTCAGCAGCTACAAATACTGCAGCTGTTGACTTTTAAATATTAGAACTCACCTGTCCAGGGTTTCAGCGGTGTTGACACCTGGAGCCGTTTTTTGTATCAGCTCTCGGGTGCTGCCACCATGGGCTTCCGCATGGGGGGGGGGGGGCAAGTGCCCCCCCCCCCCGGAATCTCAGCTTTCCCCCTTTAGAGCCCATTCAGACTAGCGCGACACGACTTTGGGGGGTGACTTGCAGAGACTTCACATAATGGAAGTCTATGCAAGTCGCTCCAGGTCGCCCCAAAGTAGTACAGGACTCTTTTTCTAAGTTGAAGCGACTTGTGTCGCTCCTATTAGAACGGGTCCTGTGCTACTCAATGGACCGCGACCGAGCGCGACTGGTCAGGCTGACAAGTCGCCTGACAAGTCGCGCTAGTCTGAATGGGCTCTTAAAGTGGTTGTTAAGCCACTTTAATTCTATCCTGTCTGGTCTGTTTAATAATCCTTTGTGCTCGTGCCCCTCTGTCAGTGTGTGTTTTAAAAAAATAAGCCGTTCTTTACCAGTTTTCAGAGTGCCGATCACCGCTCACGTGACCCGCCAGCTCTCTCCTCTCCCTGTCTGAAAGCTGCCTGCAGCGGGCGGGGCTGAGGATTTCCCGCTGATGTCAGTCGGGAGTAGGGGAGGAAGAGAGGCCAAGAGGAGGGGAGAGGCGGCGGGTCATGTGAGCGGCGATTAGCGCTCTAAAAACTGGTAAGCTGACAGCTGTCTGCAGGAGGCGGGGCTGAGGATCTCCCGTTGATGTCAGTCGGGAGGAGGGGAGGAAGAGAGTCTTAGAGGAGGGGAGAGGCGGCGGGTCATGTGAGCAGCGATTAGCACTCTGAAAACTGGTAAGCTGACAGCTGTCTGCAGGGGGTGGGGCTGAGGATTTCCCGCTGATGTCAGTCGGGAGGAGGGGGGGGAAGAAAGGCCAAGAGGAGGGGAGAGGCGGCGGGTCACCTGAGCGGCGATTAGCGCTCTAAAAACTGTTAAAAGCGGCTTATTTTTCACCTCTAAAAATAAATATTCACAAGTCGCGGCTTGCGCGGTGACTGACATCAGCAGCCGCGCAGACCACTGTCCTCGGTGCTCTCATTCCAGGAGAGGGGGAGCCTGGGGCAAGCAAATTGAGGAGATTTGAGGCCTCGTGCATAGAGGCTTGGCACGTGACGTCACAGCACGTACTGACGTCACGTTGCATGCATGCGCTGCCTGCACGAACCCAGAACAGAGAGGGTCAGCTTTGCTTTTGTGAAAGGACTCAAAATCGATTGGAAGAGAAGTTACGGCCATTTAATCGTTTTTGGATTCAATCTTTTTGAAAGAATCACACATTGATCAAATAACAAAACCAGAGAAAATAGCAGAACCCCCTGGGGGTGGGACTATAAGGGCAACCACACATCCAAAAACGTATATAAGTATACATTGATTTGTTCATGATAATAAGCATAACATGTTTCTCTCAACAATCAATTTAATAGCAAGTATAAAAACACATATGTAAAAACATTCACGGCTCATGCACAAAACACCCTACAGGTGATGGAACTTCCTTGCAAAAGAACCACTTCAGACCCGACGTGTTTCAGGTGCAAGCACACCTTTCATCAGGGCTATTGATTGGGAGGTTGTGTAGTTTCATACACTATTGCAGAATCTTAATTTTAGAGATATGCCATTGACAAGGGAATCGGTAGGCAAAAGAAGCCGTCCTGAGGTCCCTCCAGTCACATATATATGTTCTCATGTAAGTTGAATCTTATTAACCAGTTCTGGACCGGAAGGTTTTCCCCATTAATGACCAGGCCATTTTGTGTGATTGGGCACTGCGTTAATTTAACTGACAATTGCGTGATCGTGTGACGCTGTACCCAAATAAAATTGATGTTCTTTTTTTCCGACAAATAGAGCTTTCTTTATAACATTCCCCCCCCCCAAAAAAAATAAATGTAAAAATCTAAATTTTTCATCATTTTAGGCCAATTTGTATTCTGCTACACATTTTTGGTAAAAAAAAAAAAAATGGCAATAAGCGTATTTTGATTAGTTTGCACAAAAGTTATTGCATTTACTAACTACGGTAAAGATTTATGTAATTTTTTTTTTTACTAGTAATGGCAACGATCTGAGATTTTTAATGGGATTGCGACATTGCGGCGGACAGATCGGACCCCTAACTGACATGTTTGACACTTTTGGGGGGGACCAGTGACCTTACTACAGTAATCAGTGCTAAAAATATGCACGGTTACTGTAATAATGAAACTGGCAGGGAAGGGCTTAACCCAGGGGCGATCAAAGGGTTAAATGTAAGCCTATGGGGTGTGAAATGACCACAGAGAACTCTGATCCTATATTGAAGGATCACAGGCGCTCTGTGATCATTCCAGGGAGAAGAACGGTCAGCTGTGTTTACAACAGCAGACCATCCTTCTCTCTCACCATGGAGCGATCGTGGGTGCCCAGTGGAAATCGTGGCCGCCAGTCCATGGATCATCATCCCCGCTGCCTGGTGGGGGTGGGAGCGCGCCGCCGCGGTCGGCAAGTGGTTCTGTAGCTGAGGAGGCGCTCATTAATCAGATTCAACTTACATGAGAACATATTTATGAAATGAATGTATGAAACGACACAACCCTTACAATCAATACCCCTGATGAAAGGTGTGCTTGCACCTGAAACGCGTCGGCCTGAAGTGGTTCTTTTGCAACGATGTTCCATCACCTGCAGAATACTGTGCATAAGCTGTGAATGTTTTTACATATGTGTTGGTAACTTTGTATATTTGCTATTAAACTCTTCTGGACCACACGCCGCCTTTTTACTGCGGTAGTGCGGCTCTCCTGCGCAAACCGACATGGACCTACGTCAGTCGCACGCCTGCAGCTAGGGGGCGAGCGCGCACCGCCGGCGGTCCGCTCCCGCCCCCACTTGGCAGCGAGGAAGCCGATGCATGGGTCAGGTGGCTCTGATTGCAGCCTGACACCCGCGATCGCTCCCCGCTGAGAAAGAAGAACGGTCGCCTGTTGTAAAAACATTTGACCCTTCTTCTCCCTGGAATGATCACAGAGCCCCTGTGATCCTTCTATATAGGATCACAGGTCTCTATGATCATTTCAAAAGCCACACCCCCCCACAGTTAAAATCCCTCCCCTAGGCTCACATTTAACCCAATGATAACCCACAATGTTAACCCCTTCCCTGCCAGTGTTATTAGTACAGTAACAGTGCATATTTTTAGCACTGATTACTGTAGTAATGTCACTGGTCCCCCCAAAAGTGTCAAAAATGTCACTAAGGGGTCCGATCTGTCCGCCACAATGTCGCAGTCCCGCAAAAAATCGCAGAACACTTCCATTACTAGTAAAAAAAAACATAAAAAAAACAAAAATGACATAAATCTTTCCCGTAGTTAGTAGACGCGATAACTTTTGCGCAAACCAATCAAAATACGCTTACTGCGATTTTTTTTTACCAAAAATATGTAGCAGAAAACAAATTGGCCTAAAATGTTAGAAAATTTCGATTTTTACATTTTTGAAAATGTTATATATAGCAGAATGTGAAAAATATTGATTTTTTTCAGAATTGTCGCTCTTTTTTTGTTTATAGCACAAAAAATAAAAATCGCACAGGTGATCAAATACCACCAAAAGAAAGCTCTGTTTGTGGGAAAAAAAGGACATCAATTTTATTTGGGTACAGCGTCGCACGACCGCGCAATTGTCCATTAAAATAACGCAGTGCCGAATCACAAAATACGGCCTGGTCATTAAGGGGGGAAATCTTCAGATCCAAAAGTGGTTAAATTGATTGTTGAGAGAAACATGTTATGCTTATTATCATGATCAAATAAACGTATACTTTTATACTTTTTTTTGGATGTGTGGTTGCCCTTATCGTCCCACCCCCCCCCCCCCCCCAGGGGGTTCTGCTATTTTCGACGTGTCTATTGGGACGATGGCCACCAGCATCCTGAATTCTAAATAGTTCAAAACCAAACAACAAAATAAAAAAATAAAAAAACAAAACATAAAAAAAAATATAAACATAAATCATAAAATAAACATATACTTTTATACGTTTTTGGATGTGTGGTTGCCCTTATAGTCCCACCCCCAGGGGGTTCTGCTATTTTCTACGTATATATTGGGACGATGGCCACCAGCATCCTGAATTCTGAATAGTTCAAAACCAAACAACAAAATAAAAAAAATCAAACAAAACAAAAAAAAAATCAACAAAATCACAAAAATCAAATCATATGGCCATAAAGAGCATCAAAAAGTAACAAATCAGCATTTCTTAGGATCAGATCACAGGCTGCAATAATGTTTCAGTTTTTAGTAAATGTTAACAGTAACAATGATATAGAAACATGTACAATGTAAACAAACAATGAAACTTTGTTACACTTTTTTTAATGTTAGAAGACATGCTCAGAGGAGACAATGAGGGACATTTTTAGTGAGATGTTCCGGGTTATTCCACATCCACAAAATCATTTTACCCTTCAAAGGAAATGTGGCTACAGATTGATAGGAACCAGATGAATGTATGGGTGATCCTCATGGAGGGTCAGATCACATCTATTTCACTACATTCAGGATATTGCTGGTACAGGAAAACCTTGTTATTTCATTTGTGAAAATACAGAGAACACCATAAACATTCCACAATTAACATTTATACACACTGCCCGTGTTCTGCCACACCAACGTCTAATTATTTGTCATGCGATTTGACAGTTTAAAGTCGCACCCCGTTTCCGGCAATGGAACTGTTCATATTGTTGTGACTCAAGTCGCAGCGACTTTGAAAAAGGTTCCCGGGCTGCTTTTTTGTTGCGATTTCATTGCGACTGGCATTGACTTCTGTTAAATGAACGCGCAAGGCACAATGCAATCAGGGATCCAAATCGCAGTGATCTGTGGCTTTGAAAGCACGCTGAAGTAGCGCAATTTCAAAGCAGCACTGGTGCGAGCCAGGGCTAAAACCACTTGAAGACCAGGCCTATTCTGACACTTTTTTTTTACAAGTAAAAATCTGCATTTTTTTTTTGCAAAAAAAACATTCTATATATATATATATATATATATATATATATATATATATATATATATATATTTATATTTATTTATTTATTTTGGCAGAGGCCCTAGAGAAGAAAATGATGGTCCTGCAATTTTTTATGTCATGGTATTTGCACAGTGGTTTTTCGAACGCAATGACCTCCTAGACCAGGGATCCTCAAACTATGGCCCTCCAGCTGTTGTGGAACTACACATCCCATGAGGCATTGTAAAACCCTGACATTCACAGACATGACAAGGCATGATGGGAATTGTAGTTCCTGAACAACTTGATGGCCATAGTTTGAAGACCCCTGTCCTGACTCCTAGACCATAGAGATGGCCAGAGACCATCCAATCCCCGGTCAGCTCTACGATAACCTAGCAGCACCGCAGGATCATATACTGGGCTCCCCAATCAAACGGGAAAGACTGGAGAGGCGCCGGTGGGCGGTGGGAGGGGGGAGAATGTCCCCACCCACTGCCTGTGAAAGCAACTCAGCAGCTAATTAGTTGTTAGAATTCCTTTTAGATAAAAGAGCATTGACGCCTGAACAAAAAAAATATTGGGGTCATGGCATACAGCTGCAACCATAACCTCGGTATAGCCACTTGAACCCAGTCATGTACATGTATGTGATTTGGTGGCAAGTGGTTAACCACTTGCCGACCGCCGCCTGACTATATATGGCGGCGGTCAGCCCCTCCCAGGCAAAGTGACGTACCAGTACGTCACTAGCCTGGGAGCCAATAGGGGCGAGCGCGCGCCGCCGGAGGCGCGCTCCCGCCCCCGCTCGTACCCTAAGAAGCCCGCACGTGTGACCGGCGGACCCGATGTCGCGATCGTCGGGTGGAGAGGGAGAAAGGCAGGCGGCTAATGTAAACAAAGCCGCCTGTCACTCTCCCCTGTGTAAAAGCACAGATCATACGGTCCTGCTATGTAGGACCGTTGATCTGTGCTGTTACACACACACAGCCACATCCAATCACAGTTATAAACACGCCCCTAGGGACAAATTTAACCCCTCCCTCTCCAATAAAGTTAACCCCTTCCCTCCAAGTGTCATTTTTACAGTAACAATGCATATTTATAGCACTGATTACTGTAGTAATGTCACTGGTACCCCCAAAAGTGTCAAAAATGTCAGTCAAGGGTCCGATCTGTCCGCCGCAGCTCAGACCAAGAGCTGTCTTTTTACATCTTGTGCACTCCAAGCACATCGGCCACCCAGCGCTGCATACGTGCAACATGTGGGCATTAAAGCCACCGCACATACACTTTATTGCCAAAAGTAAAAAATAAATACATGATACAAATTGTCTTATTTGTATCCTGTGCTGGTTTTGTAAACACCCAACACATACACTATATTACCAAAAGTATTGGGACGCCTGCCTTTACACGCACATGAACTTTAATGACATCCCAGTCTTAGTCCATAGGGTTCAATATTGAGTTGGCCCACCCTTTGCAGCTATAACAGCTTCAACTCTTCTGGGAAGGCTGTCCACAAGGTTAAGGAGTGTGTCTATGGGAATGTTTGACCATTCTTCCAGAAGCACATTTGTGAGGTCAGGCACTGATGTTGGAGAGAAGGCCTGGCTCACAGTCTCCACTCTTATTCATCCCAAAGGTGTTCTATCGGGTTGAGGTCAGGCCAGTCAAGTTCCTCCACCCCAAACTCGCTCATCCGTGTCTTTATGGACCTTGCTTTGTGCACTGGTCCAAATCATTTGGTGGAGGGGGGATTATGGTGTGGGGTTGTTTTTCAGGGGTTGGGCTTGGCCCCTTAGTTCCAGTGAAGGGAACTCTTAAGCTGTCAGCATACCAAGACATTTTAGACAATTTCATGCTCCCAACTTTGTGGGAACAGTTTGGGGATGGCCCCTTCCTGTTCCAACATGACTGCGCACCAGTGCACAAAGCAAGGTCCATAAAGACATGGAGGAGCGAGTTTGGGGTGGAGGAACTTGACTGGCCTGCACAGAGTCCTGACCTCAGCCCGATAGAACACCTTTGGGATGAATTAGATCGTAGACTGCGAGCCAGGCCTTCGCGTCCAAAATCAGTGCCTGACCTCACAAATGCCCTTCTGGAAGAATGGTCAAACATTCCCATAGACACACTCCTAAACCTTGTGGACGGCCTTCCCAGAAGAGTTGAAGCTGTTATAGCTGCAAAGGGTGGGCCAACTCAATATTGAACCCTACGGACTAAGACTGGGATTCCATTAAAGTTCATGTGCGTGTAAAGGCAGGCGTCCCAATACTTTTGGCAATATAATGTATGTGTTGGGTGGTTGTGAAGGTGTTAAAGAACTTGATTACAAAACCAGCACAGGATAAAAATAAGACAATTTGTATCATTGTTTTTTAAACTATGTGCTGTTGTATCATTTTGTTACATATTTTCCAAAATCTTTGTTACATGTTATACACAATACTGTATCTTTTGTAGCAAAAATCCCATCACTGAGCAAAAGTAGAGATCCCGGTTATTACAGGACCTGTTCATCATAGATTTATTTCTTGTATTTATAGAACATAGTCATTATTGTCCTATTTCTAATGTACGAGGGTTCTTCAAAACGTTTCTGCCCTTTTTAAAAAATATTTAACAGAGTTAAAAAAAAAAGTGCAGAAAGTTTTTGAAGAACCTTTGTATATCTGTCTTGTACCTGGGTGTCCTTGAACTGGGAGGTTCGCTGTTTTGTAGCTTGCAGCCTTGTCTGTTGTGCCACAAAGAAGCTCTGGAGTTTTGGCAGTGATTTTCCAGCCTGATGCTGTACTATTGGACTCACTAGCTCCACCTGCTGCCAGCTGCGAACAATGTACAATTTAACCAGCTGCGAACAATGTACAATTTATCCAGCATTTAAATAGCAGCACTTCCTGTTCCTCAATGCCTATTTGTTTGGAATATCTTCCTGGGTGTGTTGTTTGCTCTTTTACTGACTAGCGTGTATGAACTTTTGCCTGTATTCTTGACCCCTCTTCAGCTTGCCGAATCTGTACTTCACCGCCAGCTTGTGTATGACTTCTGCCTGCCTGACCATTCTTTGGATTACGTTTGGATACCACTTTGCCCGATCTGTTGCCGGCCTGATCTCTGACTACGTTTTTGCCTGAATCCTCAGCACTCAAGCTCCACTTCGGACTTTACCTAACAGGTACCTAACAATATCTCAGTCACTCCTAGACCATCACAGGACAGCACTGACGGACTGTAGGACTGGAATGATACAAACATCTAGAAATCAACGTACATGGGAAAATTCCCCAAATCCTAACATCCTATCTGCTACAATGTTTCCAGCAAATTCATGACATCATTTAGCAGGTTAGGACTGGGCTAGGAGGCAGGGGGGCAATTCCCCCCAGGCCACTCTGATGCCCCCTAAAAAGGCTGCACTGCTTCTGCCACAGACATGCCTAAAGGATTCCTGGTGAAGAGAAGTAAAAAGTCTCTGCCGCTGACCTACTGAGTGCGGGATGAAGACAAGGACAGAGCGCAGGCCTCCCAAGCCCCCCTCCCCCCCCCCCCCAGCGTGGATGGTGTAACCTGTGCCTGAGCAGAGGCCAGTTCCATGCCCCACTGGAGACTCTTCTCTCCCATCCAGCCCAGATCGAGCTGTCCCAGCTCCCCCCAACCGCCCCCTGCTGGCTAGGTCGGGAACCTAGATTCAGGCGGTAAGTGGAAAGTATATAAAAGTTTTGGTGCAAAGCACCAGTTCCCTGCGCTCAGAGAGGTGTAGTCTCTTGTCCACCTTATGAGGATCTTGCAGCTGTTTCTGGAGCTGTGGACACGACAACCCAGGAAAAATGCTGTGGCCTTGCTGCCCCTTAAACGACCAGGGTAGTCTGGAAACACTGTGAACAACAAACACAGGGGTGCACCGGCCTAGTGCATTATCCTTTGGAAGGTTTATTTAAAAAGAAAAAGATTAAAAATACTCACAAACGAGTTCTTGATAAAAGCATAACACATAAGGAACGCAGTCCTCAGCAAAGGGATCCGAGGGTGAGTCGTCCCCTGAATTAGTGAAGGCTAACGCGTTTCAAGGCTTAGCCTCTTCCTCAGAGCCTACAAATGCATGTCTGGGCCCTTACTTAAATAGTATACAATGACTATTAGAACAAGACACAGATTAGGGTTGGGCCCTCCTCCTGTAGGGCGTGTGCATGAGGCGCCCACCCACATCATCAGTGGGCAATGTTGAAGTCACATGCACTGTAGAGGGCGCCAACCCCAAAAGAGGTAAATATATGGCTGCATTCATCTTCATTTATCAAAAAAGCTAGTAGCACCATCTACATCTTTGTCTATTCAAACCTGTTGTACTACACTTCGAATAGTATTATATTATTATGTATCCTCTGATCAATATATTTACCTCGCGTTCCTTATGTGTTATGATTTTATCAAGAACTCGCTTGTGAGTATTTTCTGGCTGAAAGTTGCCAGTCTGCCCCTGTCATTTAGGCACATCTGAGATGTGTCAGGCAAAGCTGTAAGCCAAAGCAGAAATCACTTTTACTTTCTTATTTTACACTACACTCAAGCATCGCGATTTTCTGGATCCCATGTGATGTGGTGAAGGGTCCAAGTCTCTTCCCCGTTTTTCTCTCTCCCCCCCCCCCCCTTTATACTCACCTCTTGGTCAAACCCACACCTGTCCATCAGCGGTGTTGGGGAAGGGGAGGATACTCTGTGGAAGTCCCTTGGAGTCATTCCGGTTATGTGATTCTACATGTGGAGCTGACCAATCAAAGATTTTAAAACAGAGGCGACTTTATGTTTGAAATTGTGACGTGATATCTGGTATGTACATCTAAGGAATATATTTAAAAGGGAAAATAAATAATTTTCCTTTCACATGAAATAAATTGTAATCAATTGATATATTGTAAATAAATATGTCTCTTTGTTATAGAACATAATTACTTGGAACTATGGTCTAAAGACCCTGAGGAAGATTTATTTGAAACGCGTAGGGTCTTCAGAACCAGACCTACAGTTTCCTCCAGTTCATCGTCACACTCCTATTTTGCAACCATATCTAGTCGCCAATTTTTATCAACTTTTCTTTTTCTTTGAAATATGTAATTCTTATGTATCATTTGTAATATTTTTCTTCATGTTTAATAAATTTTGAAAATATTAATATATAAGTTGGCATCCGTCATAGTCCCACTAGGGGGGGTTTTCCTCTTGTATGTCTACTTTTCAGTAAAGGGACGAGGGTTACCCAACTCTTCTTTCTCCTCTTCATATACCCAGCTCCCACACCCATTTTTCTCTTATTTTACACTAGCGAGTAGTGAGGAGTTGAAAAACATTATGATGCTTTATGTATAAACATCCAACTCTGTAAAACGGTAGGGATGGGCAAAATTGGGACTTAGTCCAAATTTTGCCATTAGGTGAAATGCATTTATTTAAATGTATTAATTTTCAAAGCAAACTCCCCCATATTTCCTGTCTTTATGCTTTGTTTTGTTGAGAAATCACTTTGAAAATCAACCCCCTGGCACTTTTGGCCGTGGCCATCTTGAGTAAGGGCAAATGATTCATGTAGCATTTACTTCTTTGAATCCATCCGCCCTTCGCTAAAGTAGTTTCAATTGATCAAAAAAATACACAAAAAGGATAAAATATTACAACAGGGATGCATATTAGTTAGTATGTTGGTTGACATACATGGCGTCTCTTGTTAGCATATTAGTAGCATGTATTGATGGATGAGTAGATGACCTTAGATGGTTTGGTAGATGGACACAGATACCCTCTATCACCGATGGCAGCTTCAGGCGGTTCAACCAACTGGAACCTAAAAACAGTTTTACGTTGGAGAAGTTGCCATGCGGTGACAGTCAGGCTCTCTGGAAGATCTCCACATATACAAACCTTCGGCCTAAACAATCTCCCCAATGTGCTGCTCTTGGAGCTCTCGGCCTTCTTCTGAGCCCTCATCTCCGCCTCTGAGGCTTGCAGAGTGGCTGCCTTTGCTTTGTCCTTCTTTGAAGATGATTTGCGCAGTCCGCCATTTTCCTTTTTCTTCTGCTCAGATGGGGAAAAATAAATAAAAGATTGCTGTGAATCCTGTTTGTCTGATCAGTTTCTGGGGGGGGGGGGGGTTATAAAAAAAAAACCTGATCAAAGGGATACTATGAACCGGAGATGTAGCCAATCAACAAGGGAGACAACTTTGGGGACATCAGGGGTCACCTATAACTGCCTTCATCATAGATCATATTTAGGTTACAATGGAACTCGAGCCAAAACTATATAGCTTTAGATGAAGCAGGATCAGCTTAGATCCCTTATCTGGTTGTTTATTGGTCTGTGTCCTTGTTTGGACAATTTCCCATTGCTTCCTGCCCCGGTGACCACACAGGTAGGGAGAGGAACCTTCTCATTTGGGACATAGTTGTCCCTAAAAACCTGAAAGGGGATTTAACCCTTCCCTGCCCTTTTAAAAATATGTATGTCTTAAAGAAATCCCCCTAACTTTCTGCCTAGGTGACCTCACTAGAAGTTAACTCTGCTTGGTTATCTACAGTGGTCTATGAAATGTTTGCATTCTGTGTCAGCTTGCATGACATAGCAAATGTTTCAATGGTTTCCAATGGATACTGTAGAAGCCTATATACAACAGGAAAAAAAAGCTAGTAGAAATTCTACAGAAAACTTTGCAGTCCAGTCTGACACAACAATTGAAAGGAAGGATAATATAACATGTTGAGATACACAGGTGATACAATGTCCCATGTTGGGGAATACAGGTGATATAATGTCCCATGTTGTGGAATACAGGTGATACAATGTCCAATGTTGGGGAATACAGGTGATACAATGCCCCATGTTGTGGAATACAGGTGATACAATGTACCATGTTGGGGAATACAAGTGATACAATGTCCCATGCTGGGGAATACCGGTGATACAATGTACCATGTTGGAGAATATAGGTGATACAATGTCCCATGTTGTGGAATACAGGTGAAAAGATGTCCCATGTTGTGGAATAGAGGTATTACAATGTCCCATGTTGAGGAATACAGGTGGTACAATGTCCAATGTTGGGGAATACAGGTGATACAATGTCCCATGTTGAGGAATACAGGTCATACAATGTACCATGTTGGGGAATACAAGTGATACAATGTCCCATGCTGGGGAATACCGGTGATACAATGTACCATGTTGGAGAATATAGGTGATACAATGTCCCATGTTGTGGAATACAGGTGAAAAGATGTCCCATGTTGTGGAATAGAGGTATTACAATGTCCCATGTTGAGGAATACAGGTGGTACAATGTCCCATGTTGGGGAATACAGGTGATATAATGTCCCGTGTTGGGGAATAAAAGTGATACAATGTCCAATGTTGGGGAATACTGGAGATTCTATGTCCCGTGTTGGGGAATACAGGTGATACATTGTCCCATGTTGGGGAATACAGGTGATACAATGTCCTATGTTGTGGAATACAGGTGATATAATGTCCCATGTTGTGGAATACAGTTGATACAATGTTCCATTCTAAGGAAAACTGGTGATAAAATGTCCGATGTTGGGGAATACTGGTGATACAATGTACCATGTTGGGGAAAACAGGTGATACAATGTCCCGTGTTGGGGAATACAGTTGATACAATGTTCCATGCTAAGGAAAACTGGTGATACAATGTCCCATGTTGGGGAATACAGGTGGTACAATGTCCCATGTTGGGGAATACAGGTGATACAATGTCCCATGTTGGGGAATAAAGGTGATACAATGTCCCATGTTGGGGAATAAAGGTGATACAATGTCCCATGTTGGGGAATAAAGGTGATACAATGTCCAATGTTGGGGAATACAGGTGGTACAATGTCCCATGTTGGGGAATACAGGTGGTACAATGTCCCATGTTGGGGAATACAGGTGATACAATGTCCCATGTTGGGGAATAAAGGTGATACAATGTCCCATGTTGGGGAATACTGGTGATACAATGTCCCATGTTGGGGAATACAGGTGATACAATGTCCCATGTTGGGGAATAAAGGTGATACAATGTCCAATGTTGGGGAATACAGGTGGTACAATGTCCCATGTTGGGGAATACAGGTGGTACAATGTCCCATGTTGGGGAATACAGGTGATACAATGTCCCATGTTGGGGAATAAAGGTGATACAATGTCCCATGTTGGGGAATAAAGGTGATACAATGTCCCATGTTGGGGAATAAAGGTGATACAATGTCCAATGTTGGGGAATACAGGTGGTACAATGTCCCATGTTGGGGAATACAGGTGGTACAATGTCCCATGTTGGGGAATACAGGTGGTACAATGTCCCATGTTGGGGAATACAGGTGATACAATGTCCCATGTTGGGGAATAAAGGTGATACAATGTCCCATGTTGGGGAATAAAGGTGATACAATGTCCAATGTTGGGGAATACAGGTGGTACAATGTCCCATGTTGGGGAATACAGGTGGTACAATGTCCCATGTTGGGGAATACAGGTGGTACAATGTCCCATGTTGGGGAATACAGGTGATACAATGTCCCATGTTGGGGAATAAAGGTGATACAATGTCCCATGTTGGGGAATAAAGGTGATACAATGTCCAATGTTGGGGAATACAGGTGGTACAATGTCCCATGTTGGGGAATACAGGTGGTACAATGTCCCATGTTGGGGAATACAGGTGATACAATGTCCAATGTTGGGGAATACAGGTGATACAATGCCCCATGTTGGGGAATACAGGTGATACAATGTACCATGTTGGCGAATAAAGGTGATACAATGCCCCATGTTGGGGAATACAGGTGATACAATGTACCATGTTGGCGAATAAAGGTGATACAATGCCCCATGTTGGGGAATACAGGTGATACAATGTACCATGTTGGCGAATAAAGGTGATACAATGCCCCATGTTGGGGAATACAGGTGATACAATGTCCCATGTTGGGGAATAAAGGTGATACAATGTCCCATGTTGGGGAATACAGGTGGTACAATGTCCCATGTTGGGGAATACAGGTGGTACAATGTCCCATGTTGGGGAATACAGGTGATACAATGTCCCATGTTGGGGAATAAAGGTGATACAATGTCCAATGTTGGGGAATACAGGTGATACAATGCCCCATGTTGGGGAATACAGGTCATACAATGCCCCATGTTGGGGAATACAGGTGATATAATGTCCCATGTTGGGGAATACAGGTGATACAATGTACCATGTTGGCGAATAAAGGTGATACAATGCCCCATGTTGGGGAATACAGGTGATACAATGTCCCATGTTGGGGAATAAAGGTGATACAATGTCCAATGTTGGGGAATACATGTGATTTTGCCCGGGTCAGCGTTCATCTTGACTGATGTTGGATCTACTTTGGAGGACATTTTTTTTTTTGGGGAAGGGGGCTTTTAATAAACAACTTGTCAAAAACTGTGTTTGTGTTTCTATTTACTTTTGACATTTGTTTTTGGTGAATGAGTATGGGTACCCCCTACTCACACACAAGGGAGCTTGGATTTGCAGCCCCCCTTGTTAAAGGGGGCTTCCAGATTTCAATAAGCCCTCCACCCCCCCCATGTGGCCTGACGGATAAGGGTCTGGTATAGATTGGGGGGGGGGGGGAGGACTGCACGCCATTTTTTTTTAAAATGTGGCAAGGTGTCCCCCTTAAAATCCATACCAGACCCAAAAGCCTGGTATCAATCAGGGAGGGACCCCAAAATACAAAATTTTCTTACATTCTATTTTGTTTACATTCTGCTGTCAGTAGGGAATCCCGCTGACAGCAGATGAGTCATGGTTGTTAAGGAGGAGGCGGTGGAGGCTTGCTCCTCAACAACCAGCTATTATTCACAATGAATTCAGATCTGTCTAAAATTAGAATAAAGACTTATTGAAACTTTTTAAAACTTTTCGAATCCCCGCGGTTTAACAAATACAAAATGAATCCTGAAAACTAAACGGAAACTAATAAACAAAATTTCTACCTAACGAATGCACCTGAAACGAAAACAAAGTTTTCTGGCACGCACGTGTCTAGTCCTATGTTCAGGAACACGTGATATGAAGATCAGGATACAAGTGAAGTAAATGCGGGTGATTTGCTGTCATCCTCGACTTTCCTCTGTACTGCTGCCAGCTCAGCTGATCCATGAAGGATGGATTGCTGGGGACACACCTGCATCTTAACCAATCAGCTGAGCCGACTGGTAGAACATAAGATGAAGAAGAGGATACACCATCAGATCATACCCACTGCCCATACCTATCCAAAGCTGTCCTTCCCGACAAACTTTAAGGGTAACTCCACTTTCTTAGAAAAAAAAAAGCAAAAAAAATAAAAATAAAAATAAAATAAAATAACAAATACATATAATAATATAGCGTATACAATTGTGGCACAAATCATTTTCCTGTCATTTTCCAATCTGCAGCTCTGTCATTTCCTGTAATATGCGACATGGCCGCCTGGAGGCATTCTAGACATAGATGGTATACAGAACGCCCCCCCGGAAATGTCATTTCCTGCTTGTGTGATTGGCTCACTGATTTTCCTCTGCTAGAGGTCTGCTCTAAGATATGTTAGATTTTAGGCATCTCCTGCAAGAGAAATAACATTTTTGATGAGATATAGTGAAGGAAAAAAGTATTTGACCCCTGCTGATTTTGTACGTTTGCCCACTAACAAAGAAATGATCAGTCTGTAATTTTAATGGTCGGTTTATTTTACCAGTGAGAGACAGAATAACAACAAACATATCCAGAAAAACCCATTTCAAAAAAGTTATAAATTGATTTGCATTTTTTTGAGTGAAATAAGTATTTGATCCCTTCACAAAACATTACTTAGTATCCTTGTTGGTAAGCACAGAGGTCGGACGTTTCTTGTAGTTGGCCACCAGGTTTGCACACATCTCAGGAGGGATTTTGTCCCAATCCTCTTTGCAGATCCTCTCCAAGTCATTAAGGTTTTGAGGCTGACATTTGGTAACTCGAACCTTCAGTTCCTTCCACATATTTTCTATGGGATTAAGGTCTTGAGACTGGCTAGACCACTCCAGGACTTTAATGCTCTTCTTGAGCCACTCCTTTGTTGACTTGGCTGTGTGTTTTGGGTCATTGTCATGCTGGAATACCCATCCATGACCCATTTTCAATGCCCTGGCTGAGGGAAGGAGGTTCTCACTCAAGATTTGATGGTACATGGCCCGCCCTTCATCCCTTTGATGCGGTGAAGTTGTCCTGTCCCCTTAGCAGAAAAGCACCCCCAAAGTATAATGTTTCCACCTCCATGTTTGATGGTGGGGACGGTGTTCTTGGGGTCATAGGCAGCATTTCACCTACTCCAAACACAACAAGTTAAGTTGATGCCAAAGAGCTTGATTTTGGTCTCATCTGACGTTCACCCAGTTCTCCTCTGAATCATCCAGATGTTCATAAGAGAACTTCAGATGGGCCTGTACATGTGCTTTCCTGAGCAGGGGGACCTTTGCGGACGCTGCAGTATTTCAGACCTTCATGGTGTAGTATGTTACCAATTGATTTCTTGGTGACTATGGTCCCAGCTGCTTTGGGATCATTGACAAGATTCTCCAATGTAGTTCTGGGCTAATTCCTCATCGTTCTCATGAGCATTGAAACTCCATGAGGTGAGATCTTCCATGGAGCCCCAGAATGGAATAATCGCACCAACTGTTGTCACCCCCTCACCAAGCTGCTTGGCGATGGTCTTGTAGCCCATTCCAGCCTTGTGTAGGGCTACAATCTTGTCCCTGAGATCCTTGGACAGCTCTTTGGTCTTGGCCAAGTTGAGATGATGCCATAGAGCTTGATTTCAGTCTCATCTGATCACAACACTTTCACCAAATCCCTCCTCTCAATCATTCAGATGTTCGTTAGAGAACTTCAGATGGGCCTTTACATGTGCTTTCTTGATCAGGGGGACCCTGCTGTCACTGCAGGATTTCAGTGCTTTATGGCATAGTGTGTTACCAGTTGTTTTCTTGGTGACTATGGTCCCAGCTGCCTTGAGATCATTGACAAGATTCTCCCTTGTCGTTCTCGGCTGATTCTTCACCGTTCTCATGATCATTGAAACTCCACGAGGTGAGATCTTGCATGGAGCCCCAGACCGAGGGAGATTGGCAGTTATTTTGTGTTTCTTCCATTTGCGAATAATTGCACCAACTGTTGTCACCCTCTTACCAAGCTGCTTGGCGATGTTCTTGTAGCCCATTCCAGTCTTGTGTAGGTCTACAATCTTGTCCCTGACATCCTTGGACAGCTCTTTGGTCTTGGCCATGGTGGAGAGATTGGAATGTGATTGATTGATTGCTTCTGTAGAAAGGTGTATTTTATACAGGTAACAAGCTGAGATTAGGAGAACTCCTTTTAAGAGAGTGCTCCTAATCTCAGCTCGTCACCTGTATAGAAGACACCTGGGAGCCAGAAATCTTGCTGATTGATAGGGGATCAAATACTTATTTCACTCATTAAAATGCAAATCAATTTATAACTTTTTTAAATGCACTTTCTGGATATTTTTGTTGTTATTCTGTCTCTCACTGTTAAAATAAACCGACCATTAAAATTATAGACTGATCATTTCTTTGTCAGTGGGCAAACGTACAAAACCAACAGGGGATCAAATACTTTTTTCCCTCACTGTCATGGGCATCCGCAGAACTTTTTTCAGGGGGGGGGGGGGGGCATCATATTAAGGTCACCCATGCTCTGCCCCTTTTCACCCCCATAGATCCCCCCTTTAGAGCAGACCAGGCAGGGTCCCCCATAGATGCTATATATATATATATATTTATTTATTTATAAATCCAACATGACCCCCTTTGGAGCAGGCCAGGATCCACATAGATCCCGCTATAGAGCAGGCCAGGCCAGGGTCCCTCATAGATCCCTTTAGAGCAGGGTCCCCATAGATCCCCTTTAGAGCAGGCTAGGCCAGGGCCCCCCATAGATCCTCTTTAGAGCAGGGTCCCCATAGATTCCCCTCGTAGGCCAAGAAATTTCAAGGGGGGCACTTGCCCCCCCCCCCCCGCCTCCCCTTACAGATGCCCATGCTCAATGTACTCCCAATAGGAAATCATATCTAAAGGCTTGCAGACCATGCCACTTTCCTCATTAGAGCCCTGCAGGTGCAGCAGCTGATTGATAATTATGAAACCACTCCAATTCAGATTCACTTTCTACATGGACACAGATAAACAAACTGTAATTTCTTCAGAATAACAAAAGGTAGGAATCTGCAACAAAGTTTGTTAAAATCCCTGCAATGTACAGAGATCACCCAGAGGGGGAGTGTTTTTTTTTTTCCTCAACAAAAGTGGAGTTACCCTTTAAAATCAGCTTTTATTTAGAAAAATGGACATAACAACTAAAATAGTAATCATTTTATGTTATTGGGATCTAAGTAATAGATTTCTCTTCCTTGCAAACAACACAACAGTACTCTGGACAGGACCTCTCAGGGGTCCCATCCCCCTGCTCATGTAATTTGCTTATAGCTTTTCGCACTTCTCTTGAAGCAAGATATCCGGTATCTCCAGCAATCCAGGGGGCATTTTTTTCTTATCTTGTCATTTGATTTCTGAGGAAGATACTGTAATGCCTTGCTTCGGTATCTGCAGAACCAAAGCAGGTAAGAATCTGCAATAACGTTTGCTAAGATCTTTGCTGTGTTGGTAATTGATCTGGAGAGGATTTGTTTCTTTTTTTTTTTTTTCAAGAGGAAATAGAGTGAGTGTACCATAAAAGCATTTTATTACCATATGACACAATGGGGGGGGGGGGGGGGGGGGTAATAAAGGGGAAGCGCCCTGTATGAGGTTTGCCACCACCGGATGAGTACCTGTCTCTCGGTAAAGCCAGGAGATTTTCTATCTTGCAGACTTGGCTGTCTGCAGCCACTCCTGCACAAACAGCGTCCAGGCTCGCCTCGCTCACAATCATGGGAAAACAAACACAACTCGGCCAGCCGGATTTACCAGTGACGGATGTAGGAAAGATTGAAGATTCGAAGCCCGGGCACTGCCAGCTATTGAAGCCGCCCCATAGTCCAAAAAATAGCCCCAAAACAAATAAATAAATTACCACTTTAATAAAGTTTAGAAATATAGAAAACAAGTGACACCCCCTAGCAACTTATTCTGGAATCAGGCTGCAGGGGGGATCACATGACCAAATCCACCAGCAGAGATGGGTGGTGGCCTAGGCACCAGTCATGTGATCCAGCTCCAGCGTTTTCGGATACATTTATTGATTCGAACCATTTTACCTATTTTTGGAACCTCTTCATATTTAGCTGCACCAGTTAACTTGGCTTTAACTTGACATATGTAGGACAAAAAAAATTTGTTTCGTTTCTATTCGATATTCACATAAATTTGTTTAGTTAGATTTGTTGAATTTGTTTTCGGAATTAGTTTAGTTTATTTAAATTCAAATCTAAATTTCATTTGAATTGCAGCCGAATCAAATTCCATTCAAAATCAAATGTATTCTATTCGAAATTTTTAAAGATGGTTATATTATTTCTATTCCATTCCATTCAAATGTTTTTTTTTCTATTCTATTCTTTTAATTTCTATTCTATTTGAATTCAAATTTATTCTATTCAAGATTAAAATTTCGGAAAACGGTTATATTCTATTTTATTCATTTCTATTGTTTATTCTATTATTTTCTAATACAATTTTTTGTTTTTTATTTTTTTCTAATCCATTTTATTCTATTCTTTTATTTTCCATTCTATTTTGTTCTGTTTTACTCTATTTTTTATTTTCTATTCTATTATTTTATTTTTTTATTCTATTCTATTTTGGTAAATTATTTTATTTTCTATACTATTTTGTTCTGTTTTACTCTAGTCTTTTTTCTATTATATTTTATTCTACATTCTATTATTTTCTATTCTATTTTATATTATTTTTTTTTTGTTCGGTTTTACTCTATTCTTTTATTTTCTATTCTTTTCTATTCTATACGAACTCAAATTTACCCTATTCAAAATTCGAATTTCAGAAAATGGTTATATTGTTATATTCTTTTTTATTCTTTTCTATTGTTTATTCTATTCTATTATTTTCTATTCTATTATTTTATTCTCTATTCTATTATTTTCTAATTTATTTTATTCTATTCTTTTATTTACTATTTTATTTTGTTCTGTTTTACTTTATTCTTTTATTTTCTATTCTATTATTTTATTTTCTGTTCTTTTCTATTCTATTTTATTCTATGCTTTTTTTTTCTATTCTATTATCTTATTTTCTATTCTATTATTTTCTATTCTTCTATTTTCTATACTATTTGTTCTGTTTTACTCTATTCTTTTATTTTCTGTTCTTTTATTTTATTCTCTATTCTATTCTTATCTATTCAATTTTCTGCTGTTTTTTTTTTTTCTATTCTATTTTGTTCGTTTTTTTTTATTCTTTTATTGTCTACTCTCTATTCTATTCTTATCTATTCTATTTTCTGCTGTTTTTCTTTTTTCTATTCTATTTTGTTTGTTTTTTTATTCTTTTATTGTCTACTCTATCCCTTTTTTCCATTCTTTTTTCTTCTATTCTTTCATTATCTATTCTATTCTTTTCTATTCTATTCTATTATTTTTTATTCTATTAATTTATTTTCTATTCTTTTTTATTCTCTTCAGAAATTCAAATTTGATTTGAAAATGATTTGAATCCGATTTGAAAACTATTTGAATTCCGTCCCAAATTTTGATTCGTTATTTTGGATTTGTTTAAATTCGTTACTATTGTAATAATGAAACATTTGTCTGAAATTTGAATTCGGAATGAAACGAACCGCACAATTCTAGCTTTGTCTACTTTTTGACAATTTTTACAGGTTTGAGAAATAAAAAAGCGAGCATCCATTCTACTCTGCTGTAACGCTCATTACCATTTTCATGGAACAGACACCATGCTATACGACTTAAAAATAGTGCAAAATTGTACTAAAGCAATGCTGCCAGGCAATGGCGTCCATGTGCGATCATCCAGCTACCACATGAGGTCACGACAGGTGTGCGGATAGATGGTTCATACCATGGAAAACAGTTGAAAGTTTTTGCGGATAGTTTTTTCTGCCACCATTGGACTGTTTCAAGTTCACTGAAAGTTCATACAGTTTAAGATTTAGCGTTGTATTTACAACTAAACTATTCAACCTGTAAAACTGCATATTTGTTCTGTGCAAATTTCAGCAAAATCAAATGTTACTACGTTATTTCCAGGTCCAGTTCATATGTTCTTCATTTATGATAATATAGTGAATCTGGAGAATACCGCATTCTGGCCACTAGTTGGAGTGGTGGTCATAGGAAATACTTATTAACTATGATCATCAGCTCCAACTAGTGACCATATTGCTGTATTTTCCTGATTGATGCTATTTAAAAAAATGAAGAACATCTGACCTGGAGAGAAAATAGGCTAGAAATATTTAGTTTGGCTGGCATTTGCACAGCAGGAATGTACATGCAGTTTCACAGGATGAATAACTTTGCAAATACTTGCCTTGATGCTGCAGTAGCAGCAGTTAATCCAGAAGACCGCTGTACTGACTATAGCCCAGTCCATATATGGACATCTCACAGTTTTGCAAATGAGGGCGAGGTTAAAGTCATGGCTCTTCTGCAGAAGGATAACAAGAAGGCCGATGTGTATATATATATATATATATATATATATATATATATATATATATATATATATATGCACACATTACTGTATATATATAATTATTTATTCATTTTTTGAATATATATATATATATATTTATTAAAAAATAAAATAAATTATATATATATATATATACACACACACACACACAGTATATGTACAGTGTAATATATACATATTTCTTTTTATTAAGATATATATATATATATATATAGTTCATATATTGTGTGTATCTACACATACACACACAGTATATGAACACTGTATATACAGTGTGTGTATGTGTATATATATATATATATATATATATATATATATATATATATATATATATATATATATATATATCTATCTATATATATATATATATATATATTATTTTTTTAAATTCTATAAATATATATATATATATATATATATATATACACACACACACACATACACACAGTATATAAACACTGTATATACAATATATATATATATATATATATAATTATTTTTATATATATATATATATATATATATATATATACACACACACATACATACACACAATATATGTACACTGTAATATATACATATATACAGTATATATTTTTATTATATAAATATATATACGCACACAGTATATAAACACTGTATATACAGTATATATATATATATATAAAATATACACACACATATACAGTGTGTATATATAACTTTTTTAGGTGTACCGGTCACCCTCAAAAACCAATGACGATGGAGAACGATGGGCTTCAGGGCACCACCACCTCGTTACTCAAGCTAAAGAACTCCATGGTAGCCAACCAAGAATGTGCACAACCAGCTCATCCACCTACCTTATCCTCCACATCAGATTTTGCCTCTTCTTCAGACTTCGGGCCAGGCTTGTTCACCTGAAAAACAAAAAATCCACCCAAAATGTTTAAATGTTGATGATTTTCCACAGAAGCACATTCTTGAAAAAAGGTGGGGTGACAGGACATGCCAGGGCTGGGGCAAGGGGTGGGCAGGGGGGAGGGGGGAAGCTGCCCTGGGCGCAGAGAAGCAAGGGTAGCAAAGAATAGTTTCAGGGCATGTATTACCAGTTTGGCTGGGCCACTTTTGCTATCTTCAAGACAATGAGGGCCTGAGGAAGCGAATAAGCGAAATGCGTCTGCCTCTTTGCCAAACATAATGGTCCAATAGTATGATCTATTTCTTGATGGTTCATTATTATAGCCAGATGCACAGAATATTGGAATTGTTGTTTTTATTCATTTTTTTATATTTTGTAATAAAATATACTTTTTATAAATCGAATGTGGTCGTTCCTTTCTGGCACCAGTAAAGTCCAACTTTTCAGGTATAGTATATTGTCTTAATGGATGTGGTACCTTCCCTAACAGCCATCTAATTTCTCTTTGTGATATGTACTAACAGTGGGGGAGGGGGATCCTTGCCCTGGGCGCTGTCCCAGTACTGGGGCACGCTGTCACTTGTAGTGCTACACCAAGGTGTGGGGTCCGCTATTCTGCTGCTTGGAGTAAAGGAGAACTCTGGTCTAACAGAAGAGCCAGGCACAGCAGGGAAGAACACTCACAGGTGAGTCGGCTCCAGCGGCATGAGCTCCTCCATGCAGGGTGCTAGCCCCGTCACAGCTGTGACATTTAGAGAAAGAAGAGTCCTGAGATCCAAAATGCCTTCATTCGTATAAAACCATGAAAGACATGAAGAGAACTACATGTACAAGCAGAGGAGGAACTGCTAACGCATTTCACACATGAACTGTGCATTTTGGATCATAGCTTGGTGTGCAGCCATCCAGACTCTTCTTTCTCCAACACTACTTCATTGTGGGAACTGGCCTTTACCTCCTGGAGGAGGAGCCACCACCAGGAGCAGAATTTCAGATTGTTGCACGTGACCCTGGCTGTTACAGAATTGGGGGTACTGTAGCAATTAAAACTAATGAGACACAGACCCTGGGTGCCACTATGGCTGTGGGCCGACAGTGCAACTGTGCATGCACCATTCCCAAAGCCTGGCAGGAAAGCTCGTACATGCTTGGCAGAGCGGGTGCATGTGCAGTGACGTAATGGCGCCATTTTTGAAAGTGAGGCTCGGCGCAGCAACAGCGCCTAGTTGTCACATCAGCAGGTAAAACCAGACCCCGGACAACTCCTCTTGCAGCCTCTTACCACCCCATGCACCATATCCGCAGCCTCCAACCAGACCAGCACCTGCACCATGTCCACAGCCTCTGACCACCCCCTCCACCATGTCCACAGCCTCTGACCTCCCACTGCACCCTGTCCGCAGCCTCTGACCACCCCCTGCACCATGTCCACAGCCTCTGATCACCCCCTGCACCATGTCCACAGCCTCTGACCTCCCCCTGCACCCTGTCCACAGCCTCTGACCATCCCCTGCACCATGTCTGCAGCCTCTGACCACCCCATGCACCATATCCGCAGCCTCTGACCAGACCAGCACCAGCACCATGTCCACAGCCTCTGACCACCCCCTGCACCATGTCCGCAGCCTCTGACCACCCCCTGCACCATGTCCGCAGCCTCTGACCAGACCAGCACCTGCACCATGTCCGCAGCGTCTGACCACTCCTGCACCATGGTTGCAGCCTCTGACCACCCCCTGCACCATGCCCGCAGCCTCTGACCACACCCTGCACCATGTCCGCAGCCTCTGACCACCCCCTGCACCATGTCCACAGCCTCTGACCACCCCCTGCACCATGTCCACAGCCTCTGACCACCCCCTGCACCATGTCCGCAGCCTCTGACCACCCCCTGCACCATGTCCGCAGCCTCTGACCAGACCAGCACCTGCACCATGTCCGCAGCGTCTGACCACACCTGCACCATGGTTGCAGCCTCTGACCACCCCCTGCACCATGCCCGCAGCCTCTGACCACACCCTGCACCATGTCCGCGGCCTCTGACCACCCCCTGCACCATATCCACAGCCTCTGACCATCCCCTGCACCGTGTCCGCATCCTCTGACAACCCCCTGTACCATGTCCGCAGCCTCTGACCACCCCCTGCACCATGTCCGCATCCTCTGACAACCCCCTGCACCATGTCCGCAGCCTCTGACCACCCCCTGCACCATATCCGCGGCCTCTGACCACCCCCTGTACCATGTCTGCAGCCTCTGACTACCCCCTGCACCATATCCACAGCCTCTGACCATCCCCTGCACCATGTCCACAGCCTCTGACCAGACCATCACCTGCACCATGTCCACAGCTGCTGACCACCACCTGAACCATGTCCGCAGCTGCTGATCACCCCCCGCTCCATGTCCACAGCCACTGATCACCCCCGGCTCCATGTCCGCAGCCACTGGTCACCCCCCGCACCATGTCCGCAGTCACTGATCACCCCCGCACTATGTCCCCCCGCACCTGCCCTATTTAAAGCCCTGTTCCATGTGCCCTTTTATACTTTGAGCACCTGCCCCTCCAAAGGTCTCTGCATGGCCCTGACATAAATTGTTTCTGGGTCATGACTCCCTGAAGCAGCAATGGCGGCTACCGGTTAGCAATTGTCTACCGGAGCCCAAAGGTTCATGGGCCATTCGGGTCGGTGCAACACCAAACCCAGGGTTTGAGTGCTGAGCCATTCTGCTTAAAATATCCTTTTGGCTTTGGGGGAGGAGCTCGATGTGTTCAGTAACTGTCCCCTTTAATAGCCTAAGGAAGGCCCAAAAGTCCTTCCCCACATTTTTGATTAAAAAAGGGTACAGATCATCAAAAATAAAAAAAAAAAGATGATTTTCTTCTGTAAATGATATTTAAAGCCAATATTTTTTTTCTTGGTTGGAGTATCAGATGGCTAAAATTAGTACTGGGACAGGTCAGCCTAGCACCCGGGGCAAGAATGTGGAACTGGGCCCCCTCTCCTACTATTATGGGTTTACTGCTCACCCCTTGTCCTGGCCCTGGTTAAAAGCACGTGTCTGCCATTGCTTTACCATTGGGGGAGATTTTCCATCACTTCCTGTCCTGTAGACACAACAGGAAGTGAAAGAAAACCCCCTCTTAGGCAGATGTCATGAAAACAATCTTGGATGAGGAAGGAGGAGCGCCCCGGTGTCTGAAATAATGCGACCTTAGATGGAAGAATACAATCTTTTATTAACCACTTGCTGGTCAGCTGCTGTGTATAGACTGCGGCAAAGTGACGCTATTGCGCGAAATGACGTACCGTCGTGTTGTATAAAAGCCACTAGATGGCGCGGTTGAGCGGGTTGTCAATCAACTGGTCCGCTGCCGCTGGACCCGATATCCACTGGCCACCCTTCGATCATCCCCGAGAGTGGCTGCTGTTAGAAATCACAGGGACCCATACAGCCTGCTTGACAGCCCCCCCCCCCCCCGACCGAAAGTAACTGAGGACATCGATTTATCAGTCCCTTTCTCTACAGCCTCAGCTGCACAGATGAATGTATAGGAAGCGCTCTGAGGCTTCCTGCTCATTCACAAACCGAAACATAGTAAACACAGTTTACTATGCTTCAGTGATGAATAGACGCAGGAGTGATTGGTACTGATCACTCACTGTGTTCATTCAGGAAAGGAAGGGGGCCAGTAAATGACATCCCACTGTATGCTGACAGGAGAGGAGGGAAGCCGGAAAAGCTGCGGTGGAATAGAGACACACAGGGGGCAGATGGAAGGGGCACATGTGCTAGAACCGATACCCTTGCAGTGAAGCTGGAGGGAGGTAGAGGGGGAGAAACTGGCAGCGCTGCAGTAGGAGACAGAAGAGGATCGATATCTGCAGTAAGACACCACAGCTGGCCCTTCTAGTCAGCAGGTGCCTGGGCCCCCTTTTGAAATGATGAGGCCGGGGCCCAGAACAGGAGGGCTGGCTGTACTGCCTTATCAGCGGCCCTGCCGAGAGAGGCAGAACGGCGGTCTGCCTATGCAACCAAGGCAGGTCACCGTTCTGCAGGGGACAAGATGGAGATCTTATGTTCCTGCTAAGCAGGAGCCCTGATCTCTGTCTTCCGCCAATCGGTGCAACCCCCCCACACAGTTAGTAAGCACTCCCTAGGCCAGGGATTGTTAACCTTGGCACCCCAGATATTTTGGAACTTAATTTCCCATGATGCTCATGCACTCTGCAGTGTAGTTGAGCATCATGGGAAATGTAGTTCCCAAAACATCTGGGGTGCCAAGGTTCACCATCACTGCCCTAGGGACACATTTAACCCTTTGATCGCCCCAGATGTTAACCCCTTCCCTGTCAGTGTCATTAGTACAGTAACAGTGCATTTTTTTTAACACTGATCACTGTATTATTCATTGGTCCCCAAAGAGTGTCAAAAGCGCCAGTTAGATGTCCAATTTGTCTGCCGCAATGTCGCAACAATCGCTGATTGCCACCATTGATTGGGATGCCAATCAGCGGGTCTGGCAAACCTGATTTCCGTCAGCCACCCTTGAATCGTTCCCCAGAGCGGCAGATCGCTGTTCTGACAGGGAAGATGATGGAGATCTTGTGTTCCTGCTAAGCAGGAACACGAATCTCTGTCTTCATCCAATCAGACCATCCCCCACACAGCTGGCAAAGCACCCCCTAGGGACGCATTTAACCCTTTGATCGCCCCTGATGTTAACCCCTTCCCTGCCAGTGTCATTAGTACAATAAGAGAGCTTTTTTTTTTTTTTTTAGCACTGTCTACTGTATTAGTGTCACTGATCCCCAAAGAGTGTCAAAAGCGCCAGTTAGATGTCCAAATTGTCCGCCGCAATGTCGCAGTCCCACTAAAAATCGCTGATCATCATAAAAATATTCCATAGTTTGTAGATGCGATAACTTTTGCGCAAACCAATCAATATACGCTTATTGGGATTTTATTTTTACCAAAAATATGTAGCAGAATACATATTGGGCTAATTGATAAAGAATTTAGATTTTTTTTTTTTTTTTTTTTATTGGATAGGTTTATAGCAGAAATAAATAATATTGTTTTTTTTTTTTTCAGAATTGTTGCTATTTTTTTGTTTATAGCGCAAAAAAATAAAAATCGCACAGGTAATCAAATACCACCAAAAGAAAGCTCTATTTATGGGAAAAAAGGACATCAATTTTATTTGGGTACAGCGTCGCACGACCGCGCAATTGTCATTTAAAGCAACGCAGTGCCATATCGCAAAAAATGGCCTGGTCATTAAGGGGGTAAAATCTTCTGGTCCAGAAGTGGTTGAAAGCCAATAAAACACAGGTTGGGCCAACGCGTTTTAGGGGAATTGCCTCCCCCTTCTTCAGGGCTGTTGGTATAAGTTTGTGGATGCAGGTGGGCTTCAAAGTGGGTTCAAAATTTCAGACTGTAGTTTGGCAGAGTGCTGGCTTCTACTGATGCAATATTTACTGACTATTATTTATAATTATATGTATTTGTAGCCCTGATGTTGGTTGGGGGGTGGGACTACTGAAATATGTTGGCTATTTCTGTTGAATAAAAAAACAACGCATATGTGCAGTAGCAGAGAGGCTGGGCTTTAAAGCCCACATGGCAGTACCGGGACTGGGTCATCCAGCGCCAAGGACAAGGATCCAGAATTGCACCCTTCTCCCTTTACTGTTAATACATGTCGTAGAATAGGTGTACCACCCTGCAGGGGAGGACTGGGCCAGGGGGCAGGGGGGCAATTGCCCCCTTGGCCGCTCTGATGTCCCGTCAAAAAGCTGCACCACTTCTGCCACAGACATACCTTAAGGGATTCCTGGTGAAGAGAAAAGTCCCCCCTGCTGACCTACTGAGTGTGGGATGAAGACAAAGACAGAGTGCAGGCCTCCCCACCAGCATGGATAGTGCAAACTGTGTATGAGCAGAGGCCGGTTCCATGCCCCACTGGAGACACTCCTCCCCCGGCCAGCCACAACCGAGTTGTTCCAGATTCCCCCAACCGCCCCCTGCTGGCCAGGTTGGGAACCCGGATTTAGCCAAGGAGTAGAGAGTACCTGGAGCAGAGGTTCAGCCTGGAATGGGGGTCAGGAGGAGGCCAGGAAGAGGTAGAGTTGGAGGGGGGCTGAGTTTTTTGCACCATGGGCCTCTGGTTTGTACTTGCCCCCTGGGCCGAAAGTTACCACTCAGCCCTTGCCACCCTGCATCTATTCTTTTCCCCCTTGCTCATCTGTGCCCAGGGCAGCTACCCCTCCTGCCCACCCCTTGCCCCGGCCCTGCCACACAGCACCCCTATTTGATCATGAACAATCAAGGTTTTGTGCTGAAAGCGTACTCCGAGCATAACAAATGAGCGCATATTTCAGTCTCTGGTTATGACAGCCAATCACAGCCAATCATAGTGGTCACATGATGGGGAAATCCCCCCCCCCCTCCCCGGGCATAAAGGCCCAGTTAGAGGAACGCAGGGGCTGGGTGGGAAAGGGTTAAACCTTCTAGACATTCAACAATTTTAACAATAATAGTAACATAAAAAACAGCATAAACAGAAAACAACTATATAGGCAAAACATACAAGAAAAACGCCAAAAATAAAAAAAAGGTCCTTGTTGTGCCCAGCAGCTGTTTTAAGAACTGCCAATTGCTGGCACAGATACACCAACCAACTGGCGTGCCAGCACCAATGGGTGTTGCATTGTTTCTCCAACCCATAAACAAACACATCTGGTAAACCTATGAGGAACTATTTTTGGCCTTATCACACATCCGATAACTCCTGTGAACACAAATTCTTTTTTTCATGATGTTTATGGTGCAAACAGCATCTTCCGGCTTTGTATCAATACGATCCACATACAGCCACAAAGTCATCAAGCAGTTCGATTAATTACTAAGCAATCAAATAACACAGTATGAGCAAACTGCCAAAACTTCAGGAGTTATAAATCTCCATGAATTATCGGTTTTGTACCATTTCTACTGAACTACGTGTTCTGGGAAAAACAAAACTTTGGATAGCTGCCCAGTAGGCACCAGTCTGCAACTTCGCAATCTCATTTATATGGCTAATCATGTGGTCTTTCATTCAAAATTTTGAAAAATAGGGGAAATTTTCCATCCAGATCTATTTCCTAAATAGAGGGGAAAAAAAGATGTGCTTTTGTAGAAAAAAAAAAATTATTTTCTCTGTTTTGCTAAATATTTCCATGAAAATTTACGTATTAAAATTTTGGCAAAATTTTTCCCTGATTATCTCGTACATGAAGGTAGCATCAAGAAGGAACTTTGTAAGCCAGTAGAACATTTTTTTCCATGCCAGTTTTTCAACACTGTCAAACTTTTTTGTACTTTGACATTACAATTTTCTGTGTACATGTTTTGATAAATTTTCTTTAAAAGAAAATTACAGCATAATTGAGAGCCAAAATGGACATTCATGTTACCACTGTTTAATCCGCAAGTTCGAAGACAAGCTGTGGCTTCTGGCTTTGAAAGTTGCAGTCTACAAGATTATCTCTAGATTGTAATCTTTAAAGCCTAGCTTTTCAAGATATCTTTCAAAACCAAAAAATATATATTATATATATATATATATATATATATATATATATATATAGTTTGAGTATATATTGAGTATATATTATACTCAAAAAATTGCCACCATAAGAAAAAGTCAGATTAAAGATGACATCAGACTGCAGGATCTGAAGACTAAATAACTCCCCTTTGCTCCCTTCATTTATAAAATATCCAGAGGAAAATTTTGCCAAAATTTTATTATGTAAATTATGGAAATTTCTGGCTATACAAAGAAAATAAACTTTTTTTTACAAAAGAAAAATCTTTTTTTTTTTTTCTTTTTTCTGTTATGAAAAATTTGACCCTTTCTAAATAAGTATACCAAACAAAATAACAAATGTTAGATTGTAAAATTTGGAGGCTAGCTATAAACCAGTTAGGGTAAGGTTAGCCTTAGATTTCAAGCTCTAAAAGCTAGCTAAGACCAAGTTGGGTAGAGGCTTTGACTGTAAGAAAAAGGCTGGCTACAACTGTGTAGGGTAGGGATAGCCTTACATTGCAAGCTTTGAAGGCTAGCTAAGATGAAGTTGGGTACAGGAGGTTTTCACTAAATTAAAGATTGGCTACAATTTGGTAGGGTAACAATAGCCTTATATTGCAAGCTTGAAGGCTAGCTAAATGAAGTTGGGTACAGGTGGCTTTCACTAAGATAAAGATTGGCTACAACTTGGTAGGGTAACAATAGCCTTATATTGCAAGCTTGAAGGCTAGCTAAGACCAAGTAGGGTACAGTTAGTCTTTGACTGTAAGAAAAAGGCTGGCTACAACTGTGTAGGGTAAGGATAGCCTTTAAATTGCAAGCTTTGAAGGCTAGCTATGATAAAGTTGGGTACAGGCTTTAACTGTAAGATAAAGGCTGGCTACAACTTTGTAGGGTAATGATAACCTTAGATTGCAAGCTTGAAGGCTAGCTTACACCAAGTAGGGTACAGTTAGCCTTTGACTGTAAGATAAAGGCTGGCTACAACTGGGTAGGGTAAGTATAGCCTTAGATAGCAAGCTTTGAAGGTTAGCTAAGACCAAGTAGGGTACAATTAGACTTTTCTAAATAGGTACAACAAGCAATATAAGAACATTTGGCTATCGTTAGACTACAAACTTTGAAGGCTAGCTACAAATGTGTAGGCTAACCCCAGATTGCAAGCTTTGAAGGCTAGCTAGCCTTTGACTGCAAGCTTTGTAGGCTAGCTATGTCCATGTAGGGAACAGCTACCCTTAGATCTTTAAAGGCTAGCTAGGACCATGTAAGGTACAGCAAGACTTTTCTAAATAAGTACAGCAAGCAACAAACCAAAGAATATTTGGCTTTTGTTAGATTTAAACTTTAAAAGCTAGCTATGACCAGGTAGAGTAGGATTAGCCATGAATTGTAAGCTTTGAAGGCTAGCTAAGATCAAGCAGGGTACAGTTATTCTTTGATTGTGTGGGGGCAAGCTCAGTCTTAGATTGCAAGCTTTGAAGTTTTGAAAGCTAGCCAAGACAAAGTAGGGTACTGTTAGCCTTTGACTGCAAGTTTTGTAGGCTAGCTATGTCCATAAAGAGTACAGATATCCTTAGACTGCAAGTTTTGTAGGCTAGCTAAGACCGAGTAGATTACCATCAACCTTGAACTGCAGGTTGTGTAGGCTAGCGAAGACCAGGTAGTTACTGGTGGTCTCTAAATGCAAGTTTTGTAGGCTAGCTATGACCATGAAGAATACAGGTAGCCTCAGACTGAAAGCTTTGTAGGCTAGCCAAGACCGAGTAGGGTACAGTCAGCCTTGGACTGCAGGTTGTGTAGGCTAGCTTAGACCATGTAGGGTACAGAATACAGATACTCTTTGACTGCAGGTTTTGTAGGCTAGGTAAGACCAAGGAGGGTAGAGTCAGCCTTGGACTGAAGGTTTTGTAGGCTAGCTAAGAACAAGTAGGGTTCAGTCAGCCTTAGACTGCAGGTGTTATAGGCTAGCTTAGACCACGTAGGGTGCAGATAGTCTTTGACTGCAGGTTTTGTAGGCTATCAAAGACCAAGTAGGGTAGAGACAGCTTTGGACTGAAGGTTTTGTAGGCTAACTAAGACCAAGTAGGGTGCAGTCAGCCTTGGACTGCAGGTTTTATAGGCTAGCTTAGACCATGTAAGGTACAGATAGTCTTTGTCTGTAGGTTTTGTAGGCTAGCTTAGACCACGTAAGGTACAGATAGTCTTTGTCTGTAGGTTTTGTTGGCTAGCTTAGACCATGTAGAGTACAGCCAGCCTTGAAATGCAGGTTGTGTAGGCTAGCTAAGACCAAGTAGGGTACGGTCAGCCTTGGACTGCAGGTCATGTGGGCTAGCTAAATCCAAGTAGGGTACTGTCAGCTTTGGACTGAAGATTTGTAGGCTAGCTAAGAATAAGTAGGGTTCAGTCAGCCTTAGACTGCAGATGTTATAGGCTAGCTTAGACCACGTAAGGTACAGATAGTCTTTGTCTGTAGGTTTTGTAGGCTAGCTTAGACCAAGTACAGTACAGCCAGCCTTAAATTGCAGGTTGTGTAGGCTAGCTAAGACCAAGTAGGGTACGGTCAGCCTTGGACTGCAGGTCGTGTGGGCTAGCTAAAACCAAGTAGGGTACTGTCAGCTTTGGACTGAAGGCATCATAAGGTAGTTAAGAACTAGAAGGATACTGTCAACCTTGGACTGCAAGTTAGGAAGGCTTGCTAAGACTATGTAGATAGTACAGGTAGTGCAGGGATGCAGGTAGTCTCTGACTGCAAGTTTTGTAGGCTAGCTAAGACCAAGTGAGGTACTGTCAGCCTTGGACTGCAGGTTTTGTAGGCAAGCTAAGACCAAGTAGGGTAAAGTCAGCCTTGGACTGCGAGTTATGTAGGCTAGCTAAGACCAAGTAGGGTACAGTCAGCCTTGGAGTGCGAGTTATGTAGGCTAGCTAAGACCAAGTAGAGTACAGTCAGCCTTGGAGTGCGAGTTATGTAGGCTAGCTAAGACCAAGTAGAGTACAGTCAGCCTTGGACTGCGAGTTATGTAGGCTAGCTAAGACCAAGTAGGGCACTGTTAGCCTTGAACTGCATGTTGTTTAGGCTAGCTAAGACCAAAAGGGTACTGTTAGCCTTGGACTGGAAGATATGTAGGCTACCTACAACCATGTAGGGTATGGTTACCCTTAGAGTGAAAGCAAGGCAGTGGCTACATTTCATCCCCAAGCATCCTGTAAAAAGTTTTCAGTTAAAATAAAACATAAGTGTTGGGGACTTACCAAGGTTTTGAAGAAGCTCATGACTGGATGGATCTCTGGCTGTGGGCTAGTTTGGGTGGCTTCTGTGCTGGTCTCCGGGCCAACTGGCACGCCTGCAGGCTCCGAGCTTTGCCCGTCCACAGCTGCTTGATTGCCTTTGTCTACGTTCTGAAGGACAGAGAAAAAGATCCTGTTTATTTAGCTGTCTGCAGTGCAAGCTCTGCGCTCCCTCTGTGCCTCATTCCTCTCTCACAATCCTAATTCTTGTCATTCTCCAGCCCACACCAACAGAACAATTGCCCATTGACGGCCCATTGTTATCCGGACTCTCTGTGTCCCTTCACTAATAGATGGCCACTTTGCAAGTGCTCAAGAGTAACATTTTGTGCTCTGCCGCAGAGCGAAAGCTCCAAAAACAAACCCTCTTTTCTTCCCCTCGGTTGTGAGATGGGACACGTGTCCATGTTATTGGGTCAGCCTCTGTCAATGGCTGATTATCTGCACTTAATGCTATTTTCTTCTCCAAAGCCTTGCACACACATCACTGATAGGAGTGAGGACCAGCACAGGCAACACAGGAGAGAAGTTGCAGCTGCAGCTGTTGGGGAACTACAAGTCCCAGAGTGCTTTGACTGCTGGGGACTATAGTTCCTCATTGCCGTCTCGGTCTAAAAAAGTAGGCCACATTTACTACCACTGATGCAAGTTCAGCACATCACAGCAGTACAGAGTATTTCAGGAGAGTTGAGATAGATAGAGGAAGGAGCAGAGTCCTCCAGCAGTGCAGAGTATTTCAGGAGAGGAGAGTTATAGAGGATGGAGCAGAGTCCTCCAGCAGTGCAGAGTATTTGAGGAGAGGAGAATAAGAGGAAAGAGCAGAGTCCTCCAGCAGTACAGAGCATTTCAGGAGAGGAGAGTTATAGAAGAAGGATCAGAGTCCTCCTATAGTGCAGAGTATTTCAGGAGAGGAAAGTTAGATAGAGGAAGGAGCAGAGTCCTCCAGCAGTACAGAGTATTTCAGGAGAGGAGAGTTAGAGGAAGGAGCAGAGTCCTCCAGCAGTGCAGAGTATTTCAGGAGAGGAGAGTTAGATAGAGAAAGGAGCAGAGTCCTCCAGCGGTACAGAGTATTTCAGGAGAGGAGAGTTAGATAGGGGAAGGAGCAGAGTCCTCCAGCAGAGTATTTCAGGAGAGGAGAGTTATAGAGGAAGGAGCAGAGTCCTCCAGCAGTACAGAGTATTTCAGGAGAGGAGAGTTATAGAGGAAGGAGCAGAGTCCTCCAGCAGTACAGAGTATATCAGGAGAGTTAGATAGAGGAAGGAGCAGAATCCTCCAGCAGTGCAGAGTATTTCAGCAGAGGAGAGTTATAGAGGAAGGAGCAGAGTCCTCCAGCAGTGCAGAGTATTTCAGGAGAGGAGAGTTATAGAGGAAGGAGCAGAGTCCTCCAGCAGTGCAGAGTATTTCAGGAGAGGAGAGTTAGAGGAAGGAGCAGAGTCCTCCAGCAGTGCAGAGTATTTCAGGAGAGGAGAGTTAGATAGAGGAAGGAGCCGAGTCCTCCAGCAGTACAGAGTATTTCAGGAGAGGAGAGTTATAGAGGAAGGAGCAGAGTCCTCCAGCAGTACAGAGTATTTCAGGAGAGGAGAATTAGATAGAGGAAGGAGCAGACTCCTCCAGCAGTGCAGAGTGTTTCAGGAGAGGAGATGTGTCATCATCATGAAAACAATGGAATGGACCTGTAAATGAAGAAAGGTTTCTTGGTCTTTGGTAAAGTTGGAGATTGTGGTCACAGAACAGACTCTCCATACATGTATGTCCTGACATGTGACATGCATTGGGTAGGAATGTCTCCGGTGTTTTATGTCCCATACACAGGAGGAATCTGCCAGATGTTGGATTTATGAGAAACGATTATAAAACGCCATTATCGCCATAAACTGTACAAACAAGAACAGCTTCACTAATCCTTCCTGAGCCTTCACTGGCCGCAGACTGGGAGATTGTGTGCATTTGGATTACCTGACAGCGATCACATCGTCACATCACTCCCCTTCCATGTGCACAAAGTAGACGTCTTCTACGTGGCCCGTCACCTGTACATGGTGGTGTCGGCGGTGGTGCAGGTGGGAGGGGCTGATATGTTGTCACATAAAAATAAAAAACACTTTAAGCACCACGCCACCTCCCTGCCAGCATCACGATGAAGGAGCAGGACAGTGCGATCCAGGGCTAGGACAAGGGGTGGGCAGGAGGGACGGCTTCCCTGGGCACAGTGGGGATTTTAGGGGGTTGTGAAAGAATGGGTAATTTGGAGGGGGGGGGGGATTTTTACTAGGCAAGTGGATTTCTGTTAGGAAGGGGGGTTGAGGGGGGTGGGGGGGTTTGTGCTAGTAGGCCTGATTGCAGGGAATTATGCTAGTAGGGAAATATGAGGGGGGAGGGGTTCTGTTAGGAGGGGAAATTTGGTCTTGGGGGGATTTGTGCTAGTAGGGATGATTGTAGGGAATTGTGTTAGTAGGGATGCTTGGAGGGATTTGTGCCGGAGAGGGAGATTTTGAGGAGGGAGGGGGGGGGGGGGATTTGTGCTAGTAGGAATGATTGAAGGGAATTTGGCCTCTTTAGGTGAATCACCAAAGAACTTGTTCCATTTGTATCCATTTAGGCAGGCCCTGGCACTACATAGTTGATGGAGATTGTACAATCAAATTGTATAAAACAGGGAGCCAGTCTACTGTCCCTCAGACTTTAGGGGGGCAGAACTGTAGCTATTGGGAGTAGAAAAGATCCCAACATCAGTGCGAATAAACAATGTCCCATCATTGGTATCAGTGGGAGGAATAGTGCCCCATCATTGGTGTCAGTGGGAGGAATAGTGCTTCATCATTGGTGTCAGTGGGAGGAATAGTGCTTCATCATTGGTGTCAGTGGGAGGAATAGTGCTTCATCATTGGTATCAGTGGGAGGAATAGTGCTTCATCATTGGTGTCAGTGGGAGGAATAGTGCCCCATATTTGGTGTCAATGGGAGGAATGGTGCCCCATCATTGGTGTCAGTGGGGGGAATAGTGCCCCATATTTGGTGTCAATGGGAGGAATGGTGCCCCATCATTGGTGTAATTGGGCCCAATTGTTGGTGTCATTGGGAGGAATAGTGCCCCTTTATTGGGAGGAAAAGTGCCCCATCATTGGGAGGATTAGTGCCCCATCGTTGGGACGAATAGTGCCCCATCCTTGGGAGGAATAGTGCCCCATCATTGGGTGGAATAGTGCCGCATCATTGGGAGGAATAGTGCCCCATCATCGGGAGGAATAGTGCCGCATCATTGGGAGGAATAGTGCCCCATCGTTGGGAGGAATAGTGCCCCATCGTTCGGAGGAATAGTGCCCCATCATTGGGAGGAATAGTGCCCTATCATTGGGAGGAATAGTGCCCCATCATTGGGAGGAATAGTGCCCCATCGTTGGGACGAATAGTGCCCCATCGTTGGGACAAATAGTGCCCCATCGTTGGGACAAATAGTGCCCCATCGTTGGGATAAATAGTGCCCCATCGTTGGGACAAATAGTGCCCCATCGTTGGGACAAATAGTGCCCCATCGTTGGGACGAATAGTGCCCCATCCTTGGGACAAATAGTGCCCCATCCTTGGGACAAATAGTGCCCCATCCTTGGGACAAATAGTGCCCCATCATTGGGACAAATAGTGCCCCATCATTGGGACGAATAGTGCCCCATCGTCGGGAGGAATATTACCCCATCCTTGGGACGAATAGTACCCCATCGTTGGGACGAATAGTGCCCCATCGTTGGGACGAATAGTGCCCCATCATTGGGAGGAATAGTACCCCATCATTGGGAGGAATAGTACCCCATCGTTGGGACGAATAGTGCCCCATCGTTGGGACGAATAGTGCCCCATCGTTGGGAGGAATAGGGCCCCATCTTAGGGAGGAATAGTGCCCCATCTTTGGGAGGAATAGTGCCCCATCGTTGGGACAAATAGTGCCCCATCTTTGGGACGAATAGTGCCCCATCGTTGGGACGAATAGTGCCCCATCGTTGGGACGAATAGTGCCCCATCATTGGGACGAATAGTGCCCCATCATTGGGAGGAATAGTGCCCCATCATTGGGAGGAATAGTGCCCCATCATTGGGAGGAATAGTGCCCCATCGTTGGGACGAATAGTGCCCCATCATTGGGACGAATAGTGCCCCATCATTGGGAGGAATAGTGCCCCATCATTGGGAGGAATAGTGCTGCATCGTTGGGAGGAATAGTGCCGCATCGTTTGCGTCATTGGGAGAAACAGTGCGCCATCATTGGGAGGAATAGTGTCCTATCGTTGGTGTCAGAGGAAGGAATTGTGCCCCATCATTAGTGTCATTGTTGGTGTCATTGGGAGGAACTGTACCCCTTCACTGGTCCCAGTAAGGGAGGATTATGCCCCATTTTTGGTATCAGTGGATAAAAGAGTGTCCCAAGGGCTGGATAAAAGCAAGCAAAGGGCCGCATCTGGCCTTTGGGCCACAATTTTGAAACCACTGATATAGTGTAAATGTTCTGTTTGCATTTTTCTAATGCTCAGTTGGAAAGACGGTCGGGAACAAAGTTATCTGATCAATGACTAAATTCGTCCAGATATGTGCAAAGTACAGTAAGGCGATGCTCCCAATCATACTTTATTTTGCACCTGCCTCATTTGTCAGGAATTCTGATTGGCCAATGAATTCTGCCCTGGGGTTGTGCTGCAGAATATCCACATTTCAGCAGAGAGGGAAGTCAGGAATGTGCGGCACAATAGGCGACACATGCGATACATACGTGACATTTCTGCATGTTAATGAGCCAGGGCCGATGTATAGTGGGAGGGATTGTAAAACGGGGTCATTAATGTGGATCTCGGATCACTGGGGCCCTTTGTTGTGGAGGGGCTCGGTAGCTGGGAGGTGGACTGCGTTATGGGAGATAACAATCGCCGTTCTATATGTGTGTGAGGACACGCTGAGGTCATGTGATCCCCTATCATACAGGACAGGGGCCCGTATCCTCATCCAGTCCCTATAAAAATAATACTTGGAGGTCACAATCTGCACCTATGGAGGATCTACTATGAATTGGGGATAGACTCAGCCAGTCGCCTAAAGCAGAACCCCGGCCAAAAAATAACAAAAATATCTTAATAAAAGATACAATAACTAAACCAGCTGATGTTGCAATATTCACATTCAATCCACTTACTCCCCCCTGCAGTACTATTTTCTGCCACCAGATGTCCCCAGCTAGCATCATTCAAACACACCTCCCAGGTCACCCTGGACCAGCCCTCAGCCTATGACTGGACAGTGAAAGGAGAAGCAGCACAGTGATAGGCACTCTCTATCCCTCTGCTCTCTCCTCCTATCAGCATGCTTCTTTTTGGCTCCTTGCATTACTTCTGCTGTACAGGGACTGCAAGGGGCTGATACCAGGTCACATTCAGATACTAAGTTAACCGCTTGCCCACCGTTTACTGTGTATATATATATATATATATATATATATATATATATATATACATGTGCAAGGTGGCTCTCCAGCTCAGGATAACAAACCTAATACGTGATCCTGCAATTCCAGGTCTGGGGCGCGCATGCGCGCTGCCAGCAACCCACTCCGGCTGTGATTAGACAGAGCGGGAGGTGATCTGCGAGTACCGAAGACATGATATCTGCCAGTCCCCACCAATCATTAGGCAGAGAGCAAGAACAGCAATCTGCCTATGTAAACAAAGGCAGATCACCATTCTGTCAGTAGGGAAGGCATGGAGGAACATGGTTTCATGCCTTCCCATAGTAAAAGCACCCCCACACAGTGCTAAAACACTGTCTAGGCACACAGTTAACCCTTTGATCAACCCTGATGTTAAACCCTTCCCAGCCAGTGTCATTAGTATAGTGACAGTGCATTTTTTTAGAACTGATTACTGTATTAGGCTACGTTTCCACTAGTGCAACGCCAAATCGCATGACTTTGATGCAACTTTGAGTGCGATCTTGATCTGACTTGACACTCTCTGTCTCAAAGTTGCATCAAAAGTCGCATTAAAGTAGTGCAGGCACCTTTTCAAAGTCGCTGCAACTTTAGGTCGCATAGATTGGAACGGGTGCCATTGAAATCAATGGGCTATGACTTGTCATGCGACTTTATGTGTCCAAAGTCACATGACAAGTAGCACTAGTGGAAACGGAGCCTTATTGTCACTGTTTCCCAAAAGTGTCAGCTAGAGTCCGATTTATCCGCCATAATATCGCTGCTATAAGTCGTTGATCGCTGCCATTACTAGTAAAAAATAAATAAAAATAAAAATTCCATAAACACATCCCAAGAATTCTGTGTGAAACTATTATACAATAGCCTTAAGGCGCCATTCATATATAGGCGTCTCGGATTCTGCCTACGATCCCGAACCATTGAAAGTCGTGGGACGCCCATGCGATTCCCGTGGCTTGCAATAGCACCCCAAACGCGGAGTGATTTTGCCGCGATTGTCGCCCCGATGAAATGCTGCAAAATCGTGCAAACAGAATTGCGGGACGCCTGTTGCCCCCAAAAAAAAGAACTTCTTTTGGACGACTGGCGTCCCGCGATTCTGTATGCGCGATTTTACCATGATTCGTCAGGCTAAATCGCGCTGCGTTTGGGGTGCTAATCGCACGGGGGTCCCGCGACTTGCAATGGTTCGGGATCGCGTGCAGAATCACGGCAATTCTGCCCGCGATCGGAGACGCCTATATGTCAACGGAGCCTTAACCGAGGCTGATAAGTGATTGCTGCCCACACCTAACAGAGTGTATCCACCTATAACTCTCAAAACAAATCAACATATACCATAATCAGTGTAGCGAAATCATTATAAATACAATCACAGTACTAAAAAGAATCACAGTACTAAAAAGTGACAGTACTAAAAAGAATCACAGTACTAAAAAGAATCACAGTACTAAAAAGAATCACAGTACTAAAAAGAATCACAGTACTAAAAAAATATAATAAACAAAGTCCCAGTGTAAATTATCCACCGCTGTGCAACTCAAAGTGACAGTTCAAAGTAGTAATCCAAAAATAATTGTGATCCAGTGAATTTAGTGACCACCACCTTTGGCTAAAATGCCTGCTCACCTCCAGATAATGACCCCACTACAGAGTCACAATCGCCAATTAGGAGGTCTCAGCGGTACTCCTCCACGGGGTATCTGTAAGCTTTGCTGACTTCCTCTTAGGGTCTCAATCATTCATGTGCGGCCATAAAATTATAAAAGAAAACCAGAGTGCTCTCTGCTTCTAATATTTATTATATAAAACATGGGATTAGGAATACTCACACAAGTATAAAAAAAAACCATGCATATTATTAGTTAATATCGCTGACACAAACTAAAAAACATCCAAAGTAACGACTCATCCCACCCGTACGCGTTACGTCCTCTACTGGGCTTCTACAGCAGGTGGGGAGCCGTCGGTAATTCACAGTTAATATAAATATGCCATTTATTCACTAATCCTCCTATTAGTGTGGACAACATATCCCATAGTTTGTAGATGCCATAACTTTTTGTGCAAAATCAATCAATATACGCTTATTGAGATTTTTTTTTATTTTTTTTATATGTAGCAGAATACATATTGGTCTTAATTGATGAAGATATTAGATTTTGTACATTTTTTTTTATTGGATATGTTTTATAGCAGAAAGTAAAAAATATTGTTTTTTTTTTATTTTTCAAAATTGTCGCTCTTTTTTTTTTTTTTATAACGCAAAAAATAAAAATTGCACAGGTGATCAAAAACCACCAAAAGAAAGCTATATTTGCGAGGAAAAAAAGGACATCAATTGTATTTAGGTACAGCATAGCCATGATCGCGCATTAGTCAGTTAGATTAACGCAGTGCCATGCCCCAAAAGATTGCCTAGACATGAAAGGGGGGGGGGGGTAAATTTTCCGGAGTGGTTAAAAAAAATATTATTTTTTGGGAAAAAAAAAAAATATTACATTTCATATTATATAGAGGAATATAGGGTTGCATTAATTTGTATCTTTTATATCTGCCTGGAGTTCAGTTATAAAGGGAAACCACCTTAATGTAGACAATGCTTGAAATTCTGCACCCTTAATGACACTGCCAGGGCCTCCTGACTTTTCCTTGACCTGCAACCGGACTTCATTACACTGGTGACCCTCACCCTGAGCTCTTCCATCTCTAGGAGTACCTCCCTTTATCACCTAATAGGTCACAAAGTAGCCACACCCACTGCAAGCCTGATTGCAACTTTCAGCTAGCAAAAGATAACAGATTTTCACTTAACACTGACTGAAATGAATGTGATGCTTTTAAAGAGATACCTAAAAGAACTTACAGTTTATATCCAGCCCATATCTTTGGATTGGGGAGGGATAAGAACAGCTGTTGGGTTTTTGCTGCTATCCATGGAGAGATTTACCTTCACTTCCTGTCCTGCTGAGAATGGTTGCACCAGACAGGAAGTGTGGAACAGAAATAAAAATCTGACAGAGGTTCTAGGCTTCCTCTACTCATGAAAAAAATACTATTATATATATATATATATACACACAGTATATATATATATATATATATATATATATATATATATATATATATATACACCCACACACACATAAAGTGCCTTGAAAAAGTATTCACACCCCTTGAAATGTCCCACATTTTGTCATGTTACAACCAAAAACGTAAATGTATTTTATTGGGATTTTATGTGCTAGAACGACACAAAGTGGCTCATAATTTGTGAAGTGGAAGGAAAATGATAAATGGTTTTCCACATTTTTTTACAAATAAATATGTGAAAAGTGTGGGATGCATTTGTATTCACCCCCCTTTACTCTGATACCCCCAACTAAAATCTAGTGGAACCGATTGCCTTCAGAAGTCACCTAATTAGTAAACAGAGTCCACCTGTGTGTAATGTAATCTCAGTATAAATACAGCTGTTCTGTGAAGCCCTCAGAGGTTTGTTAGAGAACCTTAGTGAACAAACAGCATCATGAAGGCCAAGGAACACACCAGACAGGTCAGGGATAAAGTTGTGGAGAAGTGTAAAGCAGGGTTAGGTTATAAAGAAATATCCCAACCTTTGAAGATCTCACGGAGCGCTGTTCAATCCATCATCGGAAAATGGAAAGAGTATGGCACAACTGCAACCTACCAAGACATGGCCGTCCACCTAAACTGACTGGCCGGGCAAGGAGAGCATTCATCAGAGAAGCAGCCAAGAGGCCCATGGGAACTCTGGAGGAGCTGCAGAGATCCACAGCTCAGGTGGGAGAATCTGTCCACAGGACAACAATTAGCAGTGCGCTCCACAAATCTGTCCTTTATGGAAGAGTGGCAAGAAGAAAGCCATTGGTGAAAGAAAGCCATAAGAAGTCCTGTTTGCAGTTTGTGAGAAGCCATGTGGGGGACACAGCAAACATGTGGAAGAAGGAGCTCTGCTCAGATGAGACCAAAATGTAACTTTTTGGCCTAAAAAGCAAAACGTGTTGCAGAAAACTATCACTGCACATCACCCTGAACACACCATCCCCACTGTGAAACATGGTGGTGGCAGCCTCATGTTGTGGGGATGCTTTTCTTCAGCAGGGACAGGGAAGCTGGTCAGAGTTGATGGGAAGATGGATGGAGCCAAATACAGGGCAATCTTAGAAGAAAACCTGTTAGAGTCTGCAAAAGACTTGAGACTGGGGTGGAGGTTCACCTTCCAGCAGGACAACGACCCGAAACATCCAGCCAGAGCTACAATGGAATGGTTTACATCAAAGCATATTCATGTGTTAGAATGGCCCAGTCACAGTCCAGACCTAAATCCAATGGAGAATCTGTGGCAAGACTTGAAAATTGCTGTTCACAGGCGCTCTCCATCCAATCTGACAGAGCTTGAGATATTCTGCAAAGAAGAATGGGCAGAAATGTCCTCTCTAGATGTGCAAAGCTGGTAGAGACATCTCCAAAAAGACTTGCAGCTGTAATTGCAGGGAAAAGCGGTTCTACAAAGTATTGACTCGAGGGGGGGGGGGGGGTGAATACAAATGCACTCCACACTTTTCACAGATTTATTTGTATCATTTATCATTTTCCTTCCTCTTCACAATTATTTGCCACTTCGTGTCGGTCTATCACATAAAATCCCAATAAAATACATTTATGTTTTTGGTTGTAACATGACAAAATGTGGAAAATTTTAAGGGGTGTGAATACTTTTTCAAGGCACTGCATGTATTTGTGTAAAAAATAAAACATTATTTATATATATATATATATATATATATATATATATATATATATATATATATATATATATACACACACTGTAAATATATATACACACACACACACACATTTTTACATGAATGCCTATATATAGTACATAGTATTTTTTTCATTCACTGCTTGGATAGAGTAGAGGAAGCATAGAGTTATATATATATATATATATATATATATATATATATATATATATATATATTTCTTAGCTGAGCAATTCCCTGACACAAAATGCCCAACAAAGTCATTATGCAATAAAGGAGCCCTCCATCTCCTCCATCTGATGAGCCTCTTATGTTTTCCTCGCATACATCAACACTTTCTAAATGTCACCATTAAGGTTCCTGTGTCTGTCTTGGCGGCGGCCCGTGTTTGCTCACAGTGTGCGGAGTGTTGTGCCGGATGTGTGACTGACTCGTACTACTGGAAAATCCACTGAGCCTCAGATGTGAGCGCAGAATTAAAACAAAACCCTCTGTCAACAGCCCGGTCTATGTGATCGCAGCGTAGTGTAATGATTTCTTACAGAGAAGACTGCTGGCCCCGCAATCCAGAGATATATTACTAGAAGAAAAGAATCTTGTTAATCCTAAAAAAAAAACAAAAAAAAAACCACTCTTATCTTTACACCAAACCAGTACAAGAGGATTTATAGCAGTTTACAGCGACATCACTGAGAATGCAGCCTATCCATTCACTAGAGACCGGTGACATCACTGAGAGTGCAGCCTATCCATTCACTAGAGACCGGTGACATCACTGAGAATGCAGCCTATCCATTCACTAGAGACCGGTGACATCACTGAGAATGCAGCCTATCCATTCACTAGAGACCGGTGACATCACTGAGAATACAGCCTATCCATTCACTAGAGACCGGTGACATCACTGAGAATACAGCCTATCCATTCACTAGAGACCGGTGACATCACTGAGAATGCAGCCTATCCATTCACTAGAGACCGATGACATCACTGAGAATACAGCCTATCCATTCACTAGAGACCGGTGACATCACTGAGAATGCAGCCTATCCATTCACTAGAGACCAGTGACATCACAGAGAATACAGCCTATCCATTCACTAGAGAACGGTGACATCACTGAGAATGCAGCCTATCCAATCACTAGAAAGCGGTGACATCATTGAGAATGCAGCCTATCCAATCACTAGAGACCGGTGACATCACCGAGAATGCAGCCTATCTATTAACTAGAGACTGGTGACATCACCGAGAATGCAGCCTATCTCCTATCTATTAACTAGAGATTGGTGACATCACTGAGAATGCAGCCTATCCATTCACTAGAGACCGATGACCTCACTGAGAATGCAGCCTATCCATTCACTAGAGATCGGTGACATCACAGAGAATACAGCCTATCCATTCACTAGAGACCGGTGACATCACCGAGAATGCAGCCCATCCATTCACTAGAGACCGGTGACATCACCGAGAATGCAGCCTATCCATTCACTAGAGACCGGTGACATCACTGAGAATGCAGCCTATTAACTAGAGACTGGTGACATCACCGAGAATGCAGCCTATCTCCTATCTATTAACTAGAGATTGGTGACATCACTGAGAATGCAGCCTATCCATTCTCTAGAGACCGGTGACATCACCGAGAATGCAGCCTATCAATCTACTAGAGATCTATGACATAGTTGAGAGTAGAGTGCTGTGCCTATCCTTCAGCTAAAAAACACAATAAGAAAAGGGCTACAGAAAAGGTCACTTACCTGAATTTGAAGACTGGCGCTTGGTGGGACGCTCTGCAATCCACCATTTTGGTTCACTGTAATCACCACTTCTTGGTTTTCTGGAACTTCAGCCTGAACAGGCTCCTCAAATTGTACCTTCTTCTCTGGTTTGAACAGCCTGTCGAAGATGCTGACTTCTCTGGGCTTCGAAGGTGTGCTTTTAACCTCAACAGTATTAGTTTGTGACAGAGATGCATCATCTGTCGCCAGCACAGTTGGAGGGGCCTGATTTGGACCACCACCCATGTTTTCCTTTGTCTCCACAGTGATCGGAGCGTTGTTTTGGGTTTGGATCAGCACTGGTTCTTCCACTCCAACCTTCACATCACCATTCTCGGCGCCGTTGGGTTGAAAAGAAGTGAGGCCCGGGCCAGGACGTGAAATGGTCAGACGAAATCTGGACTTGGCAGGTGGAGCCGGTGGCTTGGCATCGGTGCCATTGGCCATTGGACTTATGATGATGGTTTTCTGGGAAGATGTAATGATATTTTCCTGCTGAGTGGTGGCTTTTAAGTTCTCTGCAGAAACAAGAACATTTAATTTACTAAACAAGCTAAAAATGCAATGAAAACTTGTATAAAAAAAGAAAAAAAACCTCATAAGATCTAGAAAGTTAGAGAGAGAGGAAAGCGTGTTTATTGTCATACTAAAAAGGTCCATCATGGAGTGTATAGCCCAGCCTTTCTCAACCATGGTTCTGTGGAACTCTGTGGTTTCTTGAAGAGGAAGTCATTTCTACCTCACAGATAAGTGATCAGTGACCACCAATTATTTTGTTTAGATACCAGCAAGGAGACATTCTTCCACTGACCACCAATATAAGGGGCATTCTTCCCACTGACGACCAATATAAGAGGCATTCTTCCCACTGGCCACCAATGTAAGGAACATTTTTTTCCACTAACCACCAATATAAGGGGCATTCTTCCCACTGACCACCAATGTAAGGGGCATTCTTCCCACTGACCACCAATGTAAGGGGCATTCTTCCCACTGACCACCAATGTAAGGAGAATTCTTCCCACTGACCACCAATGTAAGGGGCATTCTTCCCACTGACCACCAATGTAAGGGGCATTCTTCCCACTGACCACCAATGTAAGGAGCATTCTTCCCTCTGACCGCCAGTGTAAGGAGTATTCTTCCCACTGACCACCAGTGTAAGCGAGCCCTTATCCTCAAACTTTCTTTGTAAGGGGCCATAGCAGTGGTGGGATTCAGCCGGTTCGCACCGGTTCCATAGAACCGGTTACTACATTTCTGCAAGTTCGCAGAACCGACACCTTGTGAGTTTGAACATCTGTCCTCCTGATCCGCTGACCGCTGCTGCTCTCTGTCGGCGCTGTCTCTCTGCCGGGAGATGGCCGGAGCCCACACACAGTCACTGGTTGCTAGGCTAGAGCCGCTTAGCGTATAGCAACCAGTGACGTCACCCCTTCTCCTTCAGGCCGCCCCCTCCCAGACAGGCCAATGCCATTGGCCGAGGAGGAGGCGGGATGCGGGAGAGGACTCAAGGAGACACGGGGACTGAAGAGAAGAAGCCGCTAGTAAGGTAAGTCAAGTGCACTGGTCTGGGGGGGCTTGGCAAGTTGGCACGCTGTTCACTCTGCATTGAAGGGGGCACGATGATTTCTGCATTGAAGGGGGCACGCAGCACGCTGGTCTCTGCAGACTGCATTGAAAGGGGGCACGAATGATGAACTCTGCAGTGAAGGGGGCACGAATGATGATCTCTGCATTGAAGGGGGCATGCCGCACGCTGGTCTCTACATTGAAAGGGGGCATGGCACGAGCACGATGATCTGTGCATTGAAAGGGGGCACGCTGGTCTCTGTGCATTCAAAGGGGGGAACGCTGGTCACTGTGCATTGAAAGGGGGGCACGCTGGTCTCTCTGCATTGAAAGGGGGGCACGCTGGTCACTGTGCATTGAAAGGAGGCACACTGGTCACTGTGCATTGAAAGGGGGCACGCTGGTCACTGTGCATTGAAAGGGGGCACGCTGGTCACTGTGCATTGAAAGTCGGAACTGGTTACTAAAATTTTTGAATCCCACCTCTGGGCCATAGTTGACAAATATATGAAATATGCCACATTCCTTATTCATAATTCTTATCATTGTATTTAACTTTTACATCTACAACTTAAGAGTTTACGCTAATCTACCCTTAGATGTTGATATAATTATTAGCAAGGGTTTTTCCTGAATGTTAAGTCAAGGGTTCCTTGATGTTAAAAAGGCTGACAAAGGTTTGGACGGACATCTTTGAGAGGCCTGAGTCCTTGCGGACTTCATTTTTTACTTTGAAGTTGCGGAGAAATATCGAAGACTTCATCTGGACTCCACCACAATGTCTACAAGTGAAGACTTCAGCTACTATTTTGTGGAAGAATTCATACTAAGTATATGAAGGTTATCTCTGTAGATAGCACTGAAGCCTTTTCAGAAGAAGGAACTGCTAAAGCGTGCACAGAAATGATGAGGCTATAAGTAAAATGTCCTAATATGGTGACAGGAGGATACCAAGAATTGTATAGGTATGGAATGGGCAAAAGATGGTAGATTCCAAGACCAAATTTAGAAAGACTTAGCAGGAAGGACCTCCGAGTCACTTTAAAGCAGGGCTTTTTTCACAGAGAATAGGTGCAGGAACTCCCCCTTTTCAAGTCACTCCTTATCTCCGCCCCTACCCACCTCCGAGCACCGTTTCTTGGTTCCACCCATTACCCACCTCCGAAGACCACCCCTTTTATATAGTTAGTACCACAAATGTTACTGTATTAATTTGTATTGAGCTTGTTAATGATAACAAGAAAAGCAGTAGAATAGATCCCCTGCAGCCAGCAACAATGGACCACTCACAACAAAACACCCCCCTCCCTAGCAGCAACAACGGATCTCCTCGCAGCCAGCATCAGCAGACCCTCTGGAAGAATAGATCCCCCCCAGTAACAATGGATCACCTACAAGAAAGTACCACCCCCTTCCTCAGCAACAATAGCAACAACAGATCTACCAGCAGCCAGCAACAATAGACCTCTTCCTCAACAGTAGATCCCTCCCAGAAACAACTGACCCCCCCTTAGCAACAATAGATCCCCTGCCAGCAACAACAGATCTCCCCAGCAACAGACCCCCCCATCCCCCTGCAATAATAGATTCCCTCCAAGGACATTAGATCCCCAGCAACCAGCATCAACAGACCCTGCAGCACACCTCCAACACCCCTTGCCATTACATACATTCAGTCCTGGAGGTGCCTGACTGCGTTCCCCCGCATTCCCGCTGAAAAAAAGCCCTGGTTTAAAGTATGTATGAACCCAATCATAAAACCCTTATAGAAGCTTCATTTTTATAAATCTGCTGTTTTCATTAAAATGGTCATCCTGCAATGTAGGTAATTGTTGAGGCCCTTCGTGTTGTGAGGTGAGAACTGTCTCCCAAGTGTGCGCCTACATTGTCACTCATGCCTCTGGTGACTTGCCAACATATTGTGAAGACATGGTCAACCATTGTCGCTATCGGTGATGATGGCCCGTGGATGCTGGAAGGAGTGCATATAGAAAGGAAGTGGCTGCAAAGATGCTGGAGGAGATCAGAAGCACTGAGATGTGACAAAGGATGACAAAACGTATTTTATGAAGAGCCATTGTACAAAGCAAACTAGATGTCATCCAGTTAGGGTTTAGACATTCTTTAGGTTTCCATAATGACTGAGGCCTTCCTTTATGAATCTGCCACTTCTCTCTCTGCAGGGGACGGTATCACGGGGCTGTGGATTAGGTATTAATTTGTCTTGTGTTTTGTGTAGAGAAGACGGGAGGAATTCTTTGATAACTGCTACAACAGGAACTGGACCCCGTCCAGAACCACACCCGTGTTGAGTTAACTCCTTTCATCCAGTACAGAGAAAGCTTCAGGGGCAAATCTGCAATGTTACCTCTCGGGTTATGATGATCTATGACTCAGGGAAAAGTTATGTCACCACTCCGCAATATTACAAAGGCAATACGCACAGCAAGGAATAAAACACTAGGCCTCCATACGTACTTGAGCGTGAGCTTTTTCAGGTGATTTTGAAACATTTTTTGTGCATTTTTGGTTGTTTTTTTTTTAAAACATTTTTATGTGTATTCAAGCTTCCACCATATTTGGTTTGGCCAATGGAAAACAATATCATCTGTCACATCATATGTTATCATCATCCTTGTATTTGCTTCCTGGTTTTTCTGTGTTGTTTTGTGGTGTCTTGTCCTAAAGGAGTGATGAGCCACTACTGAGATTGTAGAGATGCTTGTAATGGCCATCAGTGGGGTCATAGAGATTTTTGTAATGACTATCACTGGGGTCATAGCAATGGCTGCCATTGGGGTCATAGAGGTCCTTGTAATGGCCACTACTGCAGTTGTAGAGGTTCTTGTAATGGCCATCACTAGGGCCATGGAGGTTCTTGTAATGGCCATCAATAGAGTTGTAAAGGTTCTTGTAATGGCCGTCCCTGGGGTTGTAAAGGCTCTTTTAATTGTCTTCATTGGGGTCGTACAGGTTCTTGTAATGGCCATCTCTGGGGTCATAGAGGTGGCAATCACTGGGGTAATAGATGTTATTGTAATGACCATCGTTGGGGTCATAGAGGTTCTTGTAATAGCCCATCACTGGGTTCATAGAGGCTCTTGTAATGACCATTACTGGGGTCAAAGAAGTTATTGTAATGACCATCGCTGGGGTCATAGAGGCTCTTGTAATGACCATTACTGGGGTTATAGAAGTTCTTGTAATGGCCATCACTGGGATCATAGAGGTCCTTTTAATGGCCATCACTGGGGTCATAGAGGTCCTTTTAATGGTCATCACTGGGGTCATAGAGGTCCTTTAAATGGTCATCACTGGGGTCATAGAGGTCCTTATAATGGCTATCACTGGGGTATTAGATGTTATTGTAATGACCATCAATGAGGTCAAAGAGGTTCTTGTAGCGGCCATCACTGGGGTCATCGAGGCTCTTGTAATGACCATTACTGGGGTCATAGAAGTTCTTGTAATGGCCATAACTGGGGTCATAAAGGTCCTTTTAATGGCCATCACTGGGGTCATAGAGATCCTTATAATGGCCATCACTGGGGGATTAAAGGTTATTGTAATGACCATCATTGGGATTATATAGGTTCTTGTAACGGCCATCACTGGGGTCATAAAGGTTCTTTTACTGGCCATCACAGGGGGATTAAAGGTTATTGTAATGACCATCATTGGGGTCATAAAGGTTCTTGTAACAGCCATCACTGGGGTCATAGAGGCTCATGTAATGACCATTACGGGGTCATAGAAGTTCTTGTAATGGCCATCACTGGGTTCTTAGAGACTCTTGTAATGGCTATCACTGAGGTCGTAGAGGTTCTTGTAATGACCAACACTGAAGTCGTAGATGTTCTTGTAATGGCCATCACTGAGGTCATAGAGGTCCTTGTAATGCCCATCACTGGGGTCGTAGATGTTCTTGTAATGCAAGAAAAACATACTAAATTCCTTGTATTACACATTTTTAGTCACTTCAGTTAAAATCTATGGGTCCAAATGGGTGCAATTCTGGTTCAGATTCTACTCAGGTTTGAACAAGCTCCATTAAATATAATGGGAAACTTTAAGTTGAGTGTTGTTGCTCTTCGGGAAGGTGCAACAAATTGCTTAGGTGTAAATGGGGGCTAAAAGGCTGAGAAGAGTTATGCACACATAGACTCCCTGCTTCCCCTTTTCCAACTTTTAATGGTACAGTATATTTATAAAAAAAAAAAACACAAGGATAGAGTGTTGTCACCCTATAACAGGAAGTGCTTGAGTTAGCACCTTCATTGAGGGACACCAGGTATTATTTTAATAAAATCTTCAGATTTCTAAATATTAAATATTACTTTTGAAATATTAACATCTTAAAAGATTATTTGAGCTTTTTCATAATTGAGTTTACATCCTTTCACGCTGTCCCTGTAATTGTGGGTGTGGCAAGGGGATGTGGAAATATTTTACGCTCTAAGGTGTCCCGCTTTCCCGAAAGTTGGGCGACCGGTCCGAAATAAAACACTCAAGGCCACTGTAGACAGGGAAGTCATACGTAGAACATTCTGCACACTTTTTTGCAGGCACAAATTTTTTAAATATATTTTTTTTTTATCATATTTCCCCCAATCGTATATCCAGCGCTCATGGCTATCATCCAAACCACAGCCACAGTAACAATGGCGGTGATTTAATCGCAGTATGGTGAGTCATTGAGGTGGATTTGGGCTCTACACCCACTGACCAAACACAATCCTGTGTGTGTGTGTACCTAGATGTGTGCCGCAGCTGTGATATGACTGCTAGGGAATTCTCATTATTGAGGGGTAATATTTCTCATGTCATTTTCTAGAGAAACCTAAAGCAGAACCCTGGGAAAGTTTTCCTGTTCCCATGCAGTGGAACTCTGCCAGCACTGCATGGGTAACCTGCTTGTTTTTGTCTAGGGCAGGGGTCTCCAAACTTTCCAAACAAAGGACCAGTTTATTATCCTTCAGACTCAGGAGGGGCTGGACTGTAGCCAGTAGGAGTAGAAAATGTCCTGGTGTTGGTAACAATGCCTCATCATTGGTGTCAGTGGGAGGAATAGTGCCCCGTCATTGGTGTCAGTGGGAGGAATAGTGCCCCATCATTGGTGTCAGTGGGAGGAATAGTGCTTCATTGTTGGTGTCAAGGGGAGTAATAGTGCCCCATTATTGGTGTCAAGGGGAGGAATAGTGCCCCATCATTGGTGTTAAGGGGAGGAATAGTGCCCCATCATTGGTGTCCAGGGGAGGAATAGGGCCCCATCATTGGTGTCAGTGGAAGGAATAGTGCCCCATCATTGGTATCAGTGGGGGGAATAGAGCCCCATCATTGGTATCAGTGGGAGGAATAGTGCCCCATCATTGGTATCAGTGGGGGGAATAGTGCCCCATCATTGGTGTCAGTGGGAGAAATAGTACCCCATCATTGGTGTCAGTGGGAGGAATAGTGCTCCATCACTGGTATCAGTGGGAGGAATAGTGTCCTATCATTCGTGTCAGTGGGAGGAATAGTGCTCCATCATTGATGTCAGTGGGAGGAATAGTGCTTCATCATTGGTGTCAGTGGGAGGAATAGTGCCCAATCATTGGTGTCAATAGGAGGGATAGTGCCCCATCATTGCTATCAGTGGGAGGAATAGTGCCCCATCATTGGTGTCAATAGGAGGAATAGTGCCCCATCATTGGTATCAGTGGGAGGAATAGTGCCCCATCATTGGTGTCAGTGGGAGGAATAGTGCCCCATCATTGGTGTCAATAGGAGGGATAGTGCCCCATCATTGGTGTCAGTGGGAGGAATAGTGCCCCATCATTGGTGTCAATAGGAGGAATTGTGCTCCATCACTGGTATCGGTGGGAGGAATAGTGCCCCAACATTGGTATCAGTGGGAGGAATAGTGCCCCATCATCGGTATCAGTGGGAGGAATAGTGCCCCATCATTGGTATCAGTGGGAGGAATAGTGCCCCATCATTGGTATCAGTGGGAGGAATAGTGCTTCATCATTGGTGTCAGTGGGAGGAATAGTGCCCCATCATTGGTGTCAATAGGAGGGATAGTGCCCCATCATTGGTGTCATTGGGAGGAATAGTGCCCCATCATTGATGTCAGTGGGAATAGTGCCTCATCATTGGTGTCAAGGGGGGGAATAGTGCCCCATCATTGGTGTCAAGGGGAGAAATAGTGCCCCATCATTGGTGTCATTAGGAGGAATACTACCCCATTGTTGGACTCTGTGGGAGGAATAGTGCCCAAGAGCTGGATAAAAGCAAGCAAAAGGCAGCAACCGGCCCCTAGGACACAGTTGGCAGCCTGGTGGTCTAGAGGTTCTTAGCCCTGAGATATACTCACCTAAACCTCCAATCCTCCCAGTGCAAGACCTGTTTCTACAAACAAATAACAAATAAACTTTGAATACATGGCAGAGAATCCGCAAAGCACTATGGGTAGTCTAAAAAGGCATTACAGAAGATGCAGCCTGCTTTGGTCTAGCCATTGTTACTGGCCTAATCCCCTGTTAGTACAGGAATAGTCACTGGAGATACAGGCATCGCCCCTTGTGAGTCATTGTTTCTCTATGCAAGAAATTTGATTTAGAATGCAATTAGATACTTTTTTGTCACATTGTATAAGTTCTTATGATGGGGGGAGGGGGGGTTGGCTTGCTTGGTTTCCTTTTGTTTCACTATTGTTACTTATCTTACTATTAAATTACTTTGGACTCTTGAGACAACTGTCGCTCGTTTATCTTGTTCACACTGGGATTTCTTGTGCCTGTTTGTCTGCCTGCAACTCCAGAAGCAGCCATGCAGTAAGAGTTGAAGAACTGCTCACTTTACCTATGTATGCAAACTTAGGCTTGAGCTACTGAGCTCTATAAACTGAAGTTGTTTTTAATAAGAGAAGCAAAATTAGGAGCCAGAAAATATGAAAAGGAGCCTGAAAACTATTATTATGTCATATTTTGGATCTGTCTAAAAGAATGTGAAAGGGATCCTGCAGCTCCACCTGTTGGCTGAGAAGCAGAATGCACACTAATAATATGGCTTCTTTTTTTTCAGATCTATCTAAGAACATGTGAAAAAGGAACCTGCAGCTCCACCTGCTGGCTGAGAAGCAGAATGCAAACTATTGATAGGTCTTTTTTTCAGATGTATCAAAGAAAATGTGAAAAGGAGACCGAAGCTCCATCTGCTGGCTAAAAAGCAGAATGCGCTTTATTAATATGTCATCCTTTTTTTCAGATTTATCTGTGAAAATGTGAAAAGGAGCCGGCAGCTCTACCTGCTGGCTGAAAAGCAGAATGCAAACTATTAATATGTAATTTTAGTTTTTCTGATTTAGCTACGAAAATGTGAAAAGGAACCTGCAGCGCCACCTGCTGGCTGAAAATCAGAATGCAAACTATTAATGTCTTTTTTTTTTCAGATTTTTCTACCAAAATTTAAAAAAGGAACCTGCAGCTCCACCTGCTGGCTGAGAAGCAGAATGCACACTATTAATAGGTTTTTTTTTTCAGATGTATCCAAAAAATGTGAAAAGCAGCCAGCATCTCCATCTGCTGGCTGAAAAGCAGAATGTGCTCTATTAATACATCATCTTTTTTTGGATTTATCTGAGAAAATGTGAAAAGGAGCCTGCAGCTCCACCTGCTGGCTGAAAAGCAGAATGCAAACTATTAATATGTAATTTTTTTTTCTAATCTACGAAAATGTGAAAAGGAGCCTGCAGCGCCACCTGCTGGCTGAAAAGCAAAATGCACAGTATTAATATGTAATATTTTTTCGGATTTATCTACCAACATGTTAAAAAGGAATCTGCAGCTCCACTTGCTGGCTGAGAAGCAGAATGCAAACTATTAATATGCCTTTTTTTTTTTTCAGATTTATTTAAGAACATGTGAAAATGAGCCTGCAGCGCCACCTGTTGGCTGAAAAGCAGAATGCACACTAATAATATGTATTTTTTTTCCGATTTATCTATAAAAATGTGAAAAAGAATCTGCAGCTCCACCTACTGGCTGAGAAGCAGAATGCAAACTATTAATAGGTCTTTTTTTTTTTTTCCCAGACGTATATAAAAAGAAAATGTGAAAAGGAGCCTGCAGCTCCATCTGTTGGCTGAAAAGCAGAATGTGCTCTATTAATATGTCATTTTTTTTGTTTTCCGATTTATTTAAGAACATGTGAAAAGGAGCCTGCAGTGCCACCTGCTGGCTGAAAAGCAGAATGCGTGCTATTAATAGGTCTTTGGTTTCTGATTTATTTAAGAAAATGTGCAACGGAGCCTGCAGCTCCACCTGCTGGCAGAAAAGAAGGATGCAGTATGTCATATTTTAGACTGATCTAAAGAAAGAAAGAAAGAAAGTAACTTTTCTAACTTAAGCCCCGACTATAATAAAGATCAAAATTGCTGTAGAAAATTGTCCACTGGCATCGGAAAGTTTTCTTAGAAGACAAAAAAAAACATTTTTTGAAACATGTGGGTACGCCATGGTGAACCTTTTGCAGAATCCTCCTTTAAAAACAATTTGTTGGAAGTAACGATTTAGGATTGGATGTGGATGAAACATTTTCCTGGCTGCGGCTGGTGACAGGTGCCATTGGAATGAAGGTGAAAGTTCCAGAGTTAGTGAGTCTGGTCGTCCGCCCACGCCCTCTGTATATACAGGAATGTTGACATACATACAGCCTCACCTTCCTGCCATAGATTCTACATGTGGAGAGAGAACAGCTGAGGTGACGGACTGTCATCTGACAAGTGCCCTACAGGGGAGAAGCCCGGGCTAGGTTTACCATAAAGGGTCCTGTAAGCCGGTGCCTGGGGCAGCACCAGGTCTCACAATGTACAAATTCTGAGAACTATTTCATTTCTTTGTTTCCTCCTTCCAGACACCTCTGCTGATATATGTATATAGCCAGAGAACTAAATGGGAGCATAAAATACAGGGGGGGGGGGGTTGCAGGAGATGTTGGGGCAAGGGAGTGCTGAGGATGTAAGGGAAGGGGGCGTTGCAGAAAGGAAGTGCAAGACATAGCGGGTAAATGGGATGCAAGGAATGCAGGTGAAAAAGTGAAGGGGGTGCAGGGCATATAAAAGAAAGGGAAGGCAGTAGGTGAAGGGAACACAGATATTGTAGGGGGAAGAGGGGCAGGGGATGCAGAGGGAAGTAACGGGAAGGGGGCGCAAAGGATGTAGTAAGGGAGCAGGAAAAGGGATGAGAAATTAAGAGGGTGCAGGGAGAGGTAGTGCAGGGGTTGTAGGAGGATAGAGGAACGGGGGATCTATAAAGAGATTGTGCAGGGAATGTAGGGGGAAGGGGGTGCAGGGGATGTAAGGGAAGGGGTGCAGAGGACAGGAAGTGCAAGACATAGGGGGCATATGGGATGCAAGGAATGCATGTGAAAAAATTAAGGGGGAGTAGGGCATAAAAAAGAAAGGGAAGGCAGTAGGTGAAGGGAGTGTAGGGAGCATAGATATTGTAGGGGGAAGAGGGGCAGGGGATGTAGAGGGAAGTAACAGGAAGGGGGTGCAAAGGATGTAGTGGGGTAGTGGGTCAAGTGGGGAAAAATGAAGAGGGTGCAGGGAGAGGTAGTGCAGGAGTTGTAGAAGGAAAGAGGAACAGGGGATCTATAAAGAGAGTGTGCAGGGAATGTAGGGAGAAGGGGGTGTAGGGGATGTAAGGGAAGGGGTGCAGAGGAAAGGAAGGGCAAGACATAGAGCAGGGATCTAAAAACTACGGCCCTCCAGCTGTTGGGGAACTACACACCCCATGAGGCATTGTAAAACTCTGACATTCACAGACATGACTAGGCATGATGGGAATTGTAGTTCCTGAACAACTGGAGGGCCTTAGTTTGAAGACCCTTGTCATAGAGGGTAAATGGGATGCAAGGAATGCAGGCAAAAAAGTAACGGGGTGCAGAGCGTATCAAAAAAAGGGAAGGCAGTAGGTGAAGGGGGTATAGGGAGTACAGGTATTGTAGGGGGGGGCAGAAAGGATGTGAAGATGGTGCAGGGGTTGTAGGGCAAAGGAGGTAAGGGGTTGTAGGGGAAGGGGGGCAAGGGAAGGTATGCAGGAAATGCTGGGTGAAGGGGTGTAGGAAGAAGGGAATGCAGGGTTTGTGGAGATATTGGAGTGAAATTGTTGTGAAGAGAAGGAGGGCAGGGGTTGTAGGCAGAATATGATGCAGGGCTTGTAAGTAGATTCGATAAATGGATTGTAGAGAGAAGGGGTGCTGAGTGAAGAAAGTTCAGAGGATGCAGGAAGGTGGTGAAGAAGGAAGGAGGTGCAGGGGTTGCAGGGCGAAGGGGATGTAGGGAGATAAGGGTACAGAAGATGTAGGGGAAGAAGGAAAGGGATTGTAGGGTGAAGGGGGTACAGAAGATGTAGGGGAAGAGGAAGGGGGTTGTAGGGTGAAGAGTCTAGAAAGGATGTAGGGGGGGGGGAGGATGGCAGGGGTTGTAGGGTGAAGGGAGTACAAAGGATGTAGGGGGGAAGGATGGCAGGGGTTGTAGAGTGAAGGGAGTACATAGGATGTAGGGGGAAGGATGGCAGGGGTTGTAGAGGAAAGGATGGCAAGGGTTTTAGGGTGAAGGGAGTACATAGGATGTAGGGGGAAGGATGGCAGGGGTTGTAGGGTGAAGGGAGTACATAGGATGTAGGGAGAAGGATGGCAGAGGTTGTAGGGTGAAGTGAGTACACATTGGATACCATTCCCTCCTATTACAGGAGAAGTGTGTCCCAGTAATGAACTCACCCTGGATGTTCGGTGGGGCGGTGTTGATGACGGGCGAGCTCTGTAGGGTGATTGGTCCATTCTGAATTTCTATACCGACCTGAAACAAAGAGATACAGAGTGTCAGTGCCAGGCTGGGGTCACCAGGCTATAGGAAGCTGTCATATTGTGTCACCAAGCTGTGTAAAGCCCCTATGGGGGGTACAGGGGATGTAGAGTGATTGAAATGTAAGGAATGTGGGGGAAGGGTGCAGGGGGAGTAAAGTGAAGGACGTGCAGGGGATGTAGGGAGAAAGGGTTGCTGGGAATGTAGAATGATAGAAGTGTAGGGTATGTAGGAAGGGGGGCAGGGGGAGTAAAGTGAAGGCAGTACAGGGGATGTAGGGAGAAGGGGTTGCTGGGGATGTAGAGTAATAGAAGTGTAGGGTATGTGCTAGGAGGGGGTGCACTTCTGGCATCAGAACACTGGCCTCAGAACACTGGCATCAACTCACTGGCATCAGAACACTGGCCTCAGTACACTGGCATCAACTCACTGGCCTCAGAACAATGGCCTCAGAACACTGGCCTCAGTACACTGGCCTCAGAACACCGGCCTCAGAACACCGGCCTCAGAACACTGGCATCAGAACACTGGCCTCAGAACACTGGCCTCAGAACACCGGCCTCAAAACCCTGGCATCAAAACACTGGCATCAGATCAGACAAATATGCAAGAATGACAGGCAAATTAGATTGTAAGCTCTTCTGCTGGTGGAGGTAAGTGGCTCTGGGTACATTACACACATGCTGCCCGCAGGCTGAGAAAGGAGAATGAAATATAGGTCTGATATGATGACACATCTAATAATAGGATGACAATGTCCCCTCCCAGCATGCACTGCACCCCCCCAGGATAATGTCACCAGGAACCAGACTGACGGGTACAAAGTGTGACATCACAGTGTACAGAATACGGGGACGGTGTGCGGGGTGCGAAATGTGAAAAATCCTAAACAAGGCAAATTACTGTCCACCGCAACAGCCAATCACAAATCATTTTACAGCACAGTAATGTCAACTTTGGTTACAATGTATCTTTAGTCTATGTTTGTGTTTGTTTTGGGAAGGATTAGAACCCCTGTCAGGTTTTTATTGCTCTAAGGAGATTGACCTTTTTTAGTTAGTCCTGGGACAAAAAGTGAGGTGGAGTCATAAGAGGTGAAATTGTGTAACGGGGGCACAGAGGCTACAGTATGTATTACATAAATCACATTACTCCCCCCCCCCCCCCCCCCCCCCTCTGACAATGCCGGCATCTGCTTCTCTATTCTTTGTTGTTCTAATAATAATAGAACAGTATCCTCATCATCATCCAAACAATAATGTTATGAATAGTGTTTTGTATTATTATTTTTTGATGTTTTTTTTGTAATAATAATATTATACAATAATAATATACAATAATATACAATAATATACAATAAAACGTGTAAAAATAAATCACAGCAATAATAATCATCATCATCATCTCCAATTTAATATTGCTATTCTTTTTACAATTATAATAATAGTAAAAAAATATATAAATATTACTATTGTTATTTTAAATACTGCTTTTATATTTGCAGTTGTAGTATTAATAATAATAATAATAATCATAATAATAATAAAAAAGCAATATCAAATGAATGATGATTATTATTATTACTATTATTGTTGTGAATATTTTTACATTTTTTTTTTTTTACATTTACAATATGTTTTATTGAACAAGTACAAAAGTTACAAAAAAGAGAAATATAGTCAATGACATATTTACATTATTACTATTATTATTATTAATAATAATAATCATAATAATAATAATAATAATAATAATAATAATAATAATATGTCATTGACTATATTTCTCTATTTTGTAACTTTTGTACTTGTTCAATAAAACATATTGTAAAAAAAAAAAAAAAAAAGTAAAAATATTCACAACAATAAGAATAATAATAATAATAATAATAATAATAATCATCATTCATTTGATATTGCTTTTTTCTTTGTACTACTACTAATAATAGTAAAAATTATGTAACAATTAGTATTATTATTTTAAATATTGCTTTTAATTTTGTTGTTGTAACAATATTAATAATAATGTAATAATAATAATGTAAATATGTCATTGACTCTATATTTCTCTGTTTTGTAACTTTTGTACTGTGTACATTTATAAAAACTTGTTCAATAAAACATATTGGGGAAAAAAAAATGTAAAAAAAATCACAACAATAATAGAAATAATAATCATCATCATCATCCATTTCATGTTGCTATTTTTTTGTAATAATAGTGAAATAGTGTAAAAATGAGTATTATTGTTTTAAATATTGCTTTTAGTTTTGCGGTTTTAATAATAATAATGTAAATATGTCATTGACTCTATATTTCTCTGTTTTGTAATTTTTGTACTCTGTACATTTATAAAAACTTGTTCAATAAAACATATTGTGAAAAAAAATAATAAAAAAATATTCACAACAATGATAGTAATAATAAAAATAATAATAATATCATCATCATCATCATTCATTTGATATTGCTAATTTTTTTTGTAATACTACTAATAGTGAAATAGTGTAAAAAAGGGTATTATTGTTTTAAATATTGCTTTTAATTTTGCGGTTGTAATAATATTAATAATGTAAATATGTAATTGACTCTATATTTCTCTGTTTTGTAATATTTGTACTCTGTACATTTTAAAAAACTTGTTCAATAAAACATATTGTGGAAAAAAAGAAAAAAAAATTAAAAATAATCATAACAATAATAGTAATAATAATAATAATCATCATCATTCATTTGATATTGCAAATTTTTTTGTAATACTACTAATAGTGAAATAGTGTAAAAATGTGTATTATTGTTTTAAATATTGCTTTTAATTTTGCAGTTGTAGTAATAATTTACTTTTGTACTCTTCTGTACATTTATAAAAACTTGTTCAATAAAACATATTGGGGGAAAAAAAATGTAAAAAAAAAAAAATCACAACAATAATAGTAATAATAATCATCATCATCATCCATTTCATGTTGCTATTTTTTGTAATAATAGTGAAATAGTGTAAAAATTTGTATTATTGTTTTAAATATTGCTTTTAATTTTGCAGTTGTAATAATAATAATAATGTAAATATGTAATTGACTCTATATTTCTCTGTTTTGGAACTTTTGTACTCTGTACATTTATAAAAACTTGTTCAATAAAACATATTGTGGAAAAAAAATGTAAAAATAATCATTACAATAATAATAATAATAATCATCATCATCATTCATTTGATATTGCTATTTTTTTGTACTACTACTAATAATAATAAAAATGGTGTAAAAATTAGTATTATTATTATTTTAAATTTTGCTTTTGATTTTGTTGTTGTAATAATAATATAATAATAATATTAATCATAATGTAATAAATAATAATAATGTAAAAATAATAATATTATTTAATAATGTAATACCAATAATATCCATGCAATAATAATATTATTATTATAAATAGTATCATGTCCGGGTCTGGATCTCACCTGGGGTTTGACGTCAGCAGTGCTCTCCTCCTGGTCCTCCTCCACTTCGGAGGCGCTTAATTCATTTCCCATAGTGAGTGTCTGTGTGAGAGATCATCAGATCCATTGTGAGATATGATTGGTGCTCCAACATTATTGTGACACGACATCACTGAGACATGCAGAATATATACAGGGACAGGAAGTGAGAGGAAATCTCCCTAATGGGGACACAGACAGCAATAAAAACCTGCCAGGGGCTCTAATCTGTTCCCACTTCACTTTATAGGAGTGCAGCTTTCAATATGATCATCAATTACATTTCATGAAACATCTCAACGTACCTCCTAAATTTCCGAGATGACATAGAGGGACCCCTTTAGCACAAAGTATGTAGGTGGGGGACACCCCCTCCACTACCAAGCCCCCCAAGGAACATGAAGAATGAATGCACAAAAATACATGGTTAAACCCACCCAACCCATAATAACCAAAACCCTTCATTATTTAGGGGCTGCAGAAGCGGTTTCGGTCAGTCTAACACGTTTGGTAGTCACATAAGCCTGTATTAATAAAATATTTGAAGAGTGAATTGTCTGGTGAAACTGCATGTACATTATTTCTATATAAATGAGGGGGGGGGGGGGGGGGATTGAATGTTATTAGACTATTTTCTCTCCAGGTTGAATGTGAATTAGAGCGAGTTAGAAAAATATAGATTTAGGGCCCCTAATTTTTATGCTTATTTACTATGATCGTCGGCTCCATCTAGTGGCCATAATGCAGTACATTCCTAATTCACTCTGTTCCTTGAGAATGCATAACATCCGACCTGGAGAGAAAATAGCTTATAACATTGGATTTTGTCCCTATTCTCACAGAAAAAAATACAGTACATTTTCTTCATAAATACACCTAGTGCTGTATTTTGGCCTAGGCCAACAAGGTCCAGGCCTAGGTCGGCACTTTGCAGGGGGGCAGCAAAAAATCCATCCCCTCCACCTCTATTGGCCACTGGTTGCTAGAGCCGCCTCTCTCTCCCCCCTTTCTCTTACCCCCTCTCTCTTTCTCTATCATCCTCCTCTCTCTCTCTATCATCCCCCTCTATCTCTCTTTTTTTCATCCCCTCTTTCATCCTCCTCTCTCTCTCGTTCTCTCTCTCTCATCCCTCCCTTTCTCTCTCTCGCTCTCTCTCTCATCCCCCTCTCTCATCCCTCCCGTCCTCTCTCTCGCTCTCTCCCTTATCCCCCCTCTCTCTCATCCCCCCGTCACCCCCCCTCTCATCCCCCCTCTCTCTCTCTCATCCTCTCTCACTCTCTCATCCCCCCCTCTCTCTCTCTCATCCCCCTCTGTCTCTCTCATCCCCCTCCGTCTCTCTCATCTCCCTCTCTCTCTCTTTGATCCCCCTCTCTTTCTCTCACCCCCCTCTCTCTCTCATCCCCCCTCTCTCTCTCATCCCCCCTTCCCCCTCTCTCTCTCACCCCCCCTCTCTCTCTCATCCCCTCTTGCTCTCTCTCTCACCCCCCTCTCTCTCTCATCCCCCTTCCCCCCTCTCTCTCTCACCCCCCCTCTCTCTCTCTCTCTCTCATCCTCTATCGCTCTCTCTCTCTCTCTCTCTCTCTCTCACCCCCTCTCTCTCTCATCCCCCCTCTCTCTCTCTCACTCCCCTCTCTACCCCTCCCTCCCTCACCCACCCCCCCTCTCTCTCTCTCCCTCCCTCACCCACCTTCCCCCCTCACTCTCTCACCCCCTCCCACCCCCCCTCTTGAGATCTCAGGGGTCCATGCTGGGACTTGTAGTCCTTCAATTTTGGAGGGAGTCACATCCGTTAAAAAAGGAGTGGGGATAATTTACATGGGGGGGGGGAGGCGCTCAATTTTAGTCTTGCCTTAGAGCCGGAAGAGGAAGATTTGATGGGGCAACGAGGGACAGAGGGATTTGGTTCCAATATAGGGACAGTCACTTCCAATCAGGGACAGGTGTAAGGTATGTATATGTTTTCCTCGCTCATGTGCCTTTGATGCCTTTGTGAATGGAGTTGTGGAGCGGTGTTCTGTAGCGGAGATGGAGCCTGAGGGGAGAGCAGGGTCACTTTCCCTTTTACACAAACCAGCCTCAGCGGTTTCCGACACAGCCGCCTGTATGAATAGACACGTTATAGGACCTTTACCAGACATTCACAAGACACAAAACCTTTCCCGGCCACCAAATTTTTATAGAACTCTCATTGCTGGAAATACTGGGGTGCAGCTGATGACTTCTCCATTAGAAAATGCTGATTATCTGGCTGTCCTCTCTCAGCACAGGTTTGCTTTAAAGTGCACCTGTCATGAGATTTATTTTATTCCAGGTGTCAAACAGAAGGCCCATGGGCCAAATCCGGATCACTGGGCCATTGCATGGGGCCCTTGCACCTCTCCTGCAGCTGCGGCGCCCCCCTTGTCTCCGCCCCCGCCTTGTCTCAGTAGTTGGCAGCACAGGCGGAGGACAGAACTCCTTCTCTGGATCCTGCGCTTCTTTATGCAGCTGTGGAGAGAGGCTCATCTCTGCCCAGTCTCTGCAGTCGGCAGCAGAGAGGAGGAAAGAACTCCTCCTCCAGGTCATGCGCTTTGTCCACTCCCCCCCACAGTCTCAGCAGTCAGCAGAAGAGAGGAGGACAGAACTCCTCCTCCAAATCCTGCACCTGTCCATGCAGCTGTGGAGAGAGGTTAATCTCTGCCTATCCCCAAAGTCTCAGCAGAGAGGTGGCCAGAACTCTTTCAGATCCAATGCTTCGCCATGCAGCTGTGGATAGCATGGGGGTATCACAAGGAGATTGGGGGGGGGGGGCATTTGTATTGAGAAAAGGAACTTGGGGGGCTAAGAATTGTTTTAGGATGGCAAATTTGGGGAGGGCTGCTTGAAGTGGTGATTTGGGGTGGATTTGTGCTAGGAGGGGGGATTTGGTGGGTTTAAAGGTAAAATGGTAGAGGGGAAATATATATATATATACCGTATCTCACAGAAGGAGCTGGAAAATAATGGCGGCCACACAAAATATTGACACTTTGGGCCCAGTTTGGACATTTTCACTTAGGGGTGTACTCACTTTTGTTGCCAGCGGTTTAGGCATTAATAGCCATGTGTTGAGTTATTTTGAGGGAACAGCAAATTTACACTGTTATACAAGCTGTACACTCACTACTTTACATTGTAGCAAAAGTGTCATTTCTTCAGTGTTGTCACATGAAAAGATAGAATAAAAGATTTACAAAAATGTGAGGGGTGTACTCACTTTTGTGAGATACTGTATGTGTATATATATTATAATTTTTTTTATTTTTTTGGGGGGGGGGGGTGGTTGTGCTAGTTGGGATGATTGGGGGTATTTGTGTTAGGAGGGGAAATTTGAGGGGTGGAAGATTTGTGCTAGGAAGATTTTTTTTTTTTTTTTGGGGGGGGGGGGGAGGGGGGGGGTTGTGCTAGGGGCATATAGGGAAAGAGAGAACTTGAGCTGGGGGGAATGGGGGGGGGCAAAGAATTATGCTGGGAGGGCAGATTTATGCAGGGGGGTGGATTTTTACTGGGAGGAGGGGGAGTTTATGCTTAGGGGGTGTGCATGCAGATTGGTGTTTGATTATTTTTTTTTGGGGGGGGGGGGATTTCAGCTGACACATAATGGTCTTACATCTTGGGGGTGGGGCACAATTTGGCATATTCATCCTGGGCTCTGGGTGACCTTGTCCTGGCACTGGCTACAACTGTGAATGACTGGTGGTGAGATTTAAGGATCGCAGGAAATGCGAGAACCTTTCATTAGAGAACCTTTGCTGGGTGCAGCGGACACACCTCTGTGGCTCCATTGTTTTCCGAAAGAATAACATTTCATATGACTCAAAAAGGATCCTCCGATGCAGGAATTCCCCTCCCCCGCCTCTGCTTTGGTATGGGACAAAGATGGCAGGACATGGTATATAGAAGCTTTGGCTGCACACTGTGTAATGTCATGTGACCACATCCTGTCCTCCGAAAAATTCCATCTGCCTGTCATGCTGATCCGCTGGCTCCAGCAATTTCTGCATCAGTGACCTACGATAGTGCGATTCTATTCCTCTATTTTCTATTCTTTTTCATTAGAAATACTGCGATTCTTTTCCTCTATTTTCTATTCTATTTTATTAGAAATGGTGTAGAAATGGTGTGATTCTATTTCTCTATTTTCTATTTTATTTTATTAGAAATATTGCGATTCTATTCCTCTATTTTCTATTCTATTGTATTAGAATTAATGGGATTCCATTCCTATATTTTCTATTTTATTTTATTATAAATAATGCGATTCTATTCCTCTATTTTCTATTCTATTTTATTAGAGATACTGCGATTCTATTCCTCTATTTTCTGTTCTATTTTATTAGACATAGAGGAATAGAATCGCACTATGTCTAATAAAATAGAACAGAAAATAGAGGAAAGGAATCGCAGTATCTCTAATAAAATAGAATAGAAAATAGAGGAATAGAATCGCACTATTTTTCTAATAAAATAGAATAGAAAATAGAGGAAAAAATCACAGTATTTCTAATAAAATAGAATAGGAAGTAGAGGAAAAGAATTGAACTATTTCTAATAAAATAGAACAGAAGATAGAGGAATAGAATTGCACTATTTCTACTAAAATAGAATAGAAAATAGAGGAATAAAATCACACTATTTCTAATTAAATAGAATAGAAAATAGAGGAATAGAATTGCAGTATTTCTAATAAAATAGAATAGAAAATAGAGGAATAGAATCGCACTATTTTCTATTCTGTTTTATTAGAAATTGTGCTATTCTTTTACTCTATTTTCTATTCTATTTTATTAGAAATAGAATGATTCTATTTCTCTATTTTCAAAAGTTTAAATAGGTCCCTAGGGGTGGCTTGCTAACTGTGTGGGGGAGGTGCTCTGACTAGAGGAAGACAGACATCCATGATCCTGCTTAGCAGGAACACAAGATCTCTATCTTCTCCCCTGTCAGAACGGTGGCCTGCCTTGTTTACGTAGGCAGACCGCCGTTCTGCCTCTCCGGTGGCCGGCTGACATTGGGTCTTTTTAGGAATATTAATGAATGGACATTGTTTATGATTTATTTTTTTTTAAGATTTATTTTATTGGACTTTTTCACTGATATGAATTGTCTTTTTTGCTTTCATATTTATTTCACAGATTTTTTTTTCCACGGATCTGAATTGTTTTTTATAATCTAATTTTTTCTTCAAATTTTTATCACTATTTTTACTATCATATTTTTGCACTAATCAATAGAAAAAAAATTCATAGTTTTTCATAATTATTATTTTCCATCAAGACCATTGCACTTTCTTGTCAGAAATTATAGAATTGAAGGGTAGATTTGCGTTGATTCTATAGTTTGTGGACCCGCTGATTGGTATCCTCTGTGTCCAATCAGTGCGCAATCGTGCCTCCGGCGGCGCACATGCGCCCCCTAGTGTCTATTGCAGGAAATGACGTACAGGTAGATAGTTTCGCGCAATAGGGCCAACCTGCCGCAGTACAAGTGCCATAGGCAAGTGGTTAAATACGTTACAATAGAAATTCGTATACATCCTAACGAAAAACTCATCCGAATTTGATTCGGGACTAAACAAACCACACATGTCTAACGACAGCCCAGAACGACCAACCAGAATTCACAAACGTATTTTGATTTGATGCTTCTCGTTACCACACGTCAAGCGTACAAAAAAAAAAAAAAAGGCGGGCGGGTAACCAAAAGCAATAAAAGGCTGACGCATTTCAGAAAATATAAGGTAATAATTAGTGAAATGGCATCTGATTGATTAGGCAGTTGATAATCACTGACGCATTTCAGGCTGAAGCATTTCAGAAAATATAAGGTAATAATTCGTGAAATGGCATCTGATTGATTAGGCAGTTGATAATCACTGACGCATTTCAGAAAATATAAGGTAATAATTAGTGAAATGGCATCTGATTGATTAGGCAGTTGATAATCACTGCTTTGCACCTCTACATCCTCCAACTGCTGCACAGTGGCAGTTGATGGAGGATGTTAAGGGGCTGCTGCTTGGTGAAGGTTCTTTGTGAAATTCCTGAACACCTTCAAGATTCTGGGTGGCAACATCAAAGTTTTTCTCGGGTAAAGGAACTGACTCTTAATGGCAATAGCAGTTGTTATCTGGTCTCCATGTACCGCAGTGCTGCGCAGTGACTGGCTCAGGGCAAACATACACCCTCTATGTCAACTGCGTCTGGCAAAGAATCAGGCATCTGTCTGAGAACAACATCACCCAATACACCTGGTAGACAACCAGATTCCTATAGACGCCTTAGATGGGTGTGACTTGGGCTGCAAGGGGTGCCTCCACCCATAGCTGTACCCTATATAGAAATGCCCTCCTTCTTCCCTCGGCTTTTAGTAGGAGAGGGTCAGTCTCTGCTACAAATCCATCCTCAGTCACTTGCTGACCAGGCTTTTTCTCACAATTTTAGTTTACAAGTTAAAATCAGTATTTTATTTTTGCTAGAAAATGACTTAGAATCCCCAAGTGCTATGCTTTTTTTTAAGCAGAGACCCTAGGGAATAAAATGGCGATCGTTGCAATTTTTTATGTCACACTGTATTTCCGCAGCTGTTTATTAAATGCAATTTATTTGAAATATACATTTTAATAATTTAACAAAAAATAAATAAATACATTTTTTAACCGGTTGCCGACCGCCCGCCGCTTTTTACTGCGGCAGTGCGGCTCTTCTGCGCAAACCAACGTAGACCTACGTCAGTCGCCCTCCAGCAGCTAGGGGGCAAGCGCTCCCGCCCCCCACTCGGCAGCGGGGACTCCGATGCACGGGGCAGGCGGCTCCGATTGCTGCCCGACACCCGCGATCATTCCCCGCTGAGAGAGAAGAACGGTCGGCTGTTGTAAACACAGCTGACCGTTCTTCTCCCTGGGATGATCACAGAGCGCCTGTGATCCTTCTATATAGGATTATAGGTCTCTATGGTCCTTTCACAAGTCCCTTCCCCCCCCCCACAGTTAGAATCACCCCCCTAGGCTCACATTTAACCCCTTGATCACCCACAGTGTTAACCCCTTCCCTGCCAGTGTCATTATTACAGTAACAGTGCATTTTATTTAGCACTGATTACTGTAGTAATGTCACTGGTCCCCCCCAAAAAAGTGTCAATAATGTCAGTTAGGGGTCCGATCTGTCCGTCGCAATGTCGCAGTCCTGCTAAAAATCGCAGATCGCCACCATTACTAGTAAAAAAAAAAAAAACATAAAAATGACATAAATCTTTCCCGTAGTTAGTAGACAAACCAATCAAAATACACTTATTGCGATTTTTAGGGGGTATATATATACATATTGCGCGGGGGGAGGGTATATATACATATTGCGCGGGGGGAGGGTATATATACATATTGCGCGGGGGGAGGGTATATATACATATTGCGCACGGGAATGGGTGCTGTCATGATGACTCATTTTTAAATCTTGTTGGGTGTCATCCTAAGTCTCACTCACACAGCTGCATTCCCCATAGGAATAGCACAGGTGAAAGGTGATGGGTAATGGCTGGGGCAGGCGGGCACAGCTGGGTGTCAGAGAATAACTGGGTGAATATTTTGGCTTTCTGTTACCCATACCTGAATGTGAATTAGACTGTGATGACCCTTTACACCCCATCCACAGGGTGGGGCTCCGCCCATTACCACAATGTTTGCTCACAGCAATGACAGCTAAACGGATGAGTAGCAACAGATGGAACAACCATATAGTAATATACATCATCTGCGTATATTGTGCAGGACTTGGAAGGAGGGTTTCCTGTCCATCTTCTGAGGACTTACTGCAGAGATCTCAATAATAGGGTCCCTGAGAGACTGAGGACTGCCAGGATGTCTCCAACATCCACTGAAATAGCAATTCATGGTGGACTGACCATTACCACATGAGAAGAAATATCCTGCCCTCAGAAAAGTCAACTTGTTGGCAATATCAGGGGGAAAAGGGACAGTGGTGGAGAAAAGAAGGGACAAGGACAGAGGGACAGTGGCAGAGGGAAGGACAGGGATAGAGGGACAGTGGCAGAGGGAAGAAAGGACAGGGATAAAAGGGACAGCAGCAGAGAGAAGAAAGGACAGAGATGGAGGGACAGCGGCAGAAGGAAGAAAGACAGAGACAGAGGGACAACGGCAGAGGGAAGAAAGGACAGGGATAAAGGGACAGCAGCAGAGGGAAGAAAGGACAGAGATGGAGGGACAATGGCAGAGGGAAGAAAGGACAGGGATAAAGGGACAGCAGCAGAGGGAAGAAAGGACAGAGATGGAGGGACAATGGCAGAGGGAAGAAAGGACAAGGATAAAGGGACAACGGCAGAGGGAAGAAAGGACAGGGATAAAGGGACAGCAGCAGAGGGAAGAAAGGACAGAGATAGAGGGACAACGGCAGAGGGAAGAAAGGACAGAGATGGAGGGACAACGGCAGAGGGAAGAAAGGACAAAAACAGAGGGAGAGTGGTAGAGGGAAGAAGGCGCAGGGACAGAGGTACAGCGGCAGAGGGAAGAAGGGACAGAGATGGAGGGACAGCGGCAGAGGGAAGAAGGACAGAGATGGAGGGACAGCAGCAAAGGAAGAAGGCCAGGGATAGAGGGACAGCGATAGAGGGAAGAAGGACAGGGATAGAGGGACAGCGATAGAGGGAAGAAGGACAGGGATAGAGGGACAGCGAGAGAGGGAAGAAAGACAGAGATTGAGGGACAGCGGACAGTGGCAGAGGGAAGAAGAGACAGGGATAGAGGGAAGGGACAGGGAAAGAGGGACAGTGGCAAGAGAAGAAGGACAGTGATAGAGGGACAGCGGCAGAGAAAAGAAGGACAGGAATAGAGGGACAGCGGCAGAGGGAAGAAGGACAGGAATAGAGGGACAGCGGCAGAGAGAAGAAGAAGGACAGGAATAGAGGGACAGCGGCAGAGAGAAGAAGGAGGACAGGAATAGAGGGACAGCGGCAGAGGAAAAAAGGACAGAGATTTGGGACAGCGGCAGAGGGAAGAAGGGACAGGGACAGAGGGACAGCAGCTGAAGGAAGAAGGGACAGGGACAGTGGTAGAGGGAAGAAGGACAGGGATAGAGGGACAGCGGCAGACGGAAGAAGGACAGGAATAGAGGGACAGCGGCAGAGGAAAAAAGGACAGATATTTGGGACAGCGATAGAGGGAAGAAGGGACAGAGGGACAGCAGCTGAAGGAAGAAGGGACAGGGACAGTGGCAGAGGGAAGAAGGACAGGAATAGAGGGACAGCGGCAGACGGAAGAAGGACAGGAATAGAGGGACAGCGGCAGACGGAAGAAGGACAGGAATAGAGGGATAGCGGCAGAGGAAAAAAGGACAGATATTTGGGACAGCGGCAGAGGGAAGAAGGGACAGGGACAGAGGGACAGCAACTGAAGAAAGAAGGGACAGGGACAGTGGCAGAGGGAAGAAGGACAGGAATAGAGGGAGAGTGGCAGAGGGAAGAAGGAAAAAGGACAGGGATAGAGGGACAGTGAAAGAGGGAAGGACAGGGATAGGGGTACAGCAGCAGAGGGACAGGGATAAAAGGACAGTGGCAGAGGGAAGAAGGACAAGTTCAGTGGGACAGTGGCAGAGGGAAGAAGGGACAGTGGCAGAAGAAAGAAGGAGAGGGATAGAGGGACAGCGGCAGAGGGAAGAAAGAACAAGGACAGAAGGACAGTGGCAGTGGGAAGAAGGACAAGAACAGAGGTACAGAAATGGAAGAATGAAGGAAAGGGACAGCAAGACAGAGGGAAAGTGGCAGAGGGAAGAGGGGCAGAGAATGGGGGACAGTAGTGGGCATAAGAATGACAGTGACAGAGGGACAATAGTGGTGAGGAAAAAAAGGACAGGGCAGGGACAGCGGTGGAGGAAGGGACATCTACAGAGTGACAGTGACGGAGGGAAGATAAATAGTGGAGGAGGAAGAAAAGACAGTGGAAAGTGATGGAGGAAAGAAAGAGTGGGACAGAGGGAGAGTGGAGGAAAGAAGAAAGTCATGGATAGAGGGAGAGTGGTGAAAGGAAGAACGGGGACAGAGGCAGAGGGAAACATGTCAGGGATAGGGAGAAGGAGGACAGGGATAGAGGAAGAGTGGTGGAGGGATAGAGGAAGAGTGGTGGAGGGATAGAGGAAGAGTGGTGGAGGGATAGAGGAAGAGTGGTGGAGGGGAGATGAAGAGTGGTGGAGGGAAGAGGAAGAGTGGTGGAGGGGAGATGAAGAGTGGAGGAGGGAAGAGGAAGAGTGGAGGAGGGAAGAGGAAGAGTGGTGGAGGCACAGGGGACCAGGTACAGAGCCATGTACTCACCCTCTATACTCCTCAGGCTCCTTTCTGCAGATGTTCAGTGCTGGACTGGCTGTGTCGCCTCTACCTGCAGTCACGTTCCAGGTGGAGTGCCTGTCGCACAGTCAGGGGTGGAGCACTCGGTGACAATATATTTGTTTTGTTACAGTCTCGGCATGCTCACTCACTCACTCACACTTATAAACACAGCACGAGCCCATCCTGCACACACCTGACTTTATATCATTTACCATATAGTTGATCATGTCACTCTGCTGCTGTGGTGGAACTACAAGTCCCAGAATAAATGAGGGATGGGAGAGAGCCCTGTATTTTGAGGTGTCGTAGCAGCTGGAGAGTGGCGAGTAAAAGCCGGTTTAAAATGAATCTGATATTCAGCCATAAAGTAACAGGTACTCTTAAAGTTCATCAGTCCATGAATACATTCCTGACATGTCACAATATACAGCAAGGCTCCATTCACACTTGTGCGACTTGTCGTGCAACTTTGGACATCAGAGTTGCATGACATGTCGTTCCCCATGTTTTCCAATGATAACCTTTTATATCTGTGCGACTTAAAGTTGCAGCAACTTCAGAGTAGTTTATGCACTACTTTGGTCTGATTTTTATGCAACTTGAGGGCCATAGACTTCAACGTTAACCCTCAGAAGTTGCGTGAAAATCGTACCAGAAAGTTAAACAATGCAACTCATGTGCAACAGTTGTGTGCGACACAAAGTCGTATCCAAGTTGCACCCATCCAAAGTTGCACCAAAGTTGCACTCCAAAGTCGGCGCAACTTTGGAATCGTACAAGTGTGCATGGAGCCTAACAGTACAGTTTTCAGAAAAGCTCCACTCTTTATCAGTCCAATGCCTCTACCTAGGCTGAGATGATGGGATCAGTCTGCTGCAGGCAGGAGGAAACATTTCCTCAGTCTCCTCTCCCCCAGTGATCAGACTGTACATTGTAACTTTGCAGCAAGTCACAACGGGAGAGGCTGTAGTTATAGTCGTATTTTAGTCATCTGAATTCTTTTAGTTTTAGTCATATTTTAGTTGACTAAAATCTCCACTACCAGTGTTAACCACTTAGGGACCAGGCCTATTTTTGACATTTGTTGTTTACAAGTTAAAATCAGTATGTTTTTGCTAGAAAGTTACTTAGAACCTCGGAACATTATATACACACACACATATATATATATATATATATATATATATATATATTTTAGCAGAGACCCTAGGGAATAAAATGGAGATCATTGCAATACTTTATGTTGCACTGTATTTGCGCAGCGGTCTTACAAAAGCAATTTTTTGGGAAAAAATACACTTTTTTGAATTGAAAAATAATAAAATAGGAAAGTTAGCCCAATTTTTTTCTATAATGTGAAAGATAATGTTACGCCGAGTAAATTGATACCCAACATGTCATGCTTCAAAATTGCACACGCTCATGGAATGGCGTCAAACTGCGCTACTTAAAAATCTCCATAGGTGAGGCTTTAAAAATGTTTACAGGTTACCTGTTTAGAGTTACAGAGGAGGTCTAGGGCTAGAATTATTGCTCTCGCTCTAACAATCGCGGCGATACCTCACATGTGTGGTTTGAACACCGTTTACATATGTGGGCGTGACTTGCGTATGCATTCGCTTCTGCGCACGAGCTCAGAGGGACGGGACGCTTAAAATTTTTTTTTCTTATTTATTTTCGCACTGTTTTTTTTTTTTTTTTAATGTTTTGCTCACTTCTATTCCTCTTTCAAGGAATGTAAACAGCTCTTGTAAAAGAAATAAGCATGACAGGACCTCTTTATAGAAAGATCTGGGGTCAAAAATATCTTTAAGGCCGTTGGGCCGAAGTGGCGTTTGACGTCACTCTGGTCCTCCAGGGGCATAGAGTTGAGTGGGGGCCATCTTGCCCTCACTCGACTTCCTGCCCATCTGTACAGAGAATCAGATCGTTTTCCGTGCTACTGACTGCTCTGGTAAGCGGGGAAAAGGACCGGGAAGCGGCGGATTGCCAGGTGTATAAAAAATACCGGGGTTATGGCAGTTAGCTGCTGCCATTTTCGTTGACGAAAATATTTTTTTCAACAAAATTTACACTAATATAATGATCTGTGTCAGACATTGTACAGAATTTCATTCAAATGTAAGGTCAGATAGAAGATCAAATGAGGAAGCCAACACGTTTCGGGGCCCAAAATCACCCCTTCATCAGTGGAGTGTCAACACTCAGGCTGGGAAAGGATCACATCAGGTGTCTGAACTGCAGCAGCAGAGAAATACTGTGACTGATCACACCCAAATTCAGGTACAATTTTTTTCTCTATGTAAGGTCAGATAGAATATCAAATGAGGAAGTCAACACATTTTAGGGTCAAACATCACCCCTTCATCAGTGGATCTTCAGCACTTAGACTGGGAAATGATCACGTCAGGGTCTACATTGCAACAGCAGAGAAATACTGCAACTGATAACATTGAGATCCAGATACAATTTTATTCCAATGTAAGCTTTGATCAAATGGGAAATCCAACGCCTTTTGGGAACCAACATTTCTCCTTCATCAGTGGAGTGTCAGCACTCAGGCTGGGAAATAATCACATCAGAGTCTACTGTAAACAACAACAGCAGAGACGTGCCTTGACTGATGACACCTAGATCCAGATACGATTTTATTCCAATGTAAGGTCTGATAGAAGATCATATGAGGAAGCCAATACGTTTGGGAGCCCAACATCACTCCTTCATCAGTGGCGTTTCAGCACTCAACTGGGAAATTATCACGTCAGGGTCTAAACTGCAACAGCAGAGAAATCCTGCAACTGATAACACTGAGGATCAGATACAATTTTATTCCAATGGAAGGTTAGATCAAATGAGGAAGCCAACACGTTTTGGGGCTGAACATCTCTCCTTCATCAGTGGAGTGTCAGGACTCCACGTTGGGGTCTAAACTGCAATAGCAGAGAAATACTGTGACTGATGACACCCAGTTTCAGATACAATTTTATTCCAATGTAAGGTCAGGTAGAAGATCATTTGAGGAAGCCAAGACGTTTGGGAGCCCAACATCACGACTTCATCAGTTTCACAATTCAGACTGGGAAATGATCCCACCAAGGTCTAAAATGCAACAGCAGAGAAATACTGCAAATGATAACACTGAGATCCAGATACAATTATAATACAATGTAAGGTTAGATCAAATGGGGAAGCCAACATGTTTTGGGGCCCAACATCACTCCATCAATGGAGTGTCAGGCTGGGAAATGATCCCACCAGGGTCTAAACTGCAACAACAGAGAAATACTGTGACTGATGACGCCAAGTTCAGATACAATGTTGTTCCAATATAAGGCTAGATCAAATGGGGAAGTCAGCACCTTTTGGGGACCCAAACTCAGCCCCTTCATCAGTGAAATGTTAGGCACAGAGCTGGTCAGCAGCTGGTTTGGCTACCTAACAAATCTTACCTGACAGTCCATTGGTGTAAAAAGCCACTATGCATGCTCAGCTTAGTCCCTATAAATCAGGGAATAGGCCACTTTGGCACTCCAGTTGTTGTGGAACTACAAGTCCCATGAGGCTTTGCAAGACTGACAGCCACAGGCATGACCCCCAGAGGTAGAGGCATGATGTGATTTGTAGTTTCCCCATAAGTGGAGTGCCAAAGTTGCATACTACCCCGATATACATTGTCTCCATTGAGAAGTCCTGAAGGAGCAATCATGGGCCATGGAATGCGTTGGGTTTCTCTTTTGATCATTTATCTGATCTTACTTAGGAATAGCATTGTATTTGGATGAATAACTTGTGGCGTGGTTCTTTTATACCATCGGATTACACTACAAAATAAGGAAATTGTGGGAATCCTCCGGTGTGTGGAGGCTGCCAAATCAGTAACCAGATAACCTGTACAAATACTACTGTAATACTATTGGACAGCAATATCGATAGGTAGTGCTGGACCCCTAGGGTTGTCCTAACTACTGTCCCAAGTACCCAGAAAGAAGAATGTGCTTTATTTTGGAGGATGCTTCTGGGAGTTCAGTTTGTAGGGTGAATGCATGATAGGAAAAGAACTCTCTTATCCCGCTCAGGTTTTTGGTGGAGATAACATGTGGACACCGCACCTACAGAGGTCAGGCAGCATTCACGTAATCGGGGGTTCATTGTCTATCTGTAGGCACCTCCCGACCACTGCAGGCAAATTGGCAATACCCGCCCCTGAGCTTCTTTTAGGGGGAAATTTGTTTGAATGTGATTTTTTTGTAGGCCAATGCCCATTTCTTTCCCTAGGTTAGGTTTTCACTGGGGACACTTGAAGAGCACCCCACCCCCCCATTGACATAGGATCACCAGTTGAAAACTCGCAGGTGTGTGCCGTGATCAACTGGTTGCGTGGCGGTCAAGTCGTTACCATTTGTAGACAGCTTTACAATGGATACAGTATTGGGTGGCGGACAAATGTATTTTCTCAATGCCTGCCCTTGGGGATCATTGTCTAATAGTGCATCACAAATTTGTCAGCCACAGAAGGTTTATTAAACTCAAACATTGCTGCCCATTCCTGAACTACAAAAGGAAGAAAATTATTAGAACTGGCGAACAAGCAACACTGCCGCCGCTGGATGAGGATCGCACTGGAAAAGGTGCTAAAGGACAGTTGGACCAATCACACAGCCTGCTAATTTCTCCTTTTCTAAACCCACTTAATAAATAATGTTACCAAATAATAATGCCATTGGCTGCAGAATTTTTTTTAATTGGTGACCAGTAAACACTCTTTATAAGTGTAGCCTTGCAGGGTCAATTAACGCTTCCTGTAATGGGTTGCTGTAAGTACCATCAATGGAAAGAGAAGCTCATCGATGCAAAGAACTTTCCTGGTGCCAACATGGCAGCAGACATGTGGTAGTATGCTGCTATGGATTGGTCAACATGACAGCATACTGGCATATGTATGATGTCATGGATTAGCGCCAGGAAAGGAAAATTACGGTAAGTATTTGATATAATTTTCTATTTTCCTGGCGCCAACATGGCAGCATACTACCACATGTATGCTGCCATGGATTGGTGCAAGGAAAGGAAAATTACGGTAAGTGTTTAATTCAACTTTCCATTTTCCTGGCGTCAACATGGCAGCATATTACCATATGCATGATGCCATGGATTGCGCCAGGAAAGGCAAATTACAGTAAGTGATACAATTTTCCATTTTCCTGGCGCCAACATGGTAGTATACTACCACATGTATGCTGCCATGGATTGGCACCGGGAAAGGAAAATTACGGTAAGTATTTAATACAATTTTCCATTTTCCTGCCGCCAACATGGCAGCATACTACCTCATGTAAACTGCCATGGATTGGCGCCAGGAAAGGAAAATTATGGTGAATATTTGATGCAACTTTCCAATTTCCTGGCGCCAACATGGATGCATACTACTGTGTATGATGTCATGGATTGGCACCTGGAAAGGATAATTAGGGTAAGTGTATGATCCAATTTTCCTGGCACCAACATGGCAGCATATTACCATATGTATGCTGCCATGGATTTGCGCCAGGAATGGAAAATTACAGTAAGTATTTGATACAATTTTCCATTTTTCCTTGCTTGGTTTGATTCGATTGCACCTGTTTGACGGAGGAAAGGGAAATTTCACCACTCACTGCAAATCATCAACCAATTCGGAGACTCAAGTATCACGCCACCGGACCATGGCCCCCGTGACTAAAACTGCAACCAAACCGCTGACACAGATACACCTCCCACTAACGGTAAGGTTGATGTCGACCCCATATTAACTGAAAATACAAAACAAGACAATATGATATCACCAGGTTGTTATGTTTACCTGTGTGAACACACGCAAACTTTAACACGGAACACCACTGTGTGCCAAGATGGTGGCCGTTGGCCCAGGTGTCCATTGCAGCTCCTGGAATTGATCGGTGCCACGTCTTGCTCAGCCTCAGCCCAATCCTCAGCGCTGTTTGTTATTGTCAACCAGAAACCTGTCAATGCTGAGCCATAACAGGTCATGTTTTCCAGCTCTCCTCGAGCAGCACAGCTGAGCCACTCAGAGGGGGAATGCAGGACAGTTTATTAACCCCTTAATCCCCAGACAAATTTGGGTCAAGTTCCGTTTTATAGGATAACATTTCAATTTTTTAGGGCCCATCTAAATATATGCATGTACATTTTTTGTAGCGGTAGGCAGGGGCGCTGTCATGCCTCAATGTGCTTTTCACATGCGTTATTGAGGCACATTGATATACTTTTTAATGTGTTTTTGAACTTAGGATTTGAAGTGGACGGAGTTAACAGACATTGGCCAAGGGTAGGTAATACCTGATGCTTTACGCAACTAATCACATGAAAATGCATGTTAGAAGCATTGCACTTGACTTCTGTGGGCCTCCCAATGCACAAAAACTTGCACATTAGTGCATTGCAATGCATGCATTTAAACAGAACAGTGTAAAAAGGCATTAGACATTGATAATGGAATCTGATTGGGTGTGATTATGGCTCTCATTTAAAAACCAAAACTAGCAAATGTGTACAGCTCCACTTTAATCCCAACTTTGTTTTGTGTGGAGTGAAGATTTAACTTCCCCCATTCAGTCCTGTCCATGTCCACCCCCCCCCCCCCCATCTCTCCACCTCTCTGTGGAGCCTTTTCTTCATTTTTCCTATGGAGCAGCCACTAGGTGGAGCAGTGATCCAGTATTGTGGTGCCAGCGTTATGGTGTCAGCGGCCCCCTAGTGGCAAATCTTTAGGAATATATAGAGCAGAGAGTTTAGATTACAGCAGAATCCTGACATCAGGAGGCGGGATGGGAGTAGGATTTCCCTGGCAGGGTGTGGACTACATCATTCCAAACCCCCACCAAAAGGGAAAACACATTTCACTTAAGCCCCGTACACACGTACCGATCGTCGGCCGACGGAACGTCCTACAAATGTTCGCGGCTGGTGTGTTTGTTGTTTGTCTGTTGAAAAGTGCTCTAAACTTGCCCAGGACATTTGTCTTCCGACAGAAAATGACGTCACTACGTTCCACGCACGTTCGCCGCTACAAAAGAGGAAGTGAGTGTTTGGCCGTGACCCTTCTGGGCATCTCGCGCTGATTTCGGTAGCATTTGTTTGGTTGACGACATTTCGCTATTTTCCGAGACATCGTTCGAGAATTTATTATGGCGACCGTGAATTCGTCTGTTGCTGTCGTTAGTGTTGGAGTTTTGGCTCTGAGACGACGTACGAGCAATAGGAAGAAGAAGCGGACCTCCTGGACGAAAAATTGGTTGCTTAACCGTGATCAATTTTCTCATATGTCCTTGCTGAGGGAGCTCCAGGAAAATAATCCTGATGACTTCAGGAATTATTTGAGGATGACGGATCCCATCTTTTACCGTCTTCTTGCCCTGGTGTCCCCCTATATTCTGAAGCAGGATACTTGTATGCGGCTTGCAATTACTCCTGAGCAAAGGTTAATTGCGACGTTGAGGTATCTTGCAACAGGGAGAAGCCTGCAGGATCTGAAGTTCACCACAGGCATCTCCCCCCAAGCTCTTGGAGTCATCATCCCTGAGACCTGCTCTGCCATCATCAAGGTCTTGCAGAAGGACTATATCAAGGTATGTTTGATTTTTTACATTACATTACATGTATTACTAGTTTCACCCGAATTATGATGTTTTTGGATGTACAGCAATTGACACAGGCCATTATTTGTAAACTACCCTCTGTCCGCATGCACATAGTAGTAAAGATGTAGATTATCTTTAACCATTTGTAAAATTACCCACTAACCACCCCACCATTCTCTCCTATGTGTCCCTAAACGCATTGCCTGTTAACAGTATGTCGAATTTATCTAATTTTATTGCTTTCCCTCAAACAATTATTCCTTGGCCAATGTTTTAGTACCTAGTTAATGATTTATCTAAAATACATCAGTCCATCCATTCCCACCTATGATTCTGTATGTTTATGTAATGATGTTAAAACCTTCACTGACCACAAGCCCTTATTGATGTATAAATGCCCAGTTTTACTTACCCATCCCCCACCCACATGCTAAATCTCAAAGTCAGCATATACCAAAGCTCAAGTTCAGAGGTCTTCAAACTATGGCCCACCAGTTGTTCACGAACTTCAATTTCCATCATGCCTAGTCATGTCTGTGAATGTCAGAGAATTACAAGGCCTCATGGGATGTGTAGTTCTGCAACAGCTGGATGGCCGTAGTTTGTAAATCTCAGCTCTAGCTGGTGAGTATAATGGACCATACACACTAGAAGATTGTCAGAACAATTTATCCTTCCGATTTACCAAAACCAAATAATATGAGGTCCAACAAACACTTTCAAATCCTATGCAATCTGGTAGGCCCTTGCACTACATAGAAAAGGTATATCTGCACGAAAAAGTCTTCACAGAATCTTCTAGTGTGTATGGCCCTTTACAATATAAGAACAATAGGAGGTTGAAAATAAATGTATGTAGATGTTACATCCCCATATCCAAACCTTTGCCTTCCTGTTGTATATTTTTTTAGCAAGTTGCATAAGCATTTAACAGACAACTGTGTGTGTAATTAATAATGTGATGTGCTCAAGCACTAATTTTATTTTTTGTATTTTTTCCCCACAGTTTCCTTCAAACGCAGAGCAATGGCTGGAGATTTCTGATCAATTTCTGGAGAAGTGGAATTTTCCCAATTGTGGGGGTGCTATTGATGGGAAGCACGTCCGCATTGTCCCCCCTCCGAATTCCGGCACATTTTATTATAATTATAAAGGTTTTTTTAGTATAGTCATGCTAGCCATAGTTAATGCAAACTATGAGTTTATTTTTTTGGATATTGGCAAAAATGGCCGCAATTCGGATGGGGGAGTTATTGATCAGACGGAGTTCGCTCGTCGTCTAAAGAACGGCACTCTGAACCTGCCATCCAGGGAGCAAACTGTTGAGGGTATGAGCTTTGTGTTTATCGCAGATGAGGCTTTTGCGCTTGGGGAGCATCTCATGAAGCCCTACCCTCAGAGGAACCTCACCCCAGACCAAAGGATTTACAACTACCGGTTGTCCAGAGCTCGCAGAGTTGTGGAGAATGCTTTCGGGATAATGGCCAACCGGTTCCGGATATTCCTGACGTCCATAAACCTGGCACTGTACAAAGTGGATAATGTGGTCTTGTGTTGCTGCATTTTGCACAACTTCCTACGCAGGAATGCACAAAATTATGTATTGCAGCAACTGGATACTGACCCTGCTATGCCAGGTACAAGTGGAGAGGCCCAACCTTCTAACCAAGTGGAGTCCATGCCGTCAATGGAAGTTGGACGGTCAGCATTGGCATCACACAGGGCCCGTCAGATCCGCCAGGAATATCTGGACTATTTCGTGGGGAGAGGAGCTGTGTCCTGGCAGCAATCACTGTCACAAACACATTAATCTTGTTAAAGATTGGACACACAAGATAAATGTCAGAGATATATTATTTTTCAACACATTAAACAAAAATTGCAATGATTCTGTATTGTGGATTATAATCATTTGGGCACATATGCCAAACACAATTATTTGGGTTAATCATGTGTTATATATGTGTGACTTTGGAAGGGTTAATACATTCATCAGTGTGTTTCTTGACTGTAGTCTCTCACCAGCTGATCCAAAGTGATGATGGCCATGTGTTATTTTTTAGCCAGTGGTGTAAATACAAGGGCCTTCTGCACCCCACAAAATGTACACAAACCCTGTCACATTGAGAACTAGGTCACACCCAAGGTTCATCTAATGTCACCTTACATTGGTGTTCATTGTCCAGAAGTTGCCCATACTATATATTTCAGATAATACATTAGGGTATTAACAAAGTACCTACATCTGTTATGTTGTGTTCATTTATGACATCCTTCTCACTGCCCACCAATGTTAGGATATGTCAGTGTTATGTAAAACTTGATCATTGTTCATCTCAAAGTGTTATATATATATAGGTAATGGAAAGTGAACTAGAGCAACGAACAAGCAATACACTATAGATTACACTGATCTCCCTACACTGATTGCTACTGGCAATATCAATGCCATATTGAATCCTAGGACTGCTAGTACCTTGAGTGTTGAGTCACACTTATGCGATGCGGGAAGTCTGCGACTTTGCAGCCTTCCAGCATTGCATAAGGGTGACCCGCCACTTACTTTTTCCACAGGATTGTATTCCACAAGTGTTAAGCACTGTGCGATCCAATCCAGATACATCAGAAATAAAGGGTCATGTGCGACTTGTATGCGTGTTCAGTGCGAATGTAGCCATACAAAGTGTATGTCTCAATTCACACTGCACATCTGATGGCATGTAATATCGTAGCGCACTGCTCCTTTATTACATGCGATCAGATGTTCATGCGAAAATCAGCTATACAGTTTGTATGGCTCAATTTGCACTGCACTCGCACAAAAGTCGCACATGATGCATTTATTCAGCCGCATCAGGATAGGATCGCACAGTCGTTCAAACTTGTGTGATCCGATCCTGTGTGAAATGTCAGATCGCACTGTGATATGCGTTAAAACTGGGGGTATCTTTAACATTTCATTGACACCTCCAGCAACTTGCATATGGCAGTGTCCAAAATGCTTTCATTAACATGTAAATATGTGAATAGGACAGCCATCATACATTTAGTGCTTCTTTACACAGCTTTAGACCTCGACCCCCCAACGAAAGTCTAATAAAGAATTGAACACACATTGTTGAATGTAAAAATGTTTTAGTATCAAACATTCACAGGGTTAGGGTTAGGGTTAGGGTTAGGGTTAGGGTGTTGGAAAGTGCTTTTCCCAAACTTGGGTACACTCTTTAACATCTGAGTGTCATAAAACTGGCATAAAATATTATATAAAAATGGGAACATCCCAATACAAACAGTAAAAAATTTTTAAATAATTTTTTTTAAAATTTGGCAAGCATGTCCACAAAATCACGCATCTTTCCTTGCAATGCCGTTGCAGTCTCTTTTATTTGCTCGAGGTCTGAGCAGCATTGAAGAGCCTCACGGGTCAATTTGGCCAATGTGCAAGTATGTAATACATGATCTGGAAAATAAAATACAACGGAGTCAATGTGAATCACCTACATGAGGTCATAATATAGAAACATTTGGTGTGCAGGTAATCTTTAAATTCCTCTCGAGTTAATACCTACCCTGTTCTTATGCTCTTTTGCCCTAGGCTCTTCATCTTCCTCCTGACCTCCTCCAATGCTGTTGCTGATGATTCTGCCGGTCTCCTGAGCTTACTATATATTCATTAGGGGTGTGAACGCATGATGACGTCATTGTGAGGGCATGGTTGTAATGTATATATATTAAGATGCAGAGACCAGAGACGGGCAGAATGCACGGCAACAGCATTGGAGGAGGACAGGAGGAAGAAGAAGAGCCTAGGGCAAAAGAGCAGACAACATAAGAGCAGAAGATTGGACAGCAGAAGACTGGAGAGGAGAAGATCCAAAGAGCAGAGTGGAGAAGACCGGATGAAGATCTTTAAGAACATTTCATAAACGTCTCCTGTCGTTATTCACATACACTTCCATTTATGTGGTTAATGTGTAGGGGTACTATGTACCCCATACCCATTCACATAGTGATTGGGGTCTGGGATCTGGGGGCCACCCTTTGTTAAAGGTTGCTTCCAAAGTCCTAGGAACCCCCTGGCCGCATGACCCCCCAAAACCACCAGACAGGGTTGTGGGGATGAGGCTCTTGTCCTCCTCTACATGGGAGTAAGGTGCTTTTGGGTGTGCGGTGCAGAGGCCCCCTGGCCCAAAGCAACAAAACCCCCCCATGTTGAGGGCATGTGTCCTGCTGTGGTCCAGGGGGTGTTTGGTCCGCTTGCTCGTTCTCTTTCCTGGCCTGACAAGCTGCATGCTTGTATAAGGGTCTGGTAGGGGTTTTGGGGGTAACCCACGCTGTCTTTTTGTTGTGGGCATACCCTCAAACTCAATACCACACACAAAAGGCCTGGTTGTGAACTTGGGGGGACACCCACGGTGGGTTGTTCAATTTTTTGGTGTAGTTCCCCCTCAAAAATCTTCACAACGCAAGTGGCCCCGCAAGTCAGAGCATCCTGATCCGACTTACGGTGCGACTTCCATTCAAATAAAGAGGCTCCCATAGGGAACTAGTGTTGTAAATTGGAGGCTAAAAATAACACTGATAAAAATCATTCTGCAAAAACCTACGTGGGCACACAATTGGCTCTCGGACACTTGGTCCTGGTTCCTCCACAGTTTCGGAACTGGCTTCCATGCTGCTTGGCAAGTTGCCAGGAGATCGGGGTTCTGACCTGGCTGGGGATGCCACATCCTGGCATGATGCAACATCTGCAATGTAAATTTGTAAGGGAATACAAGAATATAAGGTTAAACAATCATTGCAAATACACATATTTCTATGATCCCACTACACAAAAATCTGTGACTACCAACCTTCTTGTTGCTCTGGTGTCTCATCACTTGTTGGCTCCACCAGGATTATTTCCGGAATAATGTCTTCATCTACATAATACAAAACATTGGCCATATCATAAAAGTCACAAGAGGTACATTTGTTAGGACATGGTGCCCTGCTTGATAGCTCTTTTAGTAACAAATATGAAGACATGTACATGGTTATCTACGAAAAATATGGTACATTAATGTTTGACAGTGCATAGGAACCAATTACCTTTAGTGGAATCTGTGCCACCTTCTGTGCCCATGTCCTCATCTTGTTCGGCAACTGCCGATGGAGCTGCCAGACCTCTCCTCCTCCTTTCCCATAGTTTGGCACGGAGTTTACGTTTTTCTCCTATTTAAAGGTTTGAATAATAATCTGTGATTAATAGGAATTTTTGCTGAGAAGATTCGTGCAGGAAAGAACGTTCGTTGCAACACAATACATATATTTTTAACTATGGCTTCCTGACTTTTAATGTCATATACTAAAACATCAACAATAGATCGATCAAATCACGACATGACAACTAAAATGAGTAATCTAACTTTTTACATAGACATTATAATCTAGACATGTTAATACAACATACACCAAATTATAAAAAACATATTGCATGTTTAAAAAAATAAAGAAAAAATAAAACTTACTTTTTTTCAAAATCCGATGGATTTGGGAAAGCTGATCCTGCTCACGGTGTTTCAGGTCAGACCACCGTTTCCGAATCTGATCTTTCGATCGCTCGACACCGAATTTTTTGACCAAACAGGCCACCACCTTGTCCATGATGCCATCTTTCCTGGCATTGGGCCGATCGTAATTTGCCAACTTGCCATCGTAATCCATTTTTTCTAAAATGGAGACCATCTCCACCATTTCTGCCTTTGACATGGGTGTAGCCCTTGATTTTCGGGTGGCCCAATCACTTCGGCCCCCACTAATTGAGCTCCCAGATTGTTGAGACATTCTTCTTGATTAAAAGATTGTTCCTCTGCTTCAGGTGTGAGTGCCGCATGTAGGCCTGATCTTCGGCACGTACACACCCCTGCACAAGCCCGCCACTGTAGGAGGAGTTGACGCCTGCGCTGTATTTAAAGGACGCCAGATCGTTCGGCCGACGATTCGCTAGCGGACATATCGAGAGTTGGAGCACGATCGAGCGGCGAATCACGACTTTTCCCCACAAACAAAGGTACGACTCTTTTAATAGAAAGTGTGTGTTTTGGGCCCTATACAGCTTTTATTAGGAATATCTTTATTATGTGCCAAAATACATGCTATTTTAATATGTTTTGTGTTGTTTTGTGTCTTGCAGGCATATACTGTCCTGCAATATGGTGGACAATTTCACCACCCACAACTTTCTCATCAGTTTCATTGATGAATTCAGGCAACTGCCCTGTTTGTGGCAAGTCAAGTCCGCAGATTATAAAAATAGAAAACTCAGAAAACAGGCCATGGAACATTTGGTGGCCTTCTACAAGCCCGTCTGTCCTGGGGCAAATTTTGATTATATCCGCAAAAAAATAAACAGTATTCGCACTGCCTACAGGCGGGAGTTAAAAAAAATAGAAGATTCCACCCAGTCTGGAGCAGGTGCACGGAATGTATATGTACCACGGCTGTGGTACTATGATAACATGCGATTCCTGGCAGACACCATGGAATCCAGGCCGTCAATTTCTACGCTGCCTTCGACTTCGGCAGAGGGCTCAGTGTCTGTAGATCCAAGCCAGGATGAGGATTTCCTGGAGGAGAGTTTTACTCAGGTATGGCATTTCACAATATATTGTCTGCTAAAATGTAATCATGTAACAAAATTATAAGCTAAACCATAATTGACCCTTTATGTAAACGGGCATAGCAAGGGGTTGGCATGACAGGCAACCGCCAGGGGCGCAGGCCAAGGGAGGTGGGTCACAAAAACATTGGCATTGTTTTATTGTTTATTTTAACAATCCACTCAGCCTGCACACCCCAGAACCCCCAGTTTGCAGGCGGATTCATGCAGGTGTAAAACATTGAGAGCTGCTTCATGCAGGTGTAAAACATTGAGAGCAGCTGAGCCAAAAGACCAGGAGACTGAGACTGCCTCTCACTGCATCCCCAGCACACCTCTGGTCTTACAAACACTGCTGCATCCCCAGCACACCTCTGGTCTTACAAACACTGCTGCATCCCCAGCACACCTCTGGTCCTAACAAACACTGCTGTAGCCTCAGCATTCCTCTGGCTCAACCTTTTTTAATACAAAACTAACAGCTCCTGCAAATGATCCATCCATCCTTGCTTCCATGTCTCTGGTCTCTCACTCTGGGTCAGCAAGGCAGGTGGCTCCCTTATTCATGTTTCCCTGCACTGCTTCACCCTCAATGCCCTACATCAAGCCCTCTGCAAGTTCAGGCCCCTCTCTCTCTGCAACCCCCTCCTCTCTCTCTCACACCCCCTCTTTTTCTCCCTCTCTCTATCTCTCAACCCTCTCTTTCTTTCTCACACCTGAGACAATGATTGCCCACTAGAGAGCTCTACACTGGGCAAACAAGGGGCAAATTAGAAACTTTTAATGCCCTTTAATTTTTTTTTGGGGGGGTGGGTTACAGTTTTACATTGATCTTGGGGGGGGGGGGGGGTTGTTGCCAAATACAGCTCCTCAACAAGGGCACTGGAGACCCTAGATACGCCACTGTATGTAAAGTCTGCTATTTGTTCACAATAATATAACAAACATGCATTTTTATATACACTATAACATTCTAATCAATTGTTCATTTCATCAACAGGGAAGTGTCACTGAGGAGGAGCCAGGTTGCAGCCAGGAGCCTGGGGAGCCTGCGGAGCCTGAGGAGCCTGTGGAACTATTTCCACCACCACCTCCTCCTGCCAAACGGAGGCAAAAGAGGAAGCACGTGGATGACATCACCGACGAGTTTATCCAGGAGGCCACCATAGCCCTACGTCGGAAACCGGAGGCCAATGAGTCCTTCGGCAACATGACGGCAAAAATTTTAGATAAGGTGGACCTCAGGCAGTGTCAGTATGCCAGAAAAATCATCCTCGATGTGCTGCAAAAGGCTGAAAACGGCATACTTAATGAGCACAGCCATGCATGCCAGGAGCACCCGTGCCCTCCACCTCCACCTCCACCTCCACAACACCCACCACCTCGCCAAATGCCACATGGCCAGTGGCAATATGGCCAGCAGGATCCAAACCTGCCCTCATGGCAACCTGATTTCAGTTACCAGCAACTTTAATTTTTGTAACCCCCTATTATTTATTTTACCCCTGTTTGCCAGTTTCTAGTTTAATTTTGTCCAAATGGACCTTTTTTATGTTTAGTTATACGGAAAGTATTGATGTTTGCTTTGTTTTTTTTTTGCTGAGATCCAAAAAATAAAGAAAATGAAAATAAAAAATGGCCTATCTGAATTTGTTAATATGTTTAATATTGTGCATAACCTGAAAAATATGTTTTAGACATTAATTCATACAAGAATAAAGGGTCATATCAATAGTTAGATCTTTGGTGTGAAAATACAAAAATAATGGTGAAGAGTTCAAATTATTTAATTATAAAATTTGATAGAACAGATAGAATAGACAAACATTATCTTCATCATAACAGAACACATGCCTTTTTATTAGAAAAGTATGGCATTATGAGCAGCATCTTCCTTCTTCTCACATTTATCAAGATGAGCATGTGCTCCGCATTTCACCTATTTCTTGGACTTCCGCGAGCCGAAAGTTCTTTCTGAATAAAATGTTGAGTTTACTAGAGAAAATTCTTCCGGGAACTCATTTGGTTTGATCATGCGTGTTGGGATTTGTAGCTGTGTGTCGGCCGAATTGTGTACTGACAGGCGAACAATCGTCCGTTCTGGTGTCGGCATACAAAAATTTTCATGTTTGCAAGAAAGACTTTTGTCCGCGGATTGTGCGCAGACATCTGTCGGAGGCACCATACTAACACGCGTACAATCGGCAGATCCTTCGTCCACCGACGTTTGTATGCCGACGATCGGTACGTGTGTACGGGCCTTTAAAGGAAAATATATCAAGAATAGAAGTCCTAAGATGCCTGTGCCTAACTTTGCTTATTTTTGGGTGGAGTGAAGGTTTGAAGCGGTAGTATACTTCTCTTTTAATTTTTTACCTACAGGAAAGCCTATAATAAGGCTTACCTGTAGGTAAAATTAATATCTCCTAAACCTGCACGGTTTAGGAGATATTCGCCCTGCATGCAGCCACTGACACCAGCGACGCATGCGCTCTGAAGGTCTGGCGGATCTTCAGAGCTCCTTGCCGGAAAGTGAACTCCCACACGCATGCGCAGGAGTGACGTCATCGCGGCTCTGGCCACTCACAGCGCCGGAGCGGCCGACCCCGGAAGAGACGCAGAGGGAAGATGTCAGCTGCCTCAGCTGTGTCTGAGCAACCGTGTCGGGGCTTCGTTCTAAGGTAAATATTTCATAATGAGCTAGTATGCGATGCATACTAGCACATTATGCCATTGTCCTGCAGGGTTTTTTTTTTTTTTTTTTTTGAGGATGCAACCGCTTTAACTTCACCTCCCCCCTTTGAGTCCTGTGCATTTCCCAATCATATCAAGGATAGAAGACCTGAGGCGCCTGTTCCTAACTTTTTAAGCTTTTCGATCCCTGTATGGATTTTTATTTTGTGTATTAAGTCGAGCTCTGCCTGGCAATCAGCAGATGGAATGTTGTCGGTTTGCACAGGAGGAGGCGGTCCTAAAGGGCGGTCACATGGCATGCATGGCCATTGCAGACCGGGATAGGCTCTGTGTCACCAGCGTGTTTGCCACCTCAGAGCACTTTCCATTCATTTGTCCTGTCATCTCCGCACAGGGGAATGTGTTTACCAAGCGATCCCACAGTGTGCTTTGAATGATGGGTGATGGCGATTTCCCACAGCGTGCTTTGAATGATGGGTGATGGCGATTTCCCACAGCGTGCTTTGAATGATGGGTGATGGCGATTTCCCACAGCGTGCTTTGAATGATGGGTGATGGCGATTTCCCACAGCGTGCTTTGAATGATGGGTGATGGCGATTTCCCACAGCGTGCTTTGAATGATGGGTGATGGCGATTTCCCACAGCGTGCTTTGAATGATGGGAGATGGCGATTTCCCACAGCGTGCTTTGAATGATGGGTGATGGCGATTTCCCAACAGCGTGCTTTAAATGATGGGTGATGGCGACTTCCCAACAGCGTGCTTTAAATGATGGGTGATGGCGATTTCCCAACAGCATGCTTTGCATGATGGATTCCGTTAACCAAAACCTTTTTTGGGGGTTTTGGATGGGGTAGAGATTTTTTTTCTGTCTGTGACCCCATTAGGGAGTTTTTCCCTCACTTGTTGTTCCTGTGAAACCTGGGAGACATGGTTGTCACCGGGACAGGAGGACCACTCATTTTCAATAATTTTCAACTTTTCCAACTCAATCCAAAAAGCATTTTGGATAGGCAACACCTTTTATTAAATATATTCAGTGTTATATAATATATTCTGTTGGGGTTTTTACGCTTTGCCTTGCTCAGCACCACAATTTGCATCATCTTTACATGTAAACCCACAGACGCGGCCGTCACAGCGACCAACAACAATGGGGACGCAGTGAGATCACAAACGCGCTGTGTTCGGACGTGGGGTCGCATGCAAAGCGAGCCGCCCGAGTTTGGAAAACAGAATGTTACATGAATAATGCCCTCCCCTGGTTATGGAGAGACTCCGTATAAACAAACGGGCTCAGATTTGGAGGAGGTTCAAGGTCTTGGCGAAGGTCAGCGAGAACAGGACGGCGTATTGTCTCTCCGGCTGATTGGTGGGCGGAAAAAACATTTGTAGCATCAGTGAACCTTTGTGTCGCTGTCCGCGGACAAGAGACGGTCCATGCAGGAAATGTATGCAGCTTATAGACCCAGAGATACATTTATGGTGACCCCGAGAAGAGATAAATTTGTGTGACACCAAGAAGAGGAACATTTTTGGTGACACTGAGAAGAGATAGAATTGTGTGACACTGAGAAGAGATATATTTGTGTGGCACCACAAATGTACCTCTTCTTCAAATGGTTCTCTTCTCAGTGTCACACAAATGTATCTCTTCTCTGTGTTATCTCAAATGTACCTCTTCTTCAGTCAAACATAGGGATCTCCTAAATTGTGTGACACCAAGAAGAGGTAAATTGTGTGACACCAAGAAGAGGGACATTTGTGTGACACCAAGAAGAGGTACATTTGTGTGACACCAAGAAAAGGTACATTTGTGGTGACACCAAGAAGAGGTAAATTGTTTGACACCAAGAAGAGGGACATTTGTGTGACACCAAGAAGAGGTACATTTGGGTGACACCAAGAAAAGTTACATTTGTGTGACACCAAGAAAAGGTACATTTGTGTGACACCAAGAAGAGTTACATTTGTGTGACACCAAGAAGAGATAAATTTGTGACACCAAGAAGAGGAACATTTTTGGTGACACTGAGAAGAGGTGTATTTGTGGTGACACCAAGAAGAGATAGAATTGTGTGACACCAAGAAGAGGTACATTTGTGTGACACCATAAGAGATACTTTTTTGTGACACCAAGAAGAGATAAACTGTGTGATACCACAAGAGATACATTTGTGTGACACCAAGAAGATGTTTGTGTGACACTGAGAAGAGATACATTTGTGTGGCACCACAAATGTACCTCTTCTTCAAATGGTTCTCTTCTCAGTGTCACACAAATGTATCTCTTCTCCGTGTTATCTCAAATGTACCTCTTCTTCAGTCAAGCAAACGTATCTGCAAAATTGTGTGACACCACAAGAGGTACATTTGTGTAACACCAAGAAGAGATACATTTGTGTGGTACCAAGAAGCGATACATTTGTGTGACACAGAGAAGCGATACATTTGTTGTGACCCTGAGGAAAGATACATTTGTGTGACACCAAGAAGAGGTAAATTCCGTGACACCACAAGAGATACATTTGTGCGACACCAAGAAGTGGTACATTTGTGACTCCAAGAAGAGATACATTTGTGGTGACACTGCGAACAGACACATTTGTGGTGACACAGAGAAAAGATTTGCATATTTGGTGACACAGACAGTGTTGTCACCCCCCCTTCTTTACTGACAAAACACAAAATATTTACTGACAGAGCACTATTTTTTTACTGACATCCTGAAATATGACAGATACTCTTATTATAAACTAAGACAATCGATACTTAAACAGTAAAAACTATATGTAAACATTACCAATACTCATAACAAGTAATCTGCCTGACTTTACATACAAAAACTCAAAACAGAGTGACAAAACGGGAGCATGAGTAGGATTATGAACGATTTGGGGCACCCTGGGATAAAACAGAAAAAAAGTGCTGCGACGTGAGTAGCAAGCTGTGTTGAGCAGCATGCATGGCAACAATCGACAGCTCCCAGCTGCTTTACGTATGTTTGTAAACAAATGACAGCTCCCAGCTGCTTTACTTATTTTTGTAAACAAATGACAGCTCCCAGCTGCTTTACTTATTTTTGTAAACAAATGACAGCTCCCAGCCGTTTCACTTATGTTTGTAAACAAACAACAGCTCCCAGCTGCGTTACTTATTTTTGTAAACAAATGACAGCTCCCAGCCGTTTCACTTATGTTTGTAAACAAACAACAGCTCCCAGCTGCTTTACTTATGTTTGCAAACAAACGACAGCTCCCACCTGCTTTACGTATGTTTGTAAACAAATGACAGCTCCCAGCTGCTTTACGTATGTTTGTAAACAAATGACATCTCCCAGCTGCTTTACGTATGTTTGTAAACAAATGACAGCTCCCAGCTGCTTTACGTATGTTTGTAAACAAATGACAGCTCCCAGCTGCTTTACTTATTTTTGTAAACAAATGACAGCTCCCAGCTGCTTTACTTATTTTTGTAAACAAATGACAGCTCCCAGCCGTTTCACTTATGTTTGTAAACAAACAACAGCTCCCAGCTGCTTTACTTATGTTTGCAAACAAACGACATCTCCCACCTGCTTTACGTATGTTTGTAAACAAATGACAGCTCCCAGCTGCTTTACGTATGTTTGTAAACAAATGACAGCTCCCAGCTGCTTTACGTATGTTTGTAAACAAATGACAGCTCCCAGCTGCTTTACGTATGTTTGTAAACAAATGACAGCTCCCAGCTGCTTTACGTATGTTTGTAAACAAATGACAGCTCCCAGCTGCTTTACGTATTTTGTAAACAAATGACAGCTCCCAGCTGTTTCACTTATGTTTGCAAACAAACGACAGCTCCCAGCTGCTTTACTTATGTTTGTAAACAAATGACAACTCCTAGCTGCTTTACCTTTGTTTGTAAATAAATGACAACTCCCAGCTGCTTTAGGGCTCTTTCACACGGGCGGTCCAATCAGATCCGCCTGTCAGTTTTTTAGGCGGATCTGATCGGATGCCCCATTCAGCCCTATGGAGCAGCGGATGTCAGCGGTGACATGTCCGCTGACACCCGCTGCCATCGGCATCCGATCCTGTCCATGAAATCCAGACAGATGGAAACCCTATTCTCCATCCATCTTGGGGATCGGAGCGGATGGGATCGGATGAGAGCGGACAAGCGGTCCGCTCTCATCTGATTCCCCATAGAGAGCAGCGGGGCTCTGACACCTCCCTCTCCGCACTGTGTGCGGAGACGGAGCTGTCATCCGCCGGCTCATCGGGGATCGGCGGATCAATCCCCGCTGAGCAGAGCACGGTCTGCGGACCGTGTGAAAGAGCCCTTGCTTATGTCTGTAAACAAATACCAGCTCTCAGCTGCTTTACTTATTTTTGTAAACAAATGACAGCTCCCAGCTGTTTCACTTATGATTGTAAACAAGCATCATCTCCCGGCTGCTTTACTTATGTTTATCCACTTAAGGACCAAGCCCATTTTTGACACATGTTGTTCACAATTTAAAATCAGTATTTTTTGCTAGAAAACTACTTAGAACCCCCAAACATTATATATATATTTTTAGAAATAACTCTGGAGAATAAAATGGCGGTCATTGCAATAATTTTTGTTACGCGGTATTTGCGCAGCGGTCTTTCAAACGCCATTTTTTTTTTAAATTATGAAAAATTACGTTTCACTGCATTTAAAAATAACTAAACAGTAAAGTTAGCCCATTTTTTTGTATATTGTGAAAGATGATGTCACATCGAGTAAATATATACCCAACATGTTACGGTTTAAAATTGTGCACAACTACGGTCAATAAAAATCTCCATAGGCGACGTATTTAAAAATGTTTACCGGTTACCAGTTTAGAGTTAGAGAGTAGTTCTTTTTTTTAAATGATTGCTCTCGCTCTGGTGATCGCGGCGATACCTCACATGTGTGGTTTGAACAGCGATTTAATTTGCAGGCGCGACTTCCATATACGTTTTCTTTCATGCGCGAGCTCACGCAACGGGGGGGGGGGGGCGTCTAAAAATTTTTTTTCCTATTTATTTTATTTTTTTTTTTAATTTTAGCACAGGTTTTTAAAAAAAAAAAAAATCTGATCACTTTTATTGCTGTCCCAATTAATGTAAACATCCCTTGTGACAGCAATAGGCAGTGACAGGTACTTTTTATGGAGGGATCGGGGGTCTAAAAGACACCAAACCCCTCCACTACACTTCCATGTATTCAAAATGCCGAAAACGACATTTCTGAATACTGTCACTTTTTAAATACGGCGCCTTTAGCAGCCGAGTAACCCAGATGTGACGTCATGGATGCCGCCTCCGGGTTACGTCATCGAAGACCCAATCGAAGCCGCATCCGGCTTTGATCGGGACTCCAACCAGCCGGCGGACGGGAAGCCTGGGCAGAACCGCGGGAGGCGGCGAGAGGGGGGGTCGTCCCCTCCCGCTCACTGAGGTAACGATCGAGCAGCACCCGATCTGCAATGGTCGTTACCACCGGAAAGACGACCGCCGGCTCTAAAAAACGGTACCTGGATGATGCCTCTAGCTTCAGGCATCACCCTGGTACAACCACTTAAACCCGACCGCGGACGTTCTTCCTCTTACAGTAAGTGAGTGCCGACAGATAATTGTCACTGAAGGATCTGATGTATGCAAAAAGGGAGCACAAGGCGTTTGAGGGCTAGAAAAGAATAGAAAGTTAACAGAGTTACAGAAGTAAGTGACTGCTAGAGGAAGAGAGCAGAGTGCCGTTTATTAGAGAAGAGTAGGGAACAAAAGAGAGATATTGGAGAAAATAAGGGGATGCCTAGGATGCTAGAGAGGGACTAGTCCCTCTCTCTAGTATCCCAGGCATTCCCTCATTTTCTCCAATAGCTCTCTTTTGTTCCCCAAACTAGAAAAAAAATATTTTAAAATCATTTAGGGGGAAAAAAGTCATTTTCGGTTTCGGTTTTCGGCCAAGGGCATCCTGAATTTTCGGTTTCTGTTTTGGCCCAGAATTTTCATTTCGGTGCATCCCTAGTCTCTAAAAATCTCCTGTATCATGAATGCAGTCCCTGACCATCTCTTTTATCATGCCCACAGTCTATGACCATCTCTTGTATCATGCCCACAGTCTCTGACCATCTCCTGTTTTATGTCTGCAGTCTCTGACCATCTCCTGTCATATGTCCGCAGTCTCTGACTATCTCTTTTACCATGTCTGCAGTCTTTGACATCTCCTATAGTATGTCTGCAGTCTCTGACCATCTCTTGTATCATGTCTACACTCTCTGATCATCTCCTGTAGTAGGTCTGCAGTCTCTGATCATCTCTTGTACCATGTCTGCAGTCTTTGACCATCTCCTATATTATGCCTGCAGTCTCTGACTATCTTCTGTTGTATGTTTGCAGTCTCTGACCATCTCTTGTATCATGTCTCCAGTCTTTGACCATTTCCTGTAGTATGTCTGCAGTCTCTGACCATCTCCTGTAGTTTGTCTGCTGTCTCTGACCATCTCCTGTATCATGCCCACAGTCTCTGACCATCTCCTATAGTATATCTGCAGTCTCTAACCATCTCCTGTATCATTTCCGCAGTCTCTGACCATCACTTGTATCATTTCCTCAGTCTCTGACCATCTCTTGTATCATGTCTGCAGTCTCTGACCATCTCCTCTATCATGTCTGCTGTCTCTGACCATCACTTGTATCATGTCTTCAGTCTCTGACCATCTCATGTATAATGCCCACAGTTTCTGACCATCTCCTTTAGTACAGTATATCTGCAGTCTCCAACCATCTCCTGTATCATTTCCACAGTCTCTGACCATCTCCTGTTGTATGTTTGCAGTCTCTGGCCATCTCCTGTTGTATGTCTGCAGTCTCTGACCATCTCGTATTATGTCTGCAGTCTTTGACCATCTCCTGTAGTATGTCTGCAGTCTCTGACCATCACTTGTATCATGTCTGCAGTCCCTGGCCACCTCCTGTACTTTGTTTGCAGTCTCTGACCATCTCTTGTACTTTGTCTGCAGTCTTTGACCATCTCCTGTAGTTTGTCTGCCGTCTCTGACCATCTCCTATTGTATGTCTGCAGCCTCTAACCATCTCCTGTATCATTTCTGAAGTCTCTGATCAACTTCTGTTTTATGTCTGCAGTCTCTGATCATCTCCTGTTGTATGTCTGCAGTCTCTGGCCATCTCTTGTATCATGTCTGCAGTCTCTGACCATCTCCTCCAGTATGTCTGCAGTCTCTGACCATCACTTGTATCATGTCCTCAGTCTCTGACCATCTCCTGTATCATGCCTACAGTCTCTGACCATCTGTCATATCATGTCTGCAGTCTCTGACCATCTCTTGTATCATGTCCTCAGTCTCTGACCATCTCCTGTATCATGTCCTCAGTCTCTGACAATATCTTGTACCATATCTGCAGTCTCTGACCATCTCCTGTATTATGTCTGCAGTCTCTGACCATCTCTCGTATCATGTCCTCAGTCTCTGACAATCTCTTGTACCATGTCTGCAGTCTCTGACCATCTCCTGTAGTATGTCTGCAGTCCTTTACCTAAACACATAGATAATGGTATTAGCTTTCTGTTTATGCTGAAGGTAAGACTGTGCAAGGGAGGCAGACTGCAAGGGGCGCTGTGATCAGATAAAGGGGGAGGGGGGCTGGCGGACTGCAAGGGGCACTGTGATTAGATAAAGGGGGGGCTGGAAGACTGCAAGGGGCACTGTGATTAGATTAAAGAGTGGGGGGGGGGGGGCTGGCAGACTGCAAGGGGCACTGTGATTAGAGAGAGGGGGGCTGGCAGACTGCAAGGGGCACTGTGATTAGAGAGACGGGGGGGGGCTGGAAGGCTGCAGGGGGCACTGTGATTAGAGAGACGGGGGGGGGCTGACAGACTTCAAGGGGCACTGTGAGAGACGGGGGGGGGGGCTGGCAGACTGCAAGGGGCTCTGTGATTAGAGAGATGGGGGGCTGGAAGACTGCAGGGGGCACTGTTTGTGATTAGAGAGAGGAACGGGGGGGGGGGCTTGAAGGCTGCAAGGGGCACTGTGATTAGAGAGATGGGGGGGGGGCAGAGCAGAGAAGGCTCTTATTAAATTCTAGGACTAATGTGAGCAGTTTTATAACCCGGAAAAAACTGCCTAGCCTGGATTCCTGTGGAAAGAAGTTAAAAAAAATTGATTCAGAGTTTACTGGGATTGCGGCGATAATATAACTGGTGTGTTTTCTTCGGGTGTCATCGTGCTTTGCGAGCCGTTTTATTATGGCATTCGTTCAGCGACCACTAAACTGAACAACACAGAGCTCACACACGCCATAACGTTTTGTGTTCCCCATAAAATTCCCGTATAACTGCCGGCGTTTGTCCTTCGGCGGCTACAAACAAGTCCATTTCAGAGATAATAATTATCCAGCGTGCATCCTGCCTATGTTTCTTCCACTGCCCATCTGCTCGCTGCAGGCACATCAATATGTTGGTGAGATTTCTGGATGGTGGTGACATGTCGCCCTCTGGTGGTGGACGCAGTGTAATCCCCTGTCCGTTTCAGAAAAAAAAAAAACGAAAATTATTTTAAAGCGTAACTCCACTTTTGTTGGGAAAAAAATATTCCCCTCTGGGTGATCTATTTACTTTAAACTGATTTTAACAAACTTTGTTGCAGATTCCTACCTTTTGTTGTTCTGAAGAAATCATTGTTTGCTCCTCTGTGCTTTGTGGGTCTAAAGGGAGTGGTTTCATAATTATCAGTCAGCTGTGGCAACTGCAGAGCTCTAATGAGGAAATCTGCTGGGCCTGCATCCCTTTAGATGTGTTCCTATTGGGAGGATCTCGCCAGAAATGACATTTTTGTTGCAGGGGATGCCAGAAATCTGACTTGTATCTTAATGCAGACTTCTGGGAAAATCAGTGAGCCAATCACACAAGCAGGAAATTATGTTTCTGGGGTGTGGTCAGTATACATTCTGTGATCTTTCAAAAGGAGAGCTGGGTGGGAGGGCCCCCTTTATTATAATCACGTGGGAGGGCCCCCCTTTATTATAATCACGTGGGAGGGCCCCCCTTTATTATAATCACGTAATACATGTGTCAATTCTAAATAGGAATGAGATTAAATAGAAAGTAGATTGTGAGATACTCTCCTTACTTCATAAACAATACTACTGTTACATCCTAAAGGGTCAGTCCACTCAAAAGTGATATTGTAAAGTATGGAGTCATTTGTTGGCTTCTGTGTGTTGGGTATTCACGCCCACTTTGGAGTGTTGAGTGTCTCCTCAAACCTTGCAGTGCTACATGTTCCCACTAGTATGTATATAATTCCACTCGCGCCTCTGGTGTGTGTAATACAAAATATATTAGATATATAAATAATTAAATAAATAAATAGAAGTATATAAATAAATAAATAGAAGTATATAAATAAATAAATAAATAAATATTTATATGTTGGAAAGCTGCAAGTCAAATAACCCAACGGTAGTTATGCAAGTTAATAGATATGTAACTGCGCTATCCCCTAGTGCATATAGATAATGGGGATATAATGGGGCACAGCAGATAGTGGGAATTATATCCCCATTATCTATATGCACTAGGGGATAGCGCAGTTACATGTTCCCACTAGCACTGAAGTGTTGGGTGTTCCCACCCACCTTGGAACCTTGGATGTTCCTGTTCACCTTTTAGTATTCCGCATTCCCACTCATCTTAAAATGTTGGGTGTTCCCCCACCTTAAAATGTTCTGTGTTCTTGACAAGGTTTGAGTGCTGGGTGTTCCTGGCCGCCTTGGAGTGTTAGGTGTTTCTCCCCACCTTGTAGTGTTGGGTGCTGCCACCCACGTTGGAGTGTTGGATGTTCCTGCTCACTTTGGAATATAAGGTGTTGGGTGTTATTGTCCACTTAAGAATGTTGAATACCTCCCCACACACTGTGAAGTGTTGGGAGTTGCTGCCCACCTTGGAATGTTGAGCACCCCCCCCCCCACACATTAAAGTACTCTGTGTTGCTGCCCACATTGAAGTGTTGGATGTTGTCATCTATCTTGAAGTGTCAGGTGTTGCTCCCTACCTTGAAGTGTTGGATGTTGTTCCCCACCTTGGAGTATTGGGTGTTCCTGCCCACCTTGCAGCGTTGTGTGTTGCTGCCCACCTTGGAATATTGAGTTTTCCGGGTCCACCTTTTAGTATTGAGCATTCTTGGAGTGCTGAGTGTTCCTGCCACCTTAAAATGTTTGGTGTTCTTGACCATCTTTAAGTGCTGGGTGTTCCTGCCCGTCTTAAAGTGTTTTGTGTTTCCACCCACCTTGTAGTGTTGGGTGCTGCCACCCATGTTGGAGTGTTGGATGTTCCTGTCCAGTTCGGAGTATAGGGTGTTGGGTATTTTTGTCCACTTTGAAATGTTGAGTACCCCCCCACACACACCGTGAAGTGTTGGGAGTTGCTGCACACTTTGATGTGTTAGGTGTTCTTGCCCATCTTTTAGTATTGCGTATTCCCACTTATCTTACAATGTTGGGTGTTCCTCCACCCAAAAATGTTCCATGTTCTTGCTAAGCTTTGAGTGCTGGGTGTTCCTGGCCACCTTTGAGTGTTGCCGCCCACTTTGGAGTATGGGGTGTCGAGTGTTGTTGCCCACTTTGGAATGTTAAGTACCTCATTACACACTGTGAAGTGTTGGGAGTTGCTGCCCACCTTGGAATGTTGAGCACCCCCACCTTAATGTGCTGAGTGTTGCTTTCCACCTAGTTTTGGATATTGCCATCTACCTTGAAGTGTCAGGAGTTGATCCCCACCTTGAAGTGTTGGTTTTTGCTTCCCAATTTGGAGTGCTGGGAATTGCTACACACCTTGGAGTATTGAGTGTTACTGCCCCCCTTGCATCATTCCCACTCATCTTACAATGTTGGGTGTTGCTGTCCACATTGGAGTGTTTCTCCCACCTTAAAATGTTTGGTTTTCTTGTCCACCTTTGAGTGCTGGATGTTCCTGCCCATCTTAAAGTGTCAGGTGTTTCCACCCACCTTGTAGTGTTGGGTGCTGCCACCCATGTTGGAGTGTTGAATGTTGGGTACTTTTGCCCATTTTGAAATGCTGGGTACCCCCCCCCCCCCACACACACACACACACACACACACACCATAAAGTGTTGGAAGTTGCTTCCCACTTTGAAGTGTTAGGGGTTGCTGTCCACCCTAAGTGTTGGGTGTTGCTACCTACCTTGAAGTGTTGGGTGTTAATTCCCACCTTGGAGTGCTAGGGATTGCCACACAGCTTAGAGTATTGGATGTTCCTGCCCACTTTGCAGCTGCCCACCTTGAACTGTTGAGTGGCCCCCACTTTAAAATGTTGGATGTTGATTGCTCACCACTACATGGAATGTTGAGTGTTTCTGCCCACCTTGAAGTGTTGAGTGGCCCCCACTTTAAAATGTTGGATGTTGAGTGCTCCCCACTACTTGGAATGTTGAGTGTTTCTGCCTACCTTGGAGTAACTTGTAGTGTTGTGTGCTGCGACCCACCTTAGTGTGTTGGATGTTACTGCCCATTTTGAAGTATTGAGTGCCCCCCTCCACCTTGAAGTGTTGGGTGTTGCTGCCCACCTTAAATGCCGGGGATTTCCACACACCTTGGAGTAATGGGGGTTGCCGCCCATCATGCAGTGTTGGAGGTTTTTGGAGTGTTAAGTGATCTCCTCTGCTTTGAAATGTTGGGTGATCCCTCCAACCTTGGAATGTTGGGTGTTCCTGCTCACCAATCATCAAGCATTGCTCCTCCTATGACATAAAATACCTGTTAAATTGTTTACCTCTGAAGCACCCACCAAACACTGGTATTTATTTAGGATCTTTAGGATGGACTGACCCTTTAACTGTCCTTTAGTCTAAAATGGCAGTTAACAGAGAATGGTGGCCATACAACTAAAAGACAAATATCTGATATCAAATATCTGATTGTCTGTGTTTTCACTAAAAGTAACCTTTTTGTTTCAAATTTACTTTTTCATTCAGGAAATCCTTGGATACTTTCAGGGTGTTTTCCATTCTGTGCTCAGGATGGTCAGGCCATCACATTGCCTATAATATCTTCTAATTATATCTGCTCAGCAATGTTTTTCTTTGTTCTATAATTAATGATCCAGCACAATGCATGGCAGGCACTTCCACAGTGGCGGTGACATTGCTTGTCGCCTGTCCTACCTCGTGTTTATAAATAAAGGTTGTTAAATCAGGTTTTACAATGCCGTCCTTACCTCCAGATCATAAATATTCTTTCAGGTGCTCTGGCGCGGCTGTAATTAACGGTCAGGTTATGTCAGCTTCTGTTTTTCAGGCTCGATAAACCGTCATGTGACATGCTCGTTATCGCTCGACTTAGGCAGAGGAAAGCAGATGTTTAAACATGGCGAATGCAAAAGACAAACAGCAAAAAAATATATATATATTGTAATTATATATATATAGTGAATATTGTATATTGTAATCAACGGAGATCACTGCGGAGGATGAATCTTAGAGGTCTAAAAGGAGATTTCTTTTAAGGATTATTAAACACAGTGGTGCATGTTATGTGCACTATTACTTATTTTAACCACTTTACCACCGGAGGATTTTCCTGCTTTACGTCTGGGCCACTTTTTGCGATTCGGCACTGTGCGACTTTAACTGACAATTGCGCGGTCATGCAACACCGTACCCAAACTAAATTTACGTCCTTTTTTTCCCACAAACAGAGCTTTCTTTTGGTGGTATTTGATCACCTCTGCGCTTTTCATTTTTTGCGATAATAATAAAAAAATGCAACAATTTTTAAAAAATAACAATATTTTTCTAATTAGACAGTTAAAAAATATCCAATATATTCAATTTTTGTCATATATTTAGGCCAAAATGTATTTAGCTACATGTCTTTGACAAAAAAATTCTCAATGAGCGTATTTTTAACCGCTTTAAGACCAGAAGATTTTAACCCATTCCTGACAGGACACATTTTGCGATTCGGCACTGCGTTACTTTAACAGACAATTGCGCGGTCATGCAACGCTGTACCCAAATTAATAATTTATGTCCTTGTTTTCCCCACAAACAGAGCTTTCTTTTGGTGGTATTTGGTCACCTGTTCGATTTTTACTTTTTGCGCTATAAACCAAAAAAGAGCGAAATTTTGAAAAAATAACAATATTTTTCCCATTTTTTTATATGAAATTCCCCCCCAAAAAAATGTAAAAATCAAAATTTTTTAACATTTTATGCCAATTTGTTTTCTGCTACCTATGTTTGGTAAAAAAAATCGCAATAAGGGTATTTTGATTGGTTTGCGCAAAAGTTATCGCAGCTACTAACTATGGGAAATTTATGTAATTTTCATTGTTTTTTTTTAAACTAGTAATGGCGGCGATCTGCGATTTTTTTTGCGGGACTGCGACATTGCGGCGGACAGATCGGTCCCCTAACTGACATTTTTGACTCTTTTGGGGGTACCAGTGACATTACTACAGTAATCAGTGCTATAAATATGCACTGTTACTGTAAAAATGACACTGGCAAGGAAGGGGTTAACTTTTATTGGAGAGGGAGGGGTTAATGTATGCCTGGTGCTTACTGACGTGTGTGGGGGGAGGGGACTGTGTGACACAGGCACAGATTGCAGGTTCAGCTATGCTGAATCCTGCAATCTGACCCTGCCTGTCACTTAGGAGATCCACCCGCTTTGTTTACACAAGCGGGCGGATCTCCACACTCGATCACCGTCGTTCCTCCCCTGGCCCGACTCACGCTGTGACTGAATACAGCGGGAGCGCGCCTCTGGCGGCGAGCGTGCGCCGCCCACAAGGGGAGGAGTTCAGCGACGTAGGTCTACATCGCTGGACGATAACGAACCACTTTGCCACAGTAGGCTCAACGTGAGCAGTCGGCAAGTGGTTAAATGGCACCCTAATGCGCTAAGCCAACAAACACGCGTTGCAGTGCCCTGCAATGTATGGCAGCATACCATGGTGCATTTTAGCAAGGAAAAAACTGAGCTATTAAAACTTACAGTATTACACCCAGTGGCGGCCCGTCCATTGGGGGCGCAGGGGTGCCGCCCCCCCCTATCAATGCATCAGGCCCCCTAATCTACATGCAGAGCGCCGGACGCATGGATTCCAATAGGGGATTTTTTTTTTTTTTAAGCACATGATTAAAGCCAGAGGCTCTAATAGGCTTCAAAAAAAGGGTGGACTTGGGGCGCAGAGAACTGCGCCCCAAGCCCACCCAGTTGTATGGCAATAGCGAATTAATATTCGCTATTGCCACACTGACTCTCCTCCCAGACAATCAGGAAGAGGGTTGTGAGACCCCTTTCCTGATTGGCCAAAAGGAGAAGCGATTTTACTGGCCAGTGGCCAGGAAGAGGCAGAAGACACATGGCTGGAGGAGAAGCACAGCGGCTCAGTCATCCAGCAGCTCCCAGAAGCATCCCCGGCTCAGACAGGATGAAGGAGGTGGTAAGGAGGCAGACCGTTCGGGGGGGGGGGGGAGGGAATGTGTTGCCGACCGACCAAGGAGGTGGGGTGCATTGGTTGACGCCCTCCCCCCCCAGAATTACCGAGCACCAGCCGCCACTGATTGCACCCAAGGAGCTGCAACTCTCCTGTGAGATACACACTGTAGCAATTACAAACCCTAATAGAGTAGGGCTAAATTATGGTAAGAAAATAGGAAAATGAATAAGTAAATGGGAAAATATAATTGTGAAAAAAATAAATAAAAAATGTAAAGTCCAAATTCTGATGAAACAAAGTCTTCAAAACGATAAGCACTTCTTCCATCTCCGGAAAAGTGCATAATCCTTGGTGGACACCCCCACCTTAAAGAGTGACTGCTTACCAGCTTGCAAGGACCTCCTATTATTACGGAAGGTCAATATCACTTGTGGCTCAAAACCCAGCCAGGGCCCCTCTATCCATCCAGGGAAGCTTCACATTGGAATAAAGAAATCTGCCCTCCAGAAGACTTGATCACAGAAGATCCCCAAAAAAGATATAAACTCGCCATAGCATACAAACCCTAAACGTTTTTTTTATAATAAAAAAGATTAGCTTAAGCAATTTATTTACTCCCTTTTTATCTCTCGCCTTGAGTATTGTAATTCCCTCCTCATTGACCGACCTCTCCATAGAAGACTATCTCCTCTTCAGTCTTTCATGAGTGCGGCTAGCAGACTGATCTACCTCACCAACTGCTCAGTGCCCACCACCCTTCTCTGCCAATCTCTCCAAACCCTACACTGGCATCCCATCACCCAACTAAAACATTTCAAAACATTAACAATAACATACAAAGCTATTTACAACTATGACCCGAGCTACATCATCAATCTTGTCTCTAAATATCACCCAAACCATCCTCTCCGTTTCTCCCTAGACCTCCTTCTCTTAAGCTCCCTTGTCTCCTCCTTCCATGCTCGTCTCCAGGACTTCTCCAGGGCCTATCCCATCCTCTGGAACTCTCTACCTCAATCTGTCTGGCTATCCCATACTCTGTCCTCTTTTAGGCTATCCCTGAAAACTCATCTCTCCAGGGAAGCCTTTTCCTGCCTTCAGGTAATAACTGAATCTTCTATTTCTCCCATCAGTTTACTCATCACAGTTATCACCTTTTGTTGCACCAGTCCCTCCCTTTTAGATTGTAAGCTCCTGGGATCAGGGCCATCCTAACCCTCTTATATTGAATTGTATTGTTGCTTTATTGTCTCCCTTTATATTATAAAGTACTGTGCAAACTGTTGGAACTATATAAATCCTGTATAATAATATTAATAATAATGTGTCTTTTTTTATATTCTGATCAGTGGTTTCCAAACTGTGGCCGAGGGCTGGCCCTTATCTGGCCCTTGGGGCACCATTCCTCCCACTGATACTAATGATGGGACACTCTTCCTTCCACTGACACAATCAATGGTACTATTCTTACCATTGATACCAACAATGATGCACTATTCCTCCCATTAAAACCAATGATGGGGCATAGTTTATGCCAACTGATGCTGGGGCATTTTCTACTCCCACTGACCACATTCGGGTCTCCCCTAAAGCCTTCAAAACAATAAACTGACCCTTTGCTTAGAGACCCCTGACTTGGATTGTGGGGTGTGAGTCTTTGGGCCTACCTTGAAGTCTAGGTGTAGGTTGTGTATGTCACGGTTCTCACCATGGCTTACAGAAAGCCAGGCGTGGTCGCCGCCGTTAAGTACCTGACATTGGATTTGAACCTGTGTACTTTAACATTCTATCCTGTTATCCTGCCTCTGAGCCACACTTCAGCTCGTATGGATCTAGTCTTGTTAATCTGGTATTGCCTGCAGCACTAGGGGGCTGGACTTCACCTGAGTATACTCTTGTCTCTCATTGTCCACCTTAAGCTAATTGCTCAATTAAGCAAGCTATAAAACACTGCATCCCGGTTAGAGCAGTGTCAGTTCATTGCTGATCTTTGTTCCCGTTTGACAGACTTTGTTCCTGTGTTCCTATTTCCTGAGCGTGTGTTCCAGACTGACTCTGGCTTCCATCCTTACCTTTGCTCCATGTTGTTCCTGTGACCTTATCTTCCTCTCATCTCCTGATCCTTATCTGGACTCATGTCATCCAGTGACTACAGTTATTCCTGGAGTCTGACTTCCCTTCCCATTGTATTCCTGCCGGTCCTGCTTATTGGAGCACCCTCCCTGCCAAGCCCCCGTGCACAGATTCACAGCCCAGGTGGCTTTCTTACCTGGTCACCTTGGACTGTGGATATCTGCAAGGGTGAGCGTACATCTCTGTGTTAAAGACTCCAACAAAGGTAAGCCCCGTGACAGTGTACCCCTCAGCTTCCTTCCCTCCCTATCTGACGGAGGGGGGGGGGGGGGGTCTCTCGTCGGTCGAGCCAATCACTTATTACTCTTTGGTTGGTTTTGGTTGACCATGAGGAGTGAGGTCCACCGGGCCTTTTGGCTAGGTGGACCTAAGTGTGCCTTACTTCCATCAGGAGTCAGGTAAGGATTCTTCCTCTTTGGGAGAGGACCATATAACACAACTAAGCGCACTTTAAAGTTTCATCTTTGAAGGGAGGACAACAATGCCTCAAGATAGATTACCTTTTTACCAGAGACACCCCTACTCCTTCTAGGGAGGGGGGCAAATGTAGAGGATTTCCACTTTCTCCCTTTAAGTTGGACAATAGCTCTAAAAGGACCAATTTAGAATATGAATATGGGAGCTGCTATTGCTGGCTCATATTTAAAGGCATAACTAGGAGGTCAGCAACCAGTAGATTGTGGGCAGGTGATGGGTAGATTGCGTTCCTTCCTTCCTGACCCCTGGAACCTGGACAGGAGCAGGGGTGGCAATTGCTGGAAACGATGACCTGCATTTTTTTCCTGCAGCTGCAAAAAGCTAGCTTCTCCTCCTCTCCCTCATGATAACATTCAGTTGCCACAGAAGAAAAATACAGGGAATCGATTCCAGTAAATGCCACCTCTCCTGTCAATGGTTCCCCTTCCTTCTGTGGCCCATGTGCCCCCGGGCACAGGGAGACTGTGCAGAGCTCTTCCTGTACATTCATTCTGTGCAACTGAGGCTGCAGAGATGGAGATCGAAGACACATTCCTCAGTCTACTTTCTCTGTCTCAAAAGTGAGACGGCAGGAGTAGACCCCTTATATTTCACCAAGACCCCCCGACACGGCTGCTAAAAAAATTGTAATAAATAATAAAAAAATAGAAAAAATAAAATTAAGAAAAAAAAACCACATACGATGTTCACTGCCTTAGTGACATCAACTTCTGCCCTACTGACACATTCACTTCCCTACTGACACCATCCACTGCCCCCTGACACCATCCTTTGCCCTACTTATGCCATCCACTTCCCTACTGACACCATCCACTGCCCCCTGACGACATCATCCTTTTCCCCACTGACCCAGTCCTCTGCCCTACTGACACCGTTCTCTGCCCTACTGACACCGTCCTCTGCCCTACTGACAAAGTCCACTGCCCCACTGACATCGTCCACTGCTGTACTGGCACCATCTTCTGCTCCACTGACACCGTCCACTGCTCTACTGACACCATCTACTACTCTACTGACACTGTCCTCTGCCCTACTGACATCATCCACTGTCCCCTGACACCATCCTTTGCCCTACTAACAAAGTCCACTGCCCTACTGACGCCGTCCTCTGCTGTACTGACACTGTCCTCTGCTATACTTACACCATCCACTGCTGTACTGACACTGTCCTCTGCTATACTTACACCATCCACTGCTGTACTGACACCGTCCTCTGCTGTACTGACACTGTCCTCTGCTGTACTGACACCATCCACTGCTCTACAGTCACTGTCCTCTGCCCTACTGACACCGTGCTCTGCCCTACTGACACCGTGCTCTGCCCTACTGACACCGTGCTCTGCCCTACTGACACCGTCCACTGTCCTACTGACACCGTCCACTGTCCTACTGACACCGTCCTCTGCCCTACTGACACTGTCCACTGTCCTACTAACACCGTTCACTGCCCCCTGACACCATCCCTTGCCCTACTGACAAGTCCACTGCCCTACTGACACTATCTTCTGCTGTATTGAGATCGTCCTCTGCCCCACTGATACCATTCACTGCCCTACTAACATAGTCCACTGCTTTACTGACAAAGTTCTCTGCCCTACTGATACTGTCCACTGCCCAACTGACCATGTCCTCTGCCCTACTGACACCGTCCTCTGCCCTACTGACACTGTCCGCTGTATAGTATAGTACCGTGTATATTTGCGTGTTCATATTTTTACAATGTTGTAGATGTGTTGATATCTATTTTATTGAAAGTGGCAGCTACATGCTCATTCTTATTGAGATTACACATACTTTGGCGCAGTGGTGGGATCAGCAGTATAGGTGGGTCTTGTTATTAGATCCTGTGGTTTGACACTGTTAAGATCGCCTAAGTTCATATTTTTACAGTGACATTTTATTCTATTTTTCTTCGTGTTCCTCACTATTTAGTTAGGCCTTGATAAGGAATTTCTTCCCTTTCTTCTCTAATGAGTCCCTTGCAACACCTTCCCATGAAACACAAAGCCTAGGACAGTTTTCTGTTGAATGTCCACCAGGTGGCAGTACAGGTCCAGCAGATGGAGGCTTGCTATTTCTTTGCTTTGCGCATAGATTAGACCAGCATTATGATGTATTAAATGTCACCACCTTATGCCTGTGACTGTTAAACATGTGTATGTTACCCTGCAGAGCATTGCAGAATCTGCAGGATTCCATTCCCAGATGCTGCAAATATCTCCTGTTATCAAAAGCTGTCCGCCTGCTATGGATTGGTGCATGGGTCAGATGTGAGGTGCCAGTGCAGAGACATGGTCATGTAGAGCCCAGGGCGAACATGCCAAACTACGCCCCCCCCAATATATATATAAGCATTATGTATAAAACACTGAGCAATGATCTGCATGCTTACCCCCTAAGAAAAAATTCCCCCCTGCTGAAATTCCCCCTCTCAGCACAAATCTTTGCCCCCCCCCCCCAAAAAAAATCACCCCTCCTTGCAAAATTCCTCTACTCCTAAAATTTCCCCTCCTAGTACATATCTTCTCTCCCTCCTTCCCCACACACTTCAAATCCCCCCTCCCAGCACAAATTCCCCCCAAATGTCCCCTCTTAGAACATTACTTACCCTCTGCTGTCCCCCAAACTCCACTTCCAACACAAATCTCCTCACCTCCAATCTCCTTATTGCACACCCCCACCTCACAGTGCCCAGGGCCGTCGTCCCTTCTGCCCCCCTCCCCCTTTTCTTGTCCCGGCCCTTTGAGGTGGGGTTGGTTCAGAGGTACAAAATGCAAACACATTTTCTTTGCCCTTTCTCGTTTGCTGCTGAGTAGTCAGCAGTTTAAAATGTGTGGTTTTGGTGACTGGTGAGTTGCAATATACAGTATTCCACTTATTTTTTAGGTTTAGATGCACTTTAAATCAACAACTCTACAGTAAAGAGCGGCATGGCTATTATTTTAGATGAACCGCAATCCATCCCTTGTGCTGTCAATTTTACCTGCGCATGCAAGGATTAGAATTTTAGCATCTGTGTGTCGGTACAAGGGGTGGGCAGAAGGGTCAGCTGCCCCCCGGCGCAGTGAAGCAAGAGGGCAAAGAAAAGACACAGGAGGGTACAGCCATTCTACGTCATGTGTTACCAGTGGAGAAGGGGGGTGGGGCAGTTATGGATCCTTGCCCTGGGCTCTGAAGTGAAGGTTTTTCTTGTAGTAGCGTGTTTTTCAATTAATTAAAATTGTATTCATTATTTTATAAAACTGATTTTTTTGGCCTAGGGGGGATTTGTAAAATATACAATGTGGCCCTCATTGGATTGGAGACTACTTGCTTTGAGCTGACCCCCCCCCCCCCCCCCGACCTATACTGAGAAATGGATAATCAGTTGTAGGGTGCACTCACTGCGACCAGAGAGATGACAGCCTAAGACCTACCGCAGATCTCTCATACACTCACCGGCCACTTTATTAGGTACACCTTGCTAGTACCGGGTTGGACCCCCTTTTGCCTTCATTCTTCGTGGCATAGACTCAACAAGGTTATGGAAACATTCCTCAGAGATTTTCCTCCATAGTAACATGATAGCATCACACAGCTGCTGCAGATTTGCTGGCTGCACATCCATGATGCCACCACATCCCAAAGGTGCTCTATTGGATGAGATGTGGTGAGTATGGAGGCCATTGGAGGACAGTGACCTCATTGTCATGGTGAAGAAACCAGTGGTGAGATGATTGGAGCTTTGTGACATGGTGCATTATCCTGCTGGAAGGAGCCATCAGAAGATGGGGACACTGTACAATACTCGGGTATGCCGTGGCGTTTAAACGATGCTCAAATAGTAATAAGGAGCCCAAAGTGTACCAAGAAAATATCCCCCACACCATTACACCATCAGCCTGAACCGTTGATACAAGGCAGGATGGATCCATGATCCAAATTCTGACCCAACCATCTGAATGTCACAGCTGAAATTGAGACTCATCAGACCAGGCAACGTTTTTCCAATCTTCTATTGTCCAATGTTGGTGATCCTGTGCCAATTGTAGTCTCAGCTTCCTGTTCTTAGCTGATAGGAGTGGCACCCGGTGTGGTCTTCTGCTGTTGTATCCCATCTGCTTCAAGGTTCTATGTGTTTTGCATTTGAGAGATGGTATTCTGCATACCTTGATTGTAACGAGTGGTTATTTGAGTTACTGTTGCCTTGTTCATCTGTAACCAGTCTGCCCATTCTCCTCTGACATCAACAAGGCATTTTCCCCCACACAACTGCCGCTCACTGGATATTTTCTCTTTTTCCCACCATTCTCTGTAAACCCGAGAGATGGTTGTGTGTGAAAATCCCAGAAATACTTAGACCAGCCCGTCTGCCACCAACAACCATGCCATGTTCAAAGTCACCTAAATCCCCTTTCTTCCCCATTCTGATGCTCGGTTTGAACTTCAGCAAGTAGTTTTCACCATGTCTATATGCCTAAATGCATTGCGTTGCTGCCATGTCATTGGCTGATTAGCAATTTGTGTTACCAATTAATTAAACAGATGTCCCTAATAAAGTGGCCGGTGAGTGTACATCTACCTCCATTGCACGTTGGTCACACCAAAGGAGGAGCACCTACTCAACCTTCACCTTGTCCACTTCTCCTTTAGGCTGCATTCACATGTCAGCGTATGGATTGCGGGCAGAATCGCCGCCATTCCGCCCGCGATCCGGAAATCATTGCAAATCGCGGGATGCCTGTGCGTTGCCCGTGATTTGCAATAGCACCCCAAACGCTGATGCCGCGATTTCCGCCTGCCGAATCGCGGTAACATCGCGCAAAAAAAAAAAATCGCGGGACGCAAGAGCTTCTTTGGAGCGTAATGCGTCCCGCGATGTTACCGCGATTATATCCACTTCCATGAAAACGAAACAAAATATGTACTATAAACACTCTAGGCACGGCTCAGGAACGTCGGCTGAAATGTTGGAGTTTCCTCCACATCTGAAAATGGCCGGGAGGTGTCTCTGTCCATCTGCAGCACATTAAATAGAAATACCATAAACTCCCAGATCTCCAGCCTTGGCAAGCCTAGTTGGCAGCCTTCGATGCCAGTCTGCCACTTATAAAAGGCGGTCAGCAGAGCTGCCATCTTGCCCTGACAGGCTGGAAATCATCTCCTGTTTCGCACTTGATAATCTCATTCCAGGGCAGATGGTTTTCTTGGCTGTGCAAGCATGAGAGAGGTTTGATGTTTCCTGCGATTGCTCACGTAGGTTGTCCCATGCTTGTCTGATCCACCGAGTGCTACCGGCTTTACCATCGGATTACCCAGCAGGAGGAGAGGAAGTTCATGGAATGTAGAGCCAGCGCCGACCCTACCATGGGTCCCGCTGGGTCCATCGGACCCAGGCAGAACTTGGAGAGGGGCGGCAAATTGACACCCAAGATTTTTGGTTCTTTTGGCAAACTGGTAAGTATGAGGTGGTGGAGTATCTCCTCCGGGGAACGTCCCTCGTGTGATCGTGGTGTAACTACAACCTTCAGGGCCGGTGCAAGTAACCATGAAGGGCCCTGTTACGGAACAGGGCACCCCTGAGCAGGTACCTCCGTTGACAGATGCTCCTAGTGCTTCCCGAGGGCTCCAAGCACTCCACCAGACACCGTAAGCACTTCAGACTCCACGAACCGCCGCAGCTTGGTTAGGGTCTTGGCATCTCCTACCCACCCTGGACCAACGACAAGGCTCCTGTGGGTGAACCTCTCTTTCCCCAGAGAGTGCAGCACGAACAAGCTCTTACACAAGCTCTTATAAGAGCTTAGTGATTCTCTAAGGGAGTATGGAAGACCATAGCAATCCCTGCAGCAGATTCCCCCAATAACGAGACAAAGCTCCGAGATGAGGGTAAAACAGGAACAACATTTATTGGAAGAACAGAGCACACTTTTATACAGAAATTGGAACATCCTTCCCCCAACAACCGCTTTCCCATTGGTCAATTGTAAAGTACTTGCAGTTCTCACTAAGGTCCTCTCCAGCATAAGCAAATGAGGGCTTGAAAATGAGTCAACAGGGATTGGTCAGATAGCTTTGACCAATGCAAGGAGACAGAAGCCCCAGGGGGAAATCAATGTACACAATAGTCAGACACAGAACAATGGTTCCCTAACGAGCCCTCAATACACATTACTCTGAGTGTCAATCGACCGCCCGTCTCCTCAGAACTTCCTGTAATGCCCATATTAGGAGTTGGCTTCCTGTTCCTTACAGTTTACAGGAATACGTTTTAGCTTCCAGGAGAGGCAAGGCTCCATTAGCCACATGTTTAAAGAAACACAAAAAGACACAAAAATGCATAACTCCCAGTCTACTGAACAGAACCCCTACATTCAACCCATCCCCAGATAGCCTGGATCTGAGCGCTCAACATATCCAAACAGCGCTCAGATGCCACAAACACAGTCAAATTGCCATGGTGTTTATGTTTAGCATGGGCTGATGAGAGGGTCCATAGTCATATTGCAGGAGGCGAGCAACCAGGCTTCTCCAACGCCCAGTGGCGAGATTGGTCTCGTCACAGGCCCCCTGGCCGGGGCCCTTCCCCTCAAGACTGGGGCTCTTCTCACTTATCCTGGGGCATTGCGGGGCCCTTTACTAAAGAGGAAGTAAACCCTCCTCTGCAACTTGTTCCTATAGGTAAGCCTATGATAAGGCTTACCTATAGGTACTGTAAATATCTCCTAAACATGTACCGTTTAGGAGATGTTTACCTTACATGCAGCCAGTGACGTCACTGGCGCATGCACTCTAAAGGAACGGCCGCCCGTGCCATTCCTTCAGAGCCCCGTGCCGTGACCGTCGGCTCCCGTGCGCGTGCGCGGGAGTGACGTCACCGCGGCTCCGGCCAATCAGATAGCCGGATGCCGCGATCCCAGAAGACGGGCGACTGTACATGTCGCCCGTCATAGAGGTAAGCTGGCGGCACGGCAAGGGCTCGTTCTAAGGTAAGTATTTCATAATGAGCTAGTATGCGATGCATACTAGCTCATTATGTGTTTCTCTTTCAGGATGAAAAAAAAAAAAAATTTGGTTTACAACGCTGAGGTCCCGCAGCGGGACCCTTTCACAAATTCTGCAGTGGGGCCCCCTTCCTGCCATCTTGGGGGGCCTCCCCATGGTGATGGAATGCCAGGGCCCGGTTGCAAGTGTGTCCTTTGCGATCCCGGAAGTTCCCCCACTGGTGTCAGTAGTTTTTATTTTTTGGTATTTTAATTGTATTATTTTTTATCATTTTATTTTATTTTTTTACAATGTCACTGACTATGACTCTGTCCATTCAGAAAAGGAAGGAGCTGGTAAATGACAAGTTAAGAAAAAAAAAAAAAAAAAAAAACTAAAATAAAACAAGTAAATATGAGATAGAATATAGTGTCAAAAGTATTGGGACGCCTGCCTTTACACGCACATAAACTTTAATGGCATCCCAGTCTTAGTCCGTGCAAAGGGTGGGCCAATTCAATATTGAACCCTACGGACTAAGACTGGGATGCCATTAACCACTTGCCAACCGCCGCAAGTACATATATTGCGGCGGTCAGCCCCTCCTGGGCAAAGTGACGTACCGGTACATCACTCGCCCACTAACCAATAGGGGGCGAGCGCGTGCCGCCGGAGGTGCGCTCTCACCCCCGCTCGTTCCCTGACATCCCTGTGCAAGTGACCGGTGGCTCCGATGTCCGCCGGCCACTCGCGATCTCCCGCTGGAGACGGAGAAAGGCAGACGGCTGATATAAACAAAGCCGCCTGTCATTCTCCCTGATCTAACTGCAGAGATCATACGATCCTACTATGTAGGATCGTATGTCTCTGTGGTTACATCACAAGCCACGCCCCTTGACAGTTAGAAGCACGCCCCTAGGGACACACTTAACCCCTGGATCTCTAACAAAGTTAACCCCTTCCCTGCCAGTGTCATTTTTACAGTAACAGTGCATATTTATAGCACTGATTACTGCAGTAATGTCACTGGTACCCCCAAAAGTGTCAAAAATGTCAGTCAGGGGTCCGATCTGTCCGCCGGAATGCCGCAGTCCCGCAATTAAACTGCAGATCGCCACCATTACTAGTTAAAAAAACAAACAATAAAAATGACATACAGTGCCTTGTGAAAGTATTCAGCCCCCTTGAAATTTTCAACCTTTTGCCACATTTCAGGCTTCAAACATAAAGATATAGAACTGTAATTTTTTGTGAAGAATCAACAACAAGTGGGACACAATCATGAAGTGGAACGAAATTTATTGGATATTTCAAACTTTTTTAACAAATAAAAAACTGAAAAATTGGGCGTGCAAAATTATTCAGCCCCCTTAAGTTAATAATTTGTAGCACCACCTTTTGCTGCGATTACAGCTGTAAGTCGCTTGGGGTATGTCTCTATCAGTTTTGCACATCGAGAGACTGAAATTTGTGCCCATTACTCCTTGCAAAACAGCTCGAGCTCAGTGAGGTTGGATGGAGAGCGTTTGTGAACAGCAGTTTTCAGTTCTTTCCACAGATTCTCGATTGGATTCAGGTCTGGACTTTGACTTGGCCATTCTAACATCTGGATATGTTTATTTGTGAACCATTCCATTGTAGATTTTGCTTTATGTTTTGGATCATTGTCTTGTTGGAAGACAAATCTCCGTCCCAGTCTCAGGTCTTTTGCAGACTCCATCAGGTTTTCTTCCAGAATGGTCCTGTATTTGGCTCCATCCATCTTCCCATCAACTTTAGCCATCTTCCCTGTCCCTGCTGAAGAAAAGCTGGCCCAAACCATGATGCTGCCACCACCATGTTTGACAGTGGGGATGGTGTGTTCAGGGTGATGAGCTGTGTTGCTTTTACACCAAACATAACGTTTTGCATTGTTGCCAAAAAGTTTGATTTTGGTTTCATCTGACCAGAGCACCTTCTTCCACATGTTTGGTGTCTCCCAGGTGGCTTGTGGCAAACTTTAAACGACACTTTTTATGGATATCTTTAAGAAATGGCTTTCTTCTTGCCACTCTTCCATAAAGGCCAGATTTGTGCAGTATACGACTGATTGTTGTCCTATGGACAGAGTCTCCCACCTCAGCTGTAGATCTCTGCAGTTCATCCAGAGTGATCATGGGCCTCTTGGCTGCATCTCTGATCCGTCTTCTCCTTGTATGAGCTGAAAGTTTAGAGGGACGGCCGGGTCTTCGTAGATTTGCAGTGGTCTGATATTCCTTCCATTTCAATATTATCACTTGCACAGTGCTCCTTGGGATGTTTAAAGCTTGGGAAATCTTTTTGTATCCAAATCCGGCTCTAAACTTCTTCACAACAGTATCTTGGACCTGCCTGGTGTGTTCCTTGTTCTTCATGATGCTCTCTGCGCTTTAAATGGACCTCTGAGACTATCACAGTGCAGGTGCATTTATACGGAGACTTGATTACACACAGGTGGATTCTATTTATCATCATTAGTCATTTAGGTCAACATTGGATCATTCAGAGATCCTCACTGAACTCCTGGAGAGAGTTTGCTGCACTGAAAGTAAAGGGGCTGAATAATTTTGCATGCCCACTTTTTCAGTTTTTTATTTGTTAACAAAGTTTGAAATATCCAATACATTTCGTTCCACTTCATGATTGTGCCCCACTTGTTGTTGATTCTTCACAAAAAATTACAGTTTTATATCTTTATGTTTGAAGCCTGAAATGTGGCAAAAGGTCGCAAAGTTCAAGGGGGGCCGAATACTTTCGCAAGGCACTGTAAATCTTTCCCTTAGTTAATGCAATAACTTTTGCGCAAACCAATCAAAATATGCTTATTGCGTTTTTTTTTTTTTTTACCAAAAATATGTAGCAGAAAACAAATTGGCCTAAAATGTTAGAAAATTTAGATTTTTACATTTTTTTGGGGGAATTTCATATAAAAAAATGTGAAAGATATTGTTATTTTCTCAAAATTGTCGTTCTTTTTTTTTGTTTATAGCGCAAAAAATTAAAAATAGCACAGGTGATCCAATATCACCAAAGCAAAGCTCTGTTTGTGGGGAAAAAAAGGACGTCAATTTCATTTGGGTACAGCGTCGTACGACCGTGCAATTGTCCGTTAAATTCACGCAGTGCCGAATCGCAAAATAGGCCCTGGTCTTTGAGCAGCCAAATCCTCCGGGGCTTAAGTGGTTAAAGTTCATGTGCGTGTAAAGGCAGGCGTCCCAATACTTTGGGTAATATAGTGTATCATATGTAAGCGAGCGAGGCTTGTGAAGAAACGTTGCACCCGCTGCACTCAGGATTACATGTAATTGCAGAGAGGCCTCGGCGGGCGCGATGCTAATAAACTGAGAGATTGACGATTAAACTGAGATACATAATTATTCTTTCACCTCGCTCCCCGCTTTACAAGCCTCACGTTTAATCATGTTAATTCTCTCTGACGCCTGTTGAGATTTTCCTGTAATCCGCGCTGTTATGGCAGGAAAGAGAAACACAGAAGACAAATGTAAAGAGGACCTGTCTGCTGTACCCGGATTGGACGTCACATCGGTTGTCAAAGAGCCGAAACAGAAAAGTTGTCAAAGGCAACTTCTGCCCAATGATGATGGAATTCTTTCAAAAGAATTAGAGGCCAGAAATATTTTTCTGAACCCTCAGATTTTGAAGTAGTATGAGCAACATGACAGCCAAGCAGTTAGCATTTTTCAGAGAGCGACCAGAAACGGCTGCCTGAATATTTCTCCTTTTATCCTTAACCTAACACTTAAAACATATCCTTCACTTTTTTTTAGGTTCCACCCCCACCCATATCCTCCAACTTGAAGGTGGTCTGGCACATATCTCGGCGTCCTGATATACTGTACACCAATTTTTTCATTTTTCCACCATTATTCTATTTATTTTCATGAGGTTCTTTTTTAACCACTTAAGCCCCAGCCCTATTTCGGACACTTTTTGTTTACAAGTTAAAACCAGTATTTTTTCCTAGAAAACTACTTAGAACCCACAAACATTATATTATATATATATATATATATATATATATATATATATATATATATATATATATATATATATATATATATTATAGTATATTTTTTTAGCAAAGACTCTGGAGAATAAAATGTCGGTCATTGCAAAACTTTTTGTCAAGCGGTATTTGCGCAGCGGTCTTTAAAACGCCATTTTTTTGGAAAAAAATTGAAAAATCACATTTCACTGCATTTAAAAAATACTAAACAGTAAAGTTAGCCCATTTTTTTTTGTATATTGTGAAAGATGATGTCACGCCGAGTAAATAGATACCCAACATGTTACGATTTAAAATTGCGCCCCCCCCGTGGGATGGCGACAAACTACGGTCAATAGAGATCTCAATCTGCGATGCTTTAAATTTATTTAACGGTTACCAGTTTAGAGGTAGAGTGTAGCTCTTTTTTTTTTAAGTATTGCGCACGCTCTGGCGATCGCGGCGATACCTCACATGTGGGGTTTGAACAGCGATTTCATTCGCGGCTCGACTTGCGTATACTTTTTTTTTGTGCGCGAGCTAACGGTGACGGGGGCGGCGAAATTTTTTTTTTTTCCTATTTATTTATTATTTTTTTTAAACTTTATTACAGGTTTTTTAAAAAAAAAAAAAATCTGATCACTTTTATTGCTGTCACAAGCAATGTAAACATCCCTTGTGACAGCAATATGTGTGACAGGTACACTTTATGGAGGGATCGAGGGTCTAAAAGACCCCTCCACTACACTTCCATGTATGCAAAACGCCGAAAACGGCATTTTTGCATACAGCCGTTTTTTAAATTTGCCGCCTTTTGCAGCACAGTAACCCGGAAGTGACGTCATGGACGCCGCCTCCGGGTTACGTCATCGGAGCCCCGATCGATGCCGTTTCCGGCATTCATCGGGACTCCATCCAGCCGGCGGACGTGCCGGCTGGGTGCTCGGGGCTCCCGGTGGGACGGGAGCCCCGGTACAAGCCACAGAAGGCGGCGGGAGGGGGGGGGACGTCCCCTCCCGCCCCCCCGGGTAACGATCGAGCGGCTCCCGACCGCATCGGTCGTTACCGACGGAAAGTCGACCGTCGGCTTCAAACCACGGTACCGGGATGATGCCTCTAGCTAGAGGCATCATCCCGGTATAACCCCGCAAAGTGTACCGACGTATCGGTAAGTTACTATGCGGTAAGTGGTTAATTGTAGCTTACACACCTATTGTTGCAGTTTTAGGCCCTTTTCCATCTCCTGGCCTTGCCTGCCTTGTGTGTCCTGCTGGCCCGGTATCCCCCCCCCCCCCAACTCCCGGGGAGACTGAAGGGCACAATTTTTTCTCTTTGTTTGGAAGGAATTCAGCCATTTTTTTTATTTTCCGATTCAGCGCATTTTCTCTTGATAGTCTGGACATGTGGATTTGTTTAACCGCTTCCGGAGCGCCCGCGTCAGGACAGCCCTCCTGCGCGAACCAACGTAGGTATATGTTGGTTGCGTGCCTGCAGCTAGGGGGCGAGTCAGCGCCGTCGGCGGCGTGCTCCCGCCCCCACTCGTCAGCGGGGACTCCGAAGCGCGGGGCAGTCAACTCCGATTGCCGTCTGAAACAATGAAAAATTTTGATTTTCTAATTTTTTTTTTTTTTTTGGGAATGTTTTATAGCAGAAAGCAAAAAATAGTGAGTTTTTTTCAAAATTGTCGCTCTTTTTTTGTTTATAGCGCAAAAATCTAAAAACCAGCAGAGGTGATCAAATACCAATGATGGGGGCAAAGGGAACAGCCATTTTATTTATAAACAGAAATAAATATTTTATATAAATAATTTATAATAAGACCCCGTTTACACTGGGGCGACCTGTCAGGCGACCTGGTCTGTCAGGCGTAGGTCGCCTGCCATAGAGAAGCTGTGGACCCGTTCTAATAGGAGCGACACAAGTCGCTCCGACTTAGAAAAAGGGTCCGGAGCTTCAATGTTATGAAGTCCGTGCCGGCCGATCCGAGGTCGCGGTGCGAGCTGCGCGCCGCGACCTGTGAGGCCGCCCTGGCAAGTTGGATCGCCCCAGTGTGAACGGGGTCTGAAGCTGATTGTCTGTAATGTTCCGGTACCTTTGGTACCCTAAATTACACTTTCCACAAGTGTATGCGCCCCACCATTTACTTTTGGAAAGGTGCGCATACACCTTTAAGACTGGAGCTGTCATCACCCAGCGCCGGACTAGATGGCTATTTAAAGCGCCGGTTCTCACTCACATGTGTTCGTTCAAACACCCTTACCTGGATGCTAACCTTGCTTGAAGCTTCCATGCTTGCAAGCTTACTTCGCTGACGGAACCTCGCTGCGCTGATCCCTGTATCCCGCTACTGGATCATCCGCCTCTCCTGAACCACCCTTCGGCTGTATCGCTAATAGTGCTAAGTACCCCGCAGGGGAATTCTCTATAAACTTATACTAAGCTTACACTATATAGCTCTGCATAGTAAAGACTGTTTATCACATCTGCATAACTAGATTGCTAGCTCTTGAGACTACTGCTACTTTTCTGCACTGGGTTGATCTCTTTTGTATGTCCACCTGCTATTCTATCATCTGCTATCATACAACATTGCTAAACCTTCCTGCATCCATCTGCTACTGTCTCACCTTCAAGTGTCTATCACCTACCACCTCCACTCAACCTATCCCTCAACCTTCATCATTGTGTTACCACATACATAAAGTCATTCTAGGAACCAGCTTGCTAATTGTGTGTATTTACTGGCTGAAATAAGACCTTCCACACATGATGAGTCATTGAGGTTGGGAATGGTATCTCAGCATATCTCTTACATGACTACTGACGTGGGACTATTTCTGCAGCTGAAAATCCACACCATATAAGAAACGCAGGAGCGTTACAGATTGAACGAACCTAAAAATGGATTCAGCAGAAATAACCACTCAGGTGACACAATTAAAACAGCAAGTATCTGCGTTAATACACGCACTTGCTGAATTAAAAGAAGACAATCAGGCTCTGTCGCAGCAGGTAATTAGACTGACACAACTTACCTCTGCTCAGTCCCCTGAACCCAAGATAAATCCCCCTTTGGTATTTACAGGCGATCGCAAAAAATTTCGCGAATTTAAAAACGCATGTGAGTTACTTTTTTTGCTAAAACCTCGTACCTACCTTACTGATCACATTAAGGTTTGTACTATTATTTCTTACCTATCAAGCGATCCTCGAGCCTGGGCAGATTCTCTTTTTGAGAAAAACGACCAGCTTCTCAACTCCTATGCCTTGTTCCTGGCAGAGCTCACTAGCCTATATGATGATCCCAATAGGCAGAGTACTGCTGATCTTCAGTTAAGATCCTTGAAACAAGGAAGGAGGCCTGTAGAAGACTTTGTCGCAGAGTTCAAGAGATGGACCCTTGATTCAGAATGGAATGATGCATCTCTGAAAACCCAATTTAGGCTTGGCCTATCAGAAGCCGTTAAGGACGAGCTCGCCCGAGCGGATCTGCCAAAAACCCTGGATGCATTAATACAACTCAGTATTACCATAGATAGAAGACTACGAGAAAGAAAGGCTGAAAAGATGGGAATGCCATTATCCGTTTCCTCTCTGAGTCTGGCCGTTCCTATGGAGGTAGGAACCATACGCCCACCGCTATCAACTATGGAAAAAGCCAAAAGACGAAATGAAAATCTCTGCTTGTACTGTACATCCCCGGATCACAAGATAAACGTCTGTCCCCTAGTCAACAAAAAGAAGGGTGAGTGTTCACATGTCTCTCTAGGAGGATTGACAACTTCATTCACTAACCCCTACATTTCTGTTTTTTTGACATTACAGTGGGACCAGAACAGGATTACTACTAAGGCCATGATTGACACAGGATCTTGTGGAAATTATATGGATATATGTTTTGCTGCTTTAAATAAAATTCCTATTATTTCTAAACTCAAACCTGTCTCAGTAAGTCTTATTACCGGTGTTCCGTTATCCTCTGGTCCGATCACCGATCAGACACAAGCACTTCTAGTCACTATTAACGAGTCTCATAGGGAGACTTCTACCTTCGATTTAATACCTTCACCCCACTTTCCCATTGTGTTGGGACTTCCCTGGTTGCACACACACCAACCAACCATAGATTGGAAGAAACGGTCCTTGACCTTCCCTTCTTGTTATTGCGAGGAAACGTGTAACCTCCCGTTTTCCGGGAAGATTCTGTCTGTGGTGACAGATGAGATTGCACCACTATGTTATCAGGATCTTTCTGAGGTTTTTCTTGAGAAAAATGCTCAAACATTACCTCCTCATCGAGACTATGATTGTAGCATTGATCTACTCCCAAATAGCAAATTGCCGTTCGGTCATGTTTATCCTCTTTCACAGGATGAACTTGCCCATCTCAAAACCTATTTGGATGAGAACTTGGAAAAAGGTTTTATTAGACCTTCCACTTCTTCCACAGCAGCAGGACTCTTTTTTGTTCGCAATAAAGATTCAAGTCTCAGACCTATCATCGACTACAGGAAATTGAATGCTATCACAATAAAAGATCGCTATCCTCTACCGCTTATCCCTGAGCTCATTGAGCAGGTGCGTGGAGCTACCTATTTTTCAAAATTAGACCTGAAAGGAGCATACAATCTCATTCGAATCCGTGATGGACACGAATGGAAGACTGCATTCAGAACTAGATACGGATTGTTCGAATATCTTGTGATGCCATTCGGCCTATGCAATGCCCCTGCAGTTTTCCAACGATTTATAAACGATATTTTTAAAGACTTACTAGATGTCTGTGTTGTGGTATATCTGGACGATATACTTATATATTCACGATCCCTGTCTGAACACATAAGACATGTAAGACTTGTATTATCGAGATTGCTTGCACATAACCTGTATGTGAAACTGAAGAAATGCTTGTTTCATAAAGAAGAGGTACTCTTTCTAGGCTACATCATATCCAAAACAGGAATCGAGATGGACATGAGTAAAATATCCTGCATTCAGAATTGGCCTACACCAACTACACGCAAGGCGCTACAGCGATTCCTGGGATTTTCAAATTTCTACAGGAAGTTCATAAAAAACTTTTCTGCTATTGTGAGACCCCTCACACAGCTCACTAGCATAAAAATACCATTTAAATGGTCAGAAGAAGCAAATAAGGCTTTCCACTTGTTAAAGACAAGGTTTACTTCCGCTCCCATATTACGCCATCCAGACCCATCCCTCCAATACATTCTGGAGGTAGATGCGTCAAACCTGGCAGTAGGAGCAATACTCTCCCAACGACCTACCCCCACTTCACCACTTCATCCAGTCGCCTTTTTTTCTAAATCCCTGAGCAGTCCCGAGATAAATTACCCGGTGGGTGAAAAGGAATTGCTTGCTATAAAATTGGCTCTGGAGAATTGGCGACATTTACTCGAAGGCACCCAATTACCAATAATTATATACACGGACCATAAAAACCCCCAATATCTTCAGACTAGCAAAACTCTCTCGCATCGACAGGTACGATGGTCACTATTCTTTCTAAGGTTTAACTTCCTAGTGACCTACACACCTGCAGATAAGAACAAAAAGGCGGATGCACTATCACGACTAACTGAAGAAAACTACTTTGAAATTCCTTCCGTTCCTATAATACCTCACAAACGCATTATTGGAGTTGTCCGTTCCTTGAAGGAAGAGGTTCTGCATGGTATAAGGTTGGATTCACCCCCACCACAACTAAATACCGATGCAGAAGGCTTCCTCTACTACAACGACAAACTTTACATACCACCTACCCTACGCACCAAGATCTTGGAATTATCGCATGATGTGCCTATGGCAGGACATATAGGTATGACAAAGACTTTCAATTTGATTTCTCGGCAATTCTGGTGGCCTGACATGAAAACATCTATACAAAAATTCGTCTCTTCATGCAATGTCTGTGCCAGGTCCAAAATTGACACTACGAGACCATCCGGTCTACTATGCAGTCTACCAATACCCCAAACTCCATGGGAGGTTTTGTCATTGGACTTCATCGTAGAATTGCCTCCTTCCAAAGGATTTAATACCATCTTGGTGTCAGTGGACCATCTGACAAAGATGGTACATTTCATTGCTATTCGCAGACTACCTTCGTCCAAACAAACGGCAGAACTCCTGATGAAACATGTCTTCAGATTACATGGTATCCCAAAAACTCTTTTGTCTGAACGTGGATCCCAATTTATTTCTAAATTCTGGCAAGAACTATGTCACATACTACGGATTGAGCGGAAGCTCACTTCTCCTTACCATCCGCAGACCAACGGACAGACTGAAAGAGTCAACCAATGCATCGAGCAATATTTACGTTGTTACACTTCTTACCAACAGGATGATTGGTTGGATCTTCTCCCCCTGGCAGAATTTGCCTACAACAACGCAACTCACAGTACAACCAAGCAGAGTCCGTTCTACTTGAACTATGGGTTCCATCCCTCTATTCTCCCTCCACGCATCCTTCCTTCAAATAACCCAGTAGCCTCAGACTATCTTACCCAAATAAAGGATTCTCTGGGTTTATTAAATACTACCATTGCACACGCTCACAGTCAACAAAAGAAGTACTATGATCTTCGTAGAAGACCTTCTCCACAGTATACTATCGGGGACCTCGTTTGGCTCTCAACAAAAAACTTGAGACTGAAGATCCCTAGCAAAAAGCTTGGACCTCTGTTCTTGGGACCTTTCCCAATCAAGAAACTTATTGGAAAAGCTGCAGTGCAGCTTACATTGCCAATGGACCTAAAAATCCATCCCATTTTCCATGTGTCGCTACTAAAACCCCATGTTCCGGACCAAGGAATAAGGCCTAATATTCCACCTCCCCCTCCTGTACAAGTTAAAGGTGGAGAAGAATACGAGATAAAAGAGATTCTGGATTCTCGTATATACAGAAGAAGACTTCAGTACTTAGTTCGATGGAAGAACTATGGGCCCCAAGACGACACCTGGCTAAACACCTCTGACATACATGCCCCTAGATTAATCCGCAATTTTCATGCGAGATACCCAGACAAACCAGCTCCAGAGGCCTTCAGGAGCAGGCCTTAAGGGGGGGGTATTGTAATGTTCTGGTACCTTTGGTACCCTAAATTACACTTTCCACAAGTGTATGCGCCCCACCATTTACTTTTGGAAAGGTGCGCATACACCTTTAAGACTGGAGCTGTCATCACCCAGCGCCGGACTAGATGGCTATTTAAAGCGCCGGTTCTCACTCACATGTGTTCGTTCAAACACCCTTACCTGGATGCTAACCTTGCTTGAAGCTTCCATGCTTGCAAGCTTACTTCGCTGACGGAACCTCGCTGCGCTGATCCCTGTATCCCGCTACTGGATCATCCGCCTCTCCTGAACCACCCTTCGGCTGTATCGCTAATAGTGCTAAGTACCCCGCAGGGGAATTCTCTATAAACTTATACTAAGCTTACACTATATAGCTCTGCATAGTAAAGACTGTTTATCACATCTGCATAACTAGATTGCTAGCTCTTGAGACTACTGCTACTTTTCTGCACTGGGTTGATCTCTTTTGTATGTCCACCTGCTATTCTATCATCTGCTATCATACAACATTGCTAAACCTTCCTGCATCCATCTGCTACTGTCTCACCTTCAAGTGTCTATCACCTACCACCTCCACTCAACCTATCCCTCAACCTTCATCATTGTGTTACCACATACATAAAGTCACTCTAGGAACCAGCTTGCTAATTGTGTGTATTTACTGGCTGAAATAAGACCTTCCACACATGATGAGTCATTGAGGTTGGGAATGGTATCTCAGCATATCTCTTACATGACTACTGACGTGGGACTATTTCTGCAGCTGAAAATCCACACCATATAAGAAACGCAGGAGCGTTACATTGTCTAACATCCTGTATTTCTTGCTTCTGAGACCACCAGTTTCACACCAGTTGCCCAGCCCTTCATTTTGCAAGATTGCGATCTTAAGTCTTTGAAGATCTGTTCAACTAACGAACTTTGGAAGTGACACGTCTATGTGAATGACCATCCGCATATCAAAGAATGTCACCAAAGACTCCAAAGTGTCACCAAATGGGACTTCAAAAGAAAATTAGTTAGCTAGGTGTCACCCACTTTAGAATGTATAAATTGTAATAGAAAATCCTTAGTCAGTGGAGCAGCCATTTTTTGAAACGATACTCTATTGCTTGTTGCTCTCCCTGCATGCTTGTAAAATAAATGTTTCTTTTAATTCGGCTTCAGCAGTCAATGTTACTGAAACCCCTTGAGTGTTGGCATTTCCCTATCACCACTAAAAGAAGGCTCTATTTGTGGGAAAAAAAGGACATCAATTTTATTTGGGTACAGCGCCGCATGACCGCACAAAAGTAACGCAGTACCGTATCACAAAAAATGGACTGGTCATTAACCACTTGCGACCCCTCACAGTAATATTACTGCGGCAGGTCGGCTCCCCTGGGTCCAGCGACGTAGGTCTACGTCGCTGGACTCCCAGTGGTCTCGGCGGCGCGCGCGCGCCACCGAAAGCTCGCTCCCGCTGTGTTTAGACACAGCAGCAGTCGGGCCGGAGGAGGAGAGGCGGCGATTGCCGCCTCTCTTCTCCGATTGTCGGGGAAAGTGTGAGAAGATCCACCTGCTTGTGTAAACAAAGCAGGCGGATCTTCTCTGTGACAGACAGGGAGAGATCACAGGATTCAGCATAGCTGAACCTGCGATCTCTGTCTGTGTCACAGAACACCCCTCCCCCCCCACACACGTCAGTAAGCATGAGGCATACATTTAACCCCTTGATCACCAACAGTGTTAACCCCTTCCATGCCAGTGTCATTATTACAGTAACAGTGCATATTTTTAGCACTGATTACTGTAGTAATGTCACTGCTCCCCCCAAAAGTGTCAACAATTTCAGTTAGGGGTCCGATCTGTCCATTGCAATGTCACAGTCCCGCAAAAAATCGCAGATCGCCGCCATTACTAGTAAAAAATAATAAAAATGGCATAAATCTTTCCCGTAGTTAGTAAACGCGATAACTTTTGCGCAAACCAATCAAAATACGCTTATTGCGATTTTTTTTTTTACCAAGAATATGTAGCAGAAAACAAATTGGACTAAAATGTTTAAAATTTTGATTTTTAATTTTTTTTGGGGAATGTTATATAGCAGAATGGGAAAAATTATTATTTTTTTTTCAAAATTTTCGCTCTTTTTTTCAAAAATTAAAAATCGCACAGGTGATCAAATACCACCAAAAGAAAGCTCTATTTGTAGGGAAAAAAAAGGATGTAAGTTTCGTTTGGGCACGCCCGCGCAATTGTCTGTTAAAGTAACGCAGTGCCGAATTGCAAAATATGGCCTTGTCAGGAATGGGGTAAAATCTTCTGGTTTTAAAGTGGATAAAATTGCGCTTATTGAGAACTTTTTTGTCAAAGACATGTAGCTAAATACATTTTGGCCTAAATATATGACGAAAATTGAATATATTGGATATTTTTTAACATTTAAAGTAGAAAATGTAAATTTTTTCGCAAAATGTTCGCTCTTTTTTTATTAATATCGCAAAAAATAAAAAGCGCAGAGGTGATCAAATACCACCAAAAGAAATCTCTGTTTGTGGGAAAAAAAGGACATAAATTGCAGGTCAGGGAACCCGGCAGTAAAGCCTTGCGGCTTCATGGGCGGGTCCCTACTGCGCACGCACGAAGCACGCTGCGCATTCGGATTGGCTTGGTGGCAGAGGGTAGGAGGAGGGGATGTTTCAATCGGCTGTCGGGTGCTGCCGCTGCCATTTCTGGTTCAGGGAACCCGGCAGTGAAGCCTTGCAGCTTCATGGGCGGGTCCCTACTGTGCATGTGTAAAGCGTGCTGCGCATTTGGATTGGCTGGGCGGAGGAGGGTAGGAGGAGGGGACGTCACTTCGCCGCGGTGCCGTTCCCAGAAGTGGGGAAGGGTAACTGTCAAAAACAGGTCCCTTTTCCCCCCTCCCCCCTGAAAGGTGCCAAATTTGGCACCGGAGGGGGAGAGGAAGCAAATAAGCGGAAGGTCCACTTTTGGGTGGAACTCTACTTTAAATTGCAACAAATCAGGCTAATTGCAGGATCGGATGCTTTGCATTCTGACGGCCAGCAGGGGGAGATGAACTGGGGGAATGCTCACAGTGGGTGTTACCAGGAGGAAGGGCAGTGGCACAGCGTCTGCACCATTGCAAGCTACAGAGAATGTTTTTGCCACCCTCCATGACCCGCAACAGTGGGAGAATCACAAGAACAGGAGCGCTACTAATCTTTTGTGGGTTATACTGTTCCTGTATGGAGGATGTCACGGTTAGGATGCATTTGCCCTTTAAGGCCCGGACTCATTCACTTCTGTTTGCTGCCTCATCTCTATGGTTCCAGCCACTCAGGGGCCCCCCTGTAGAGTTCCTGATTCGCTGGTTCGGGGTCAGCGGTATCAGATTATAATTTGTTTCTCCTCTTGCTAAACATATATTTATCCACCTACCTGTCAATTACCTGCACCTGACTTCTGCGTGATCAGGGTAAGCTCAGGTCAAGTCGCATTAAATTTTCCATTGGTATTCACCTTCCTCTTACAGCTCATTAAATATGTTTATAGAGTTTCCACTGCGTAGAATCTCCGCCTGACTTCGGGAACTCTGAGCCAAATCTTCTTACATAAATACACCTAAAATAGACGCATCTGAAGCCTGTTCACTGACATCTCCGATGGTGGTCTCTGCCCCTCCCACCAGCTTATGATAAAGGTGCCCCTCTTGTTGCTGAACTCCAGTAACTGTGCACTCTGCAATATGGAGAGCCCATCAAGGAGTATGACATCATCATTTTACGTTCAGACAAACTGTGAATTCTGGTGTGACGATGACCTTTAATCCAATGCTAATGTGGTATTTAACCACTTACGGACTGTGTATTTATGTCATTAAATACCGGGGTCTCACAGAATCATTTTTATGGGCGGCAGGAGAGTTGCCCCCCCCCCCCCCCGCCGCTCTCCGGACCCGTCGGTAGCAGGGAAAACTATCCGGTCCTCTGTCCCCTCAAGCAGGAAGTCGAGTGAGGGCAAGATAGCCCCCACCATAACCCCACTATGGCCTTGGGCCAATACCCATACTGATATTTTGGTCACAACGTATCGGTATCGGTCAATATGGGACGATATTTTGTACATTTAATGTTTGGAAAAATAAAGAAAATTTTTGACACAAATCTGGTACTGAACTTGTTAATTTTAGTTTAATGCTTAATGGCTGGCTTGCGGGCACCCTGTGGTGTGTGGGTGGCTGTCTGGCACCCTGTGGTGGGTGGCTGTCTGGCTGGCACCCTGTGGTGGGTGGGTGGCTGGCTGGCACCCTGTGGTGGGTGGCTGGTACAGGGCCTGTGGGTGGCTGGCTTTCTGACACCCTGTCTGTGGGTGGCTGGCTGTCTGGCACCCTGTGGTGGGTGGCTGGCTGTCTGGCACCCTGTGGTGGGTGGGTGGCTGGCGCAGGGGCTGTGGGTGGCTGGCTGGAACAGTGCCTGTGGGTGGCTGGCTGTCTGACACCCTGTCTGTGGGTGGCTCGCTGTCTGGCACCCTGTGGTGGGTGGCTGGCTGGCTGGCACCCTGTGGTGGGTGGGTGGCTGGAACAGTGCCTGTGGGTGGCTGGCTGTCTGACACCCTGTGGTGGGTGGGTGGCTGGCACAGGGCCTGTGGGTGGCTGGTACAGGGTCTGTGGGTGGCTGGCTGGCACAGGGCCTGTGGCTGGCTGGCTGGTACAGTGTCTGTGGCTGGCTGGTACAGGGCCTGTGGATGTGGGTGGCTGGCTGGCACCGGGCTGCTGTGGGTGGGTGTATGGTGATACACTCCCGTGAGACTAGTCCTGACTCCAGACGAGGCTGTCCAAGGCGAGGGAGGCGGTCTAAGAAGGCAGAATGACGTCACAAAAATATTGGCTATATCGGCCAGTTCCGGGGCCGATACCAATATATTGGGAAAAGTGCATACCGGCCCTCCGATAATCGGTCTATCCCTACTTCCTAGCAATGGATTTTATTTATATTCATCTTGGAAAAAAAATTACCTTTTTTTTTTTTTTTCTTTTGTAGATGTGAGGTCTTTTTGACCCCCAGATCTCACATTAAAGAGGACCTGTCATGCCTATTTCTATTACAAGGGATGTTTACATTCCTTGTAATAGGAATAAAAGTGATCCAAAAAAATTTTTTTTAAAGGACAGTGTAAAAATAAAAAATAAAAAAGATAAAAAAAAAAAAAAAAAAAAATTTGAACGCCCCTTCCCTGTTAGCTCGCATGCAGAAGCGAACGCCTACGCAAGTCGCGCCCACTTATGTAAACGGTGTTCAAACCACACATGTGAGGTATCGCCGCAATTGGTAGAGCGAGAGCAATAATGTGAGCTCTAGACCTCCTCTGTAACACTAAACTTGTAACCTATAGACATTTTTAAAATGTCGCCCTGTGGGGATTTTTAAAAATATATTAAAAATAAGTTTATTCAGCTTTTGTGTAATAGGGAGGGGGCAGGGCTACAGAATAAAAAATAAATGTTGTTTTGGCTATTTGCAGTGTCCGGGTCCAGATCTCCTAAATTCATGCTGATTTTCCACTGCTGATTGCTCAGCAATAGCAACCCAATTCGAAAAAAGGAAAATGCCCTTCCTCTTTGCATTAATCTTTTGCGCATCGCCGAGACTTACAGGCAGACTGCAGGAATGGTTTTGATTATTCTGAGGCCTTGACAGAGTATAAATAGCAGTCTCTAAAAATGGTGTCATAGCTACGTGATATGAGTGACACCTTTTTTTTTTTTTTATGGAAGGCCACCATTTTTTGGAAGGGAGAGCTCCCGCCTGGAACATCTAATAACAGCAGGTAACTTCTTGCTAGTGTTCTTCTTCGTAGGAAGGCTCCCGGGAGCGTGGAATTAGCGCCGCGCCCTTCTCGCTGCACGAGGATTCCAAAATAATCCATCCACCTTCCCTGATCGAGCGTCACTCCCAGCTCAACTATCTATTATATAAAGGATCTCACAGGGAGATAAACACTTTATTGCATCTCATTTACATGGGAACCGAGATGAATCACCGCTCTGCTCTCATCGCAGGAGAAATGTTCCACCTCGACCTAAAAATGTAACCTTTGTTACAGATAATGTTACCTTTACTCTTTATTAATTCTTGGTTGTTCTTGAAAGAAAAAAAATAAAAATTGGCCCCCGATTCATCAAACTTCAAGCGGCACCTAACGCACCATCAACCTAAAGTGGTTGTACACCTCAGACAGGAATATGGACAAAGCATATCCCTCTATAGCAGGGGTCTCAAACTCGAATTTATCGTGGGCCACATCAACAGTATGGCTGCCCTCAAAGGGCCGGTTGTACCTTGGGTGCGCTACGTAAAGAGTGCAGGGTTCAGGAGTGCGTTACCTACAGAACTCAGGATAATGCTAAGTAAAGAGTGCAGGGTTCAGGGGTGTGTTACCTACAGAACTCAGGATAATGCTAAGTAAAGAGTGCAGGGTTCAGGGGTGTGTTACCTACAGAACTCAGGATAATGCTAAGTAAAGAGTGCAGGGTTCAGGAGTGTGTTACCTACGGAGCTCAGGATAATGCTACGTAAAGAGTGCAGGGTTCAGGGGTGTGTTACCTACAGAACTCAGGATAATGCTAAGTAAAGAGTGCAGGGTTCAGGGGTGTGTTACCTACAGAGCTCAGGATAATGCTACGTGAAGAGTGCAGGGTTCAGGGGTGTGTTACCTACAGAGCTCAGGATAATGCTTAGTAAAGAGTGCAGGGTTCAGGGGTAGGTTACCTACAGAGCTCAGGATAATGCCACGTAAAGAGTGCAGGGTTCAGGGGTGTGTTACCTACAGAGCTCAGGATAATGCTACGTGAAGAGTGCAGGGTTCAGGGGTGTGTTACCTACAGAGCTCAGGATAATGCTTAGTAAAGAGTGCAGGGTTCAGGGGTAGGTTACCTACAGAGCTCAGGATAATGCCACGTAAAGAGTGCAGGGTTCAGGGGTGTGTTACCTACAGAGCTCAGGATAATGCTACGTAAAGAGTGCAGGGTTCAGGGGTGTGTTACCTACAGAGCTCAGGATAATGCTACGTAAAGAGTGCAGGGTTCAGGAGTGTGTTACCTACGGAGCTCAGGATAATGCTACGTAAAGAGTGCAGGGTTCAGGAGTGTGTTACCTACGGAGCTCAGGATAATGCTACGTAAAGAGTGCAGGGTTCAGGAGTGTGTTACCTACAGAACTCAGGATAATGCTAAGTAAAGAGTGCAGGGTTCAGGGGTGTGTTACCTACAGAGCTCAGGATAATGCTACGTAAAGAGTGCAGGGTTCAGGGATGCGTTACTTACAGAGCTCAGGATAATGCTACGTAAAGAGTATGAGGTTCAGGGGTGCGTTATGTACAGAGCTCAGGATAATGCTACGTAAAGAGTGCAGGGTTCGGGAGTGTGTTACCTACAGAGCTCAGGATAATGCTACGTAAAGAGTGCAGGGTTCAGGCGTTCGTTACCTATAGAGCTCAGGATAATGCTACGTAAACAGTGCAGGGTTCAGGAGTGTGTTACCAACAGAGCTCAGGATAATGCTACATAAAGAGTGCAAGGTTCAGGGGTGCGTTACGTACAGAGCTCAGGATTATGCTACAGTCATGTCCATAAATATTGAGACATCAACACAATTCTAATCTTTTTGGCTCTATACACAACCACAATGGATTTGAAATGAAACAAACAAGATGCACTTTAACTGCAGACTTTCAGCTTTAATTTGAGGGTATTTACATTCAAATCAGGTGAACGGTGTAGGAATTACAACAGTTTGTATTTGTGCCTCCCACTTTTTAAGGGACCAAAAGTAATGGGACAGATTAACAATCATAAATCAAACTTTCACTTTTTAATACTTGGTTGCAAATCCTTTGCAGTCAATTACAGCCTGAAGTCTGGAACGCATAGACATCACCAGACGCTGGGTTTCATCCCTGGTGATGCTCTGCCAGGCCTCTACTGCAACTGTCTTCAGTTCCTGCTTGTTCTTGGGGCATTTTCCCTTCAGTTTTGTCTTCAGCAAGTGAAATGCATGCTCAATCGGATTCAGGTCAGGTGATTGACTTGGCCATTGCATAACATTCCACTTCTTTCCCTTAAACTCTTTGGTTGCTTTCGTAGTATGCTTCGGGTCATTGTCCATCTTCACTGTAAAGCGCCGTCCAATGAGTTCTCAAGCATAAATACAGAGTGCAGGATTCAACAGTTCGTTACATGCAGAGTTCAGGAGTGTGGTGTGCACAGGGTGCAGAGGTCAGGAGTGTGCTGTGTACAGAGTGCAGGGGTTAGGAGTGTGCTGTGTACAAAGTGCAGGGTTCAGGAGTGTGCAGAGTGTAGGGTTCAGAAGTGTGTTTTGTACAGAGTGCAGGGTTCAGGGTTCAGGAGTGTGCTGTGTACAGAGTGCAGGATTCAGGAGTGCGTTACATGCAGAGTTCAGGAGTGTGCTGTGTACAGAGTGCAAAGTTCAGGAGTGTGCTTTGTACAGAATGCAGAGTTCAGGAGTATGCTGTGTACAGAGTGCAGGATTCAGGAGTGTGTTACATGCAGAGTTCAGGAGTGTGCTGTGTAAAGAGTGCAAAGTTCAGGAGTGTGCTTTGTACAGAATGCAGAGTTCAGGAGTGTGCTGTATTCAGAGTGCAGGGTTCAAGAATGAGCTGTGTACAGAGTGCATAGTACAGGAGTGTGCTGTGTACAGAGTGCATAGTTCAGGAGTGTGCTGTGTACAGAGTGCAGAGGTCAGGAGTGTACTCTGTACAGAGTGCAGGGTTCAGGAGTGTGCTGTGTGCAGACTGTAGAGTTCAAGAGTGTGCTGTGTACAGAGTGCAGAGTTTAGGAGTGGGCTGTGTACAGAGTGCAGAGGTTAGGAGTGTGCTGTGTACAGAGTGCAGGGTTCAGGAGTGTGCAGAGTGTAAGGTTCAGGAGTGTGCTGTGTACAGAGTGCAGGATTCAGGAGTGTGTTACATGCAGAGTTCAAGAGTATGCTGTGTACAGAGTACAGAGCTCAGGAGTGTGCTGTGTACAGAGTGCAGAGGTTAGGAGTGTGCTGTGTACAAAGTGCAGGGTTTAGGAGTGCGCAGAGTGTAGGGTTCGGGAGTGTGCTTTGTACAGAGTGCAGGGTTCAGGAGTGTGCTGTGTACAGAGTGCAGGATTCAGGAGTGTGTTACATGCAGAGTTCAGGAGTGTGCTGTGTACAGAGTGCATAGTTCAGGAGTGTGCTTTGTACAGAATGCAGAGTTCAGGAGTGTGCGTTATACAGAGTGCAGGGTTCAGGAGTGTGCTCTGTACAGAGTGCATAGTACAGGAGTATGCTGTGTACAGAGTGCATAGTTCAGGAGTGTGCTGTGTACAGAGTGCATAGTTCAGGAGTGTGCTGTGTACAGAGTACAGGGTTCAGGAGTGTGCTATGTACAGAGTGCAGGGTTCAGGAGTGTGCTGTATACAGAGTACAGGGTTCAGGAGTGTGCCGTGTACAGAGTGCAGGGTTAAAGAATGTGCTATGCATTGTGTACAGGGTTCAGGAGTCTGTTATGTACAGAATTCAGTGGAGTGCAGGGTTTAAGGGTCCACTATGCACAGTGTGCAACTCCAATCCCTCTCCCCGAAGCTTTCCCGCATCCCTCTCTCCTACCATGCCTGGCCCTAGTACCTCCCTGTGTAGGTGGCTCTGCCATACATTGCAGGGAGCAGGAGTGGATGGTGAGAACTGTAGGTGGCGGAAAGGAGTTCAGCCACATTCCGGCTGCAAAACTGGGTTTAAGGGCCACATAAGGCCTGGATTCGGCGTGTGGACCTTGTGTTTGACATATGTGCTCTATAGTGTGTACTTGTCTCAATGTAGAGTACTAAGGGTCATTTCTGTCTGCTGTTTCTTTTCTTCTATCTGCATGACTCACTTCTGACAAGTTTTTCTGACACCAAGAGAAAAATGGTGACAGGGGAGGGACCTTCTGCGGATTGACATCCTCAGCTTTGTTACTGTGTGCTGCATGAAGGGGGGTGTGTCCCTTCCCTTCAATCAGCTCTCAGAGCTCTCCTCACTGTTGTAACTTTATCTCTCTGCCCCCTGCTTTTCAGAGCTGAGAGATCGTGTGTAAATTCTGCACTTTGAATGGATGCAGGGGAAAGATGGCCTCAGATAAAAAGGTACAACTTACACTCGCCGGCCACTTTATTAGGTACGCCTTGCTAGTACCGGGTTGGACCCCCTTTTGTCTTCAAAACTGCCTTCATTCTTAGTGGCATAGACTCAAGGTGTTAGAAACATCACTCAGAGATTTTGCTCCATAGTGATATGATGGCATCACGCAGTTGCTGCAGATTTGGCGGCTGCACATCCATGATGCAACTCTCCCGTTCCACCACATCCCAAAGGTGCTCTATTGGATGAGATGTGATGAGTGTGGAGGCCATTGGAGTACAGTGACCTCATTGTCATGGTGAAGAAACCAGTGGTGAGATGATTGGAGCTTTGTGACATGGTGCATTATCCTGCTGGAAGGAGCCTTCAGAAGATGGGGACACTGTAGTCATAAAGGGATGGACATGGTCAGCAACAATACTCAGGTAGACTGTGGTGTTTAAACGATGCTCAATTGGTACTAAGGGGCCGAAAGTGTGCCAAGAAATCATTCCTCACACCAGTGGTGTACCTAGAGCATTTAGCACCCGGAGCGGATCCTATATCTGGCACCCTCCAAACTTTAAAATGTAAAAACACCCACAAAAGTTTGTAATGTTTTCAAGAATATTAGAATATTGATTGCACAGATTTCACAGCCCCAGGGACTGGAGATCACTGAGGGGGGAGCCAGGGAGCACAGGGGGGATGGCGAGCACGGGGGGGATGCTGGAGATCACTGAGGGGGGGGCAGGGAGCACAGGGGGGGGTGGAGAGCACTGGGGGAGCCAGAGAGCATGGGAGGGGGGGCTGAAGAGCACTGGGGGGAGGGGCCAAAGAGCACTGGGGGGGATCTAAAGAGCACTGGGGGGGGGCTGGAGAGGGGGGACTGAAGATCACTTGGGGGGCTGGACAGCACTGGGGGGCCAGCAAAAAAAGTTGGATAGGAGGAGCGGTGGGGAAGCTGTATATAGAGGAATTGATCTTTCCATTTTCCTCCTGCAGCCGCTGAATGCTTGCAGAAAGGGAGAGGAGGAGAATCAGGCATTCAGCAGCTGCAGGAGGAATATGGAAAGATCAATTATTTTATATGCAGCTTCCCCCGCCGCTCCTCCTATCCAGGCACACAGGGAGGCTGCTCGGGCAGAGATGGTATTCTTGGTTGTAACGAGTGGTTATTTCAGTTGCTGTTGCCTCTCTATCATCTTGAATCACCTCTGACCTCTGACATCAACCAGGCATTTTCCTCCACACAACTGCCGCTCACTGGATATTTTCTCCTTTTCCCACCATTCTCTGTAAACCCGAGAGATGGTTGTGTGTGAAAATCCCAGAAATACTCCGTCTGCCACCAACAACCATCCTGCATTCAAAGTCACTTAAATCCCCTTTCTTCCCTATTCTGATTCTCGGTTTTAACTTCAGCAAGTCGTCTTCACTACGTCTAGATTCCTAAATGCACTGAGTTTCTGCCATGTAATTGGCTGATTAGCAATTTGTGTTACCAAGCAATTGAACAGGTGCAGCTAATAAAGTGGCAGGTGAGTGTATGTAAGAGGATTGTGTATCACCTGAGGAAAGTCACGCTCTGGGTATATGTGTGGGTTTACAGCCACTTTAAAGTACGAGAGGAAATCTCTCAAAAGTGACGCCAATACCTCTCCTACACATTGGCCACCATAACAAAAGTGTCCCCATCAGAAGATTTCCTCCTCTGTTCTTGTTCTGGTGACCGTTGTGCTTGGGATTTCCCATCATGTTTTGTCCCAGTGTGGCAATGATCGCCTTCTGGCTAAGATCAAGTCATTATCAATGTCCAGTAGGGGGCAATCTGTCGTCATTCTGGCTTTTTGGCTGGGATGGGATAGCTGGTTAAATAGGATCCCTGATGGTAAAGTGGGGGATCCTGAGGGGTCCTCCTGTGGGAGGAGAAATCACAGTGCCCATTGGGTAAGGTGGGGGCCGGGAGTAGTGCCATCCAATGCCCAGGGGAAGAATCCGAAATTGTGCCCCCCTCCCCCTCTGTTAATACATGTTGTACAATGGGTGTACCACCCTGCGTCTATTTTTTGCCCCTTTGTTTCAATGCGCCCAGGGCAGCTGCCCCTCCTGCACAGTAATTATCTGCTGGAGGATTCCAAGGGACCCAGTGCCTCCTAATTCAGAAGTGCTACCTTGCCTGGCCAGAGGGCCTACTGTGTCAAGCACTGCCTGGGGGCCTGGAGTACTATGGGTTTGGGACCCCATTGTGTGACCCAGCACTAGGCCACGTCACCAAAGCTTTTTTTTCTGCACTACAGATCTCATTGGTTAGTACTTTTGGTCATTTTTTGTTACCGGGCCAGAAGGTCTAGCCTTTGCTCTAGCACTGGCATCTTTTCATTTTCTATCTATTTATTTTTCTCACTGTGTGCGTCACGTTCTCACTTATGATGGAGGGTGTGGGTCTCTGGGCCTACCCTGAAATCAAGGTATAGGATGTGTGACCCTTAGGTTCTTTCCTTCCCTGCCTTGGGGGTCCCTCTTTGGAAGAGCCCCCCCACCCAGTACTCGTTTGTTGGCTTTGACTGATCATGGGCGGGGTGCTTTTGGCTAGGTGGACCTAAGTGTACCTTGGCCCCGTCAGGAGTCTTGGCTCCAGGAGGGGGTTCAGGGAAGGGTCCTTCCTCTTCGGGACGGGACCATTTGAAACGTTCTAAGTGCATTTTTTGGTGTGTGTTTTTGCACCATAGGCAATAGTCAACAGGAAAAATAGAGAGATTGAATCTACCCAGTGAAGACACAGACAGGAATTAAAGCTTCGCAAGGCTTCTAACTCCTCACCAGTGCCGGGACAAGGTCATCTAGAGCCCAGGGAGAACAAGCCAAACTGTGCCCCCTCCTCAAGATGTATGATCATATATTCCCCCAGTACATATTTTACACCCTCCCAGCACAAACCTTTACCCCCTATCCCCCAAACACAAATGCCCCTTACCCAAAAAAAGTCACCTCTCCTAGCACGAATCCTCTACCCTCAAATTCCCCCTCCGAGTATACATCCTCTCCCCCCCAATCTAAATCCCTCTCCTAGCATAAATCCACCCCTCAAATTTCTCCTCCTAACTTAAATCCCTCCAAACAAAAATGTCCCCTCCAAGCATCATTCCCCATATCTAGCACAAACACCACCCCCCCCGTCCCCCGTCCTCTCTTCCTCAATTCTTTCCCCCCATCACACCTTTCAACACAAATCCCCCTAAATCACCACTCCTAGTGACTCTTACCCCCTGCCACCCTCCACATTGCCACATTGCCCCTCCCAATACAAAGCTTCTCCGCCTCAATCTCTCCACAGCACCCCTCCAACTCCCATAAAACCACAGTGCCCAGGGCAGCCTCTCCTCCCTCCTGCCCACCCTTAACCCCGGCCCTGCTCCTCACCACTCTATCCAAAACTAACAGATGTACAGCCCAAAAGGATCACTAGAAGCCCCCTTTCACTCTGCCTTTAGTGGACAGTTGTGCACAGTGCAGCTCAAAGCAACCTCAGAAGAGTGTCTGTTTATGCACCAAGTATCTCTATAATGGAAGAAAAGACTGGGGTTCGTTGCAGAAGGGCTGTAAAAAGCCTGCAAATTCTGGTCCGATGGGGTATAAAAGAAAAAATAAAAAACAATGAAATTCGGATTCAAATTTCCCCAGGAAGTAACTTGGTGGGAAATTATCTTCCACCTCAATCCTCATAAATCTGTATGGTAGTTTAATCACAGGTGGAACAGGAGGGTGCAGCTTGGTACACAAATAAAATCTGCCTTTACAGCTCAGGTCATTTAAGGACTCACTCACTGTGTGTATGGGAGACGCAGCCGTCAACGACGGGGCCTAATTTACTGTTTGAAATAAACAGCAATGTAGATGTGTCGTACGTTACTTCACACTCAGAATAAACAGGTTTTCTGGACGCAGACCAGCTCCCAGCATTGGGGGTGAGATGGGCAACGTGTAAAATTACACGATTCTTTTGTACTATTAGGTACCTTAGGGAAAGTTAGTGTCCAAATTTAAAGTGAACCTTTCACCACAAATTGACCTTTCTGCCATTGAATTGTATTGTAACTATACTGTCTGCCCTCATGTTGTAAAGTGCTGCGCAAACACTTGGCGCCATATAAATCTCATATAATAATAATAATAATACATCAGGCCCCATTCACACTGGGGCGATCCGACTTGGGGGGGTGACCTGCACGGACTTCATAACATTGAAGTCTATGACGGTCGCTCCGGGTCGCCCCAAAGAAGCTCCGGACCCTTTTTCTAAGTCGGAGCGACTTGTGTCGCTCCTATTAGAACGGGTCCGCAGCTTCCCTATGGAAGGCGACCTACGGCAACCTGTGAGGCGACCAGGTCGCCTCACAGGTCGCCTTAGCCCCCATTCACACTGGGGCGACCTGTGAGGCGACCTGGTCGCCTCACAGGTCGCCGCAGGTCGCCTCCCATAGGGAAGCTGCAGACCCGTTCTGATAGGAGCGACACAAGTCGCTCCGACTCAGAAAAAGGGTCCGGAGCTTCTTTGGGGCGACCAGGAGGCGACCGCCATAGACTTCAATGTTACGAAGTCCGTGGCGGCCGCTCCGAGGTAGCGGCGCGCTGCTCGCACCGCGACCTCGGAGGTCGCGGTGCGAAGTAGCGTCGCCCCAGTGTGAATGGGGGCTTAGTGTGAACGGGGACTTACATTCGGGGACATGTTTATTTATTTATTATTTAATAAACGACTTGTATCGATTGTATCTATTTAGTACCCCTATGATAGCTTACTGCCTCTCAGTTACCCCTTGCTTGATACATTTGTTACTGGTGGTGTCGTTATTTTTTGAAGTGACATTCAGGTCCGGTGCAATAAAATTATATAGCCCCCTTTATTTAATGGCAAAGTGTCCTCTATGTTAAGCGCCCAATTAGATCATTGCTGTGCATTAACATGCATTATGTCACACTTTAAAATGCCTTGTAGACATGTGCAGAGCAAAAAAAAACTTGTTCTGTTTCGTTTTGATTCAGTATTTAAATAAATTAGTTTGGTTAAATTTGTTACCTTTGATTAATTCATTTTCAGAATTCGTTTCGTTAGTTTTGTATTCGAATACAAAAAATTCAACCGCATTCGAAAAAATGTTTTAAAAAATCATCGAATCGGTATTCGAATTTGAAAACGCATTTGAATTTGATTTTTTTCCCATTTAAATGCAGCTGTTGCATTAGGCTATTGATACTCACTGTCTGACAATTCGAAAATTAGAACAAAATAGAATAAAAAGAGAAAAAATATATAACCATCTTCCGAAATTCGGAATAGAATGAATTTGAATAGACAAGATTCGACAAGAATAGAGAAGAATAG